>NC_143588.1:84554042-84880709 GCF_048544385.1 Mastigoproctus giganteus
CCCTGCGACTTTGCACTGTTCCCGCATGTGAAAATGAAGCTAAAAGGGAGGCGGTTTTCCAGTGATGAGGACCTTCTACGGGCTTGGGACAACGAGTGTGCTTTACTCCCTAGTGAAACTTGGCAGAACTGGTTTAAAGATTGGTTTCGGAGGATGGAGAGGTGTATTGAATGTAGAGGAAATTACTTTGAAAAAATTAAATAAACAAAGCTGTACTGCAAAACTTTCCTAGTACCCTTTGTGTGTATATATATATATATATATATATATATATATATATATACACTACCATTAAATATTGACAAAAGTTAAATTATAATAAAATAAATAAATAAATAATTGAGCATTCATTAGAGGCAGCGACTTGCAATTCCTCCATATGAAGCCGAAATATATTTTAAATTAAATAAAATAAAACATAAGCCAGTAGTATGGCAAAAACTGTAGAGCGAAAATTAACATAAAAATAACCAAATAAACAAACGAACGGAAAAGAAGAATAAAAGTTAGACATAAATAATAGCCCAGAAACCCCTATATAATTTCGAACTTTAAATCCAATTAACATGACGTATATAAAATTTAGAATAATGCCAATTACATGTTAATTTAGCGGTACCCCCCCCCCCCGAGAGGTACCAGTTCCAAAAGACTTGAAATATCACCAAAAAAGGGGGCTGAAGGAACTACTGAAAGATAACAAAATCAGAATAAATTAAAATAAAATAGACTGACCATTATGCCCCATATCGACAGAGGACCACGAGGCCAATAATGGTCATGGAATCGCTGCATTTCAATCACTATACAAATTGTCGCAATGGTGAAAAGATTGAAGTACCAAATCACCCTTCCTCCCCCGATCAATCCTCCAATGCAGAGGATTTGCATGGCGGTGGTCCTTATGCAGCGAAAAATAAATTAGCAGAGCCACAACAATAAAGCAGAGCCACACCACTGACATACTGTAAGCTGAATCAGCTTATATAGAAGAAAGGAAAATAGATTGCGGCACATAAGCCATTTCATCAACTATATACCTCTTTTCATATGTAACTCTTTAAACATTACCTTTAAGGGGTTACACTGAATACCCATTTATACAAGTTGACTATCACTAATCTGGCAGCGTTGGGATTACAATGTTGATCCAGCAAACTCACTAATCTGGCATCTGTGGGGTGCCATATTAGTGAGATTGCTGGATCACCGGTGGTTATTTCAGCACATACAGTTTACCCAACATCTAACCACCTCCCCTCCTACCTTTAACACATTGACTGCCAAGCTAGTTTAAGAAAAAAATTCCCCAGGGGCCAAAAAATATTTAGCAAATAATTTGATTAGTAATTCTAAAATAAATATTGTAATGTAAGTGTTGTCGTTTTTTTGCTTGAAATATATATAAAAAAAAGTATTTTTTATGTCACATATATGTGGCCAACGTGGTCACACATGTTGGTTACTTTATTTCTTAAGAAGCCGTGTCGGCCACATGTGACGCTTTTGTGTGTTGTAAAAAAAAAAAAAATCTAAAAAGGAATGGCTAAAAGAAAATTACTAAAATAAGAGGAACTGAGAGAAACTGCTGGAATTCACAATTAAGCAGAGTTAAACTTCTCACATACACACCGCTGTCGAGTTTTTTCAGAAGTTCAACTTTATCTATTATGGACAACGTATGGTGTTTGCACTTTCCACCACGAGAGGCACTTCCTTTATGCATTGGAACCATGGCTGGGGCTAAATGTGAGCAGATGATAATAATAAATGCAAAAAAACAAGTGGGAATGGCTTGCCAGTGTTTTTGCACTGATGAGTTTGCGCCAACAGCTGATGCTGCAACCAATGCCACCAAATCAGTAGCAGCAGGTCGGGGCACAGACCCGGGAAATTTGAAATTACGTTCGCGGAAATTATGTCCGAATTAGCAGTGGAACCGGATTATGGGTAGCCGGATTAGTGATGGTCGACCTGTATTTATTTTATGGTATGAAGAAGATATTTTGTTTAATTCTATTGAATCTACGGTATACACGAGACATGAATTTGACGAAATGGATAAGAAATGTAGCAATATACGGTAGGACGAAGTGACCAAGTAAGATATGAAAAAGAGACAGATAGTTGGCCAAAAATTAAAATAAGATATGAAAAAGCAACCCAAATAAGACTACATTGCAGTGTTTTTAACAATTTCAGTGTCTGATGTTATCTTCCTTTTTGCTACAATTATGCTTCACCCCCTACTCTTTCTTATTTTCTTAATACTATTATATATATATTTCCCCACCCACTCCCTCATTCATCTTTTTTCTCACACACTGGGGGAGAGGGTGATGCAATGGTGTGTAATGTAAATTTAATACTAATGCATAATATTTAAATAAGTAAGAATAAAAATGATTCAAACTAGGGTTGAAACTTAACTAACATTTATGGTTTGTGTTCTTTTTCTCATACAGTTACACTCATTCATCCTTCTGGCATTCATTTCATTTGTTCGACTCTTGCTTTCTGCACTGCACTCCCTGGGCACTTCAACTTACTGTTATTCTTCAGCTGTGGTGCAAGTCTAGCCGCAAGTTATTTGCAGGCCAGGGGAGAATGCAGTGATAGTATATATAAAGTAACATAAGTTATTTTTAACTTTATATTTTTTCTGCCAATAACATTTGCTCTTCCACTCATTCACATTCACCATAAAGCTCATTCACTCTCTTTCCCTCATGCTGGGTCACTCCTTTTTTCGCCAAAACTGACTTTTATTCCCTTTTTCCATAATTCCTAATTTACTCTTTCACTCAGTGCCCAGCCTGTTCATTCTCATTCATTCAAAATTTCATCCCCTTGCTACGGGCTTACTGATATTTTTCAGCTAATCTGCTTCCCTGGCTGCCCCTACATCTCTCTCCCCTAAATAAGTAATTATTTGGTGTGGGGGCCCCAGGTTCCTACACATGGCAGGGTAGTCCTGGGGGTTCCCAGGTCAATCCAGTTTTGTCATGTCAGGTTTCTGTCAGAGTGCAGACTACTGCTATCTTGACAGTTTTTAAGTCATCGTCTGGGCGTGGTGGGTGACGTGGGCAATTTTAACTATTGATTATTGTTTAACTGCTGGGGGGGGCTGAATTGCCATTCTTTGGATAGTTCTGTGCATTTCAAATACTAGTTTTCCTCTTCTATGATAAACAGGTGAGTAGCTGTGTTCTGGGGATGTCATAAATTATACATTCATATAGAATGTGTGCCCAGTCTTTATTCTCCCCACAGGTGCAGTTTGGATCATCAGTCAGCAGTAAGGAGGTTAGTTTTGCTTTTAGGGGGCCATGACCTGTCAGTATAAATGTTGCAGAAAAGTCCAGGGGCATACCACTTAGGTGGCTTTGGGCTAACCATTGCCACATGTGTCAGAAACCTTTTGGCAACCAGACCTCTAGTTTCCTGCTCCCACTTTATTTGCCATAGCTCGTGAAGCTTTGTGGCTATTCTTTTTCTTTCTTTCTTACGTTGGCTGTATCAAGGGCTATCCCCCAGAAATTCTGTGGGTATGCCCTTTTAAGTCTATAATACGAGCCTCTTTTGGCTACCTCCAGGTAAAATGGGAGAGCTCCAGCCAACAAATGTAGCGCAGGTGTGCTTACTGTGCGACATGCTCTGGTAATAGTGAGAAGTATTGTCCTTTGTATTGATTCTAATCTATTCCTATTTCTTACTATGGCTGAGCGGGTGAACCACACACCGGCTCCATAGATGAAAACAGGTAGGAACATTGCACGGTATATGATTGCCAGGGTCTTTCTTTTGAGCCCCCAGTTTGCTCAACTGATCCTGGCAATCATACCTGTATAATTCCTCACTTTCTTCGCCAAGTAGGTCAAAGTGGGGGTAAAAAGTTAATTTTGAATCACAGACCACTCCAAGATATTTTAGTTCTGTTACCATTTTTATAGAAGTGTTAATTTTGATTTGTGGGCATCTTGTAATGTCCAAATTGCCTTTTAGAAGTATTTGTTTGGTTTTTTCCGGCGATATTTTGAGCAGGTGCATTTATGCCCACTCCCGGCAGCTGCAAGAGGGCGGCATTTGATCTCTGTTCTACAACCACTCTTGTATTACCTTTTACAAGGAAAATTGTGTCATCTGCAAAGGCCAAGCTCTCCACGGGGCCCAGAAATTCATCCAGAACAATATTCCAGAAGAAATTGCCAAGGATTGAACCCTGCGGGCAGCCTTTATTCACAGGGTGGGTCAATTCCTCTACTGAGACACTTCTGTCTGTAAGATAGCTGCTTATTACCTTATAGAGGTTTTGTGGGGCATTTGCCTGGCAGAGTCTCCTAAGGACACTAGGCAACCAGAGTGAGTCAAATGCCCTGGCAAAGTCAATAGAGATTGCCAGCATATATTTCTCCTCTGAGTTTTTAACTGTTGTCAGTAGGTGGTGCATGGCATTCTCCGTAGAGCTGTCCTGCTTAAAACCATACTGATTGTTGGAATGTAAACCTGCTTCTGTGTAGTATTGAGCTAATCTGCTATATATTAGTCTTTCGTATATTTTCCATAGTGCAGGGAGTAGGGCTATTGGTCTGTATGATTTGGGATCAGTAGGTGGTTTCTCAGGGTTTTTGAGAATTAATCTTAACACTGTTTTTTTCCATAATTTTGGGAATATACCTTCTGTCATATAGTCATTGTATAGTGCTATTTTCACTAATGTTTTGATAATCTCAACTGCTAAGAGATCAAAACCTGGGCATTTATTGTTTTTGATTTTAGATAGTGATATGTCTAAGTCTTGTATAGTAAACAGAAGTTCGATATTGGCATTGTGATATTCAGTGTTTTCTTTTATAATGTCTAGCTGGGTTGGGGAATGATTCCCAGTTTCAGCCTGAATAATACTGTCTAGGATGTTATTTACAGAATCCACCCAACACAGGGTTGGGGTTCCATCTGGTTTGACAGTAGTTAAGACATCCTCTTGGCAGCTTGTTGGTCACTATTCTGTAGACAACTCCCTAAGGGTTATATTGTTTCCAGTATTTCCCACCAAGTGCCTCCAGTATTCCATTTTCTTGTCTCTTATGAGGGCTTTATACCGATTCCTGAGAGTTCTATAAGAATGTCTCAGTGCATCCAGCTCATTTTGTGGTCAAGACGTACTGCTCTTTGAAAATGTCTCCTTGCCCGGGGTAACTTTCTCCTGAGTATAGTCAGTTCGGGGCACTACCAGGGAACTGCCTTCTTCCTCGGTTTTTTCCGTGGGATAGACAGGTTTGTTGTTTTGTTAAAATGTTTATAGTCAGTGCTTGCATGTCCAGGCTACAGTTGCCTGATCTAGACCACTCAGTTTCCTGTTTTTGCAGCTCAGTTGCTATATGTTCTGCGAAAATCTGCCAGTTTGCCTTTTTATAGGTTGTTTGGTTGTTTGTAATTGCCTGTTTAGTTTGAAGGAAATAGCTCTATGATCTGATGTGGTCCAGGCTGGCTGGACACACCAGTCTGTAATTTTATAAGCTATTGAATTGGTGGCAAGAGTAACATCAATGTCTCCCACACAGTACGCTAAAAGTTGGGAGGTTATTTGGTTGGTTTAGCACTTGAAAGGGTGAGGTAGCTATATAGTCTGAAAGTATCTGGCAGTCGTGTGTGTGTGCCTGCTCTGTCTTCCGTACGGCTATGCCATAAGGCTGACCTGCAGTTAACATCAGCACACTATGATATTTGCAGTAGGTAGCAAGTCTGTGACTAATTGTAAGTATTCAATAGTTGGATTTATATATTCACCTGGTCGGAATATAGTGAAATAACGTAAAACTGTCTTACAGTTTTACATTATCGAGATTACCTCGAGAATAGTTTTAGATATCCATGTAAAGGTTCAGTGTTAAGTGATAAAAATTCTTAATTTTAGAACTTGTTATTTTCTGGAAGTGAGCAATAATATTATTGGATTTATTCTTTGGGTTCATTTTGGGATATATAAAATAACCCAGACAGGGAATACTTAATGTTGTTTCTTGGAGTTTTGGTCAAATTTTGTCCATTATCTCTCTTTTTTTTTTGTATCTAGGCATCCTCCAAGGGAAGGGCCGATACTGCACACCAAAACTTCAACAAACAGTTTTGCACACATACAAATATATTTTAAATTTTAATATTAGCATTTTATTATGATATCTGATATACAGAAAACTCACTTTCATTATGAATGACTGATTTAGTGATTAGGCAAATCACTGTTTCTCGAACTTACAATAATTGTGAACCCCTTTTGAGACTTTAGTCTTACCAGCATATCCCTTCTCGGGCAAAGATAATTTGGGAGTAGTTTTAATAATACAGGGGGTCTTCGATATGCATTGTAGTTATGTTCCTAAAAAAGCACGACTTATAATGAAACGACATATATCGGACATTGATTTCCCATTGAACTAATGTATTATGTGGGAGTTCCAGACCAACTAAAACATTCAAATTATAGGCAGTGTATAGGCAATACTTATTATTTTATTATACACTAAACTGTAATACAGTATAATTTATTGTAATTGCTAAATAATAATTAGAAAATGCATTATTAAATTATTAATAAAACACAAAAATCTAAATTTTTTATTATTCTTCCTATCACAATTGCTCCTCTCAGCACTTGAAGTTGCTGCAACAGTAGCTGAAGTTTCTGCTGCTTCTGTGACTAGTTTTGAGGTTCTCTGATTTTTTTCTAGAAGAAGGAGTCTAACTTCATCTGCTTGCCACCATGAATCTTTGCATCATAAATCTCACAATAGCAAGACAAACTATCGTTTATGAGTCTTGTTACCTTAGCAGAACAATCAGGCAGGTGATCACAATTCTGCAGAATGCCTGTTATCAGCAAGGTTCATCAGCAATTCATCAGCAAGGTTAAAAACACGTCTAAGATTCTTTGTTGTTAAGCTGTTTTTTTTTTTTTTTTTTCAGTTGGGTGTGTCTTCATCAAATGCCTGCCTATTCAGTTCAGCCAATTCTTCATTAGTTAAGGGCTGCTAGTGAGTGTGACTCAAGCAGCTCTTTAACATCCTCTTCCTCCTAACTCGACATTATGAAATATTTGCTTGCCAAAGATAACCAGATCCCCATGAGCTTCTTTAGAAGTTTCAAAACCAGTGAAGTCATGCAGAGCTTCAGGATAAATGTTCTTTCAAACACTGTTCATACACCTAACTGTCATTTCATTCCATGCCTCACCAATAATGTACACTGCATCCTTGATGTTAAAGCTCTTCCAAAACTTCTGAACAGTTGGTTTGCCTTCACCACAGTATCATGGATTAGCTTTCTAAACCTTCTTCTTAAAAAGTAAGCTTTAAAATTTGCTTGATACCTTGGTCCATAGGCTGAATGAGTGAAGTAGTTTGTGGTGGCAGAAACACAACTTTGATGTTTGGACACAAAGCTTCAAAGTCGATGTCATGGCTGGGGCATTATCCAACAACACAAGAATCTTAAACAACAAATTTTCGTGTTGGCAGTAAAGTTTAAGTTCAGGAACAAGATTATCTACAAACCAGTCGTGTAAGATATGCCTTGTAATCCAAGCCTGTTGCTGGGATTTCCAGGTCACACGGAGGCAAGATTTCACAATTTTTATGGCCCTAGGGTTCTCATTGTGATACAAGAGTAGTGGCTTAAGCTTCTTTCTTCCATTTGCATTCCCCCCCAAGCAAAAAATGTAAAGTGGTCTTTGGAGGCCTTAAACCCTGCAGCACTTTTTTCATGGATTGAAATGCACATTTTGGATGGCATTCTCTTCCAGCAGAGACCAGTTTCATCCACATTAAAAACCTGTCTAGAGTCGTAACCTTCCTCTACAATCCTAGACAAAGTCTGTGCAAATGCAGATGCCTTTCGGTGTCTGAACTTGCTGCCTAACCTTGTAGTCTCATTTTTAAATCCATAACGGGATTGAAACCTATGAAATTAGCCACGACTTGCACTAAAAGTTTCACTTGCTGAAGCTAAACACTCGCCCTCACTTTTAACAAAACAATAAAGGCTGAGGGCCTTCTCCCGAATAAGAACAAAACTTACTGGAGTATTTTGCTTGTGCAAATCTTCAAGCCATGTTGAAAGCAACTTCTCCATTTTTTCCATAATGCTACTCCTCCACCTGGTAATTTTAATTGTAGAATGTTGGGTTATATACTGTGCTTTGCTCACTATTTCCCTTGCATTTTTGATAATCATACACAATGTCTTTCACCACTTCTACATTGCTTAATCACCTCTATTTTAACAAAGTCACATTATGTCGCCTTTTCACTGCACTAGGCAACTTTCTTGAATATTTTCCACTCATGATAAAGGATTAGTGAAATATTTTTGGATATATATTCATAGTGCCTCTTTACTCACGAAAACAACATGGAATTGGACATTGTGGGTACACAAGCAGGGCCGTGTGATGTCATGGACCTACTGCACATTGTTCTAGAAAGTTCTATTGTTCATTTTCTAGAATTTACTATTTATTTATTATTTACAGTGTGTATAGTATACAGTAATGGCTATACAGTTTTGTAAAATTTATTTATTGTATTAAATATTTAATACATACTTATTACTGTACTTATGTTTTGATACATACTGTAGATATTTTTACATTTTATATACAGTATGTAAAAAAATTGAATGTCAAATGCCTAAAAAACGGTACTCACCTTGTATAAATCTGCAATAAATTTATTGGTATTAGTCAGTTTGTCACGGTATTATAAGACTACTATAATTTCACTATCGTCATACAGTATGTAATTATGAATTTAAATACAGAAGGAGAAAGAGAAGATTCGAGGGAAATATACATGAATGTTCCTGTTTAAACAACATAAGTGAGAACATATACGATGTACACTGTGCTGCCATTTTTTTAGGTACACCTACCTAGTAGCATGTTGAGCCTCCTTTAGCCTTCAAATCAACCTCAATTCATCTAGGCATGGATTGAACAAGATGCTGAAAACACTGTGCAGGAATGGAGTACCATGCAGACACGAGTGTGTCACGCAGTTCCTTGAGATTCGACGGAGGTGTAGTAAGCCTGCAGCGAACAGCCCTTTAAAGCTCATCCCAAAGATGTCCAATAGGATTGAGATCCGCAGACTGAACGGGCCACTGAAGCAAACAAAAGTCAGTCATGTTCTTAGAACCATTCCATAGTGATTCGGGCTTTGTGCACCGCCGCATTATCCTGCTGGAAGTAACCATCTCTGAGGATAAACTGTCAACATGAATGGATGCACTTGGTCAGCAACGATGTTTAAGTACGATGTGGCATTCAGATATGAATCTATGGGTATCAATGGACCCAACGTGTGCCAAGAAAACATTCCCCACACCATAACACTGCCCCCCACCTCCTTGCACAGTAGTTGTCAGACATGACGGGTCCATGGATTCATGTTGTTTTCGCCAAATTCTGAGCCCTCCATCAACATGATGCACCAGGAACTTCGACTTGTCAGACCAAGCAACTGTTTTCCAATCCTCGATAGTCCAGTGCTAGTGTTGCTGTACCCACAGGAGGCGTGCTCTCTTGTTCTTCATTGATAACAAAGGTATGTGATGTGGCTGTTGTAACCCATTTGCGACAAAGTGCGACTAGTGGTCCGTTGCGATATTTCGTTCTGCGCACCAAGGTTGTATTCTGACGTGATGTGCGACATTGTGACCCGTCTGTTTGCTTGCACAATTCTAGCCATCCTCCTCTGACCTCTCTCATCAACAAGCGATTTTCTTCCACAGGAGTGCAGTTGAGAGGATGTTTTCTGTTCGTTGCACCATTCTTGATACACCCTTGAAACTGTGGAGAATGAAAAGTTCAGGAGAACTGACGTTTCAGAGATAGTCTGTCCAGCACATCTTGCACCTACTACCATGTCACGTTCAAAATCCATTAGATCACTCCTTTTCCACATTCTTGCTATGGTTTGTACACTTAACTGATACTAGAAAGGTTTTTCCAGCTGCATTTATATCCACAACTGTGATCATGTGACTTGCAACGTGGGACAAACCATTTGTGTGCACAACTGGGGTGTACCTAATAAAGTGGCAGCACAGTGTATATAGAGTTTACCTTCCCTAATTAATCAACGATGTGTATGCAAAACGTATATTGAGGATCCTCTGTACTATTTTATCTGGACTAGAGCAAGTACAGCAGAATACACGTTATTCATTTTTTAATTACAATAAAAGTTATACATATATACTATATATAGAAATAATAATTTAAAAAACTGAATAATAAAAATCAACAAATATTCTGACAGGACAGCTCAGATATATATAAGGTGGATTTGTACCCAGGGCCGTGTCGTGCTATGATACAGAGAGGCGGCCGCATCAGGCGGCACCGTAAGGGGACGGCATAAGCAGTGAAATCAAAATACGGGAAATCAAAATAGGGGCGGCATTTCGAAGACTTGCATCATACTGAGAAAATCTACCGCACGACCCTGTTTATACCAGTCTGAAATTAAAGTACATATATTAGCTAGTGAAGAAACCACATTCTTAATACTTCCTATTTTGGTATTGAATTAAAACTGGTATTAAAATGTATAAATTTAAATGAAATTTAAATTGTTATATACCAGGCACTTTTTTTAAAGTTTTACATGACAATTTGCAACAATCACTAAATAATAAAGGACTGGTCAAAATTTAACATAGCATTCTTTTTGAAAAGACTACTGTCACTGGCATTCTAAATTAACCCAGTTACTGTTCATACATACAACACAGTAGAGTTCATTCGCATAAATGGGAGACAACAAGTAGTAAACAAACCGCATAATCATCAAGCGATTACTTCCCACAGATGTCAGGTAAAACATTGCTTGGGTTACAACACACACACACTGGATCACTCAAGAGTGTAGTCCAACCAAATTATATTGGGGGGGGGGATAAAACCCGAAAAATCACGGACTAGATAGCTCTATCATTTTTTATGATTTAATAAAGTGAAATTGTAATTCTTTACACATTGCAATGTATAAAGGGTTTGAATTTTCAAGATTTTATTCAATAAAGCGGCTGATTCAGTTAACCAGTAATTCCTATAAACAGACCCCACTGTACTAAATTTATTGAATTGTTTTCTCCAACTAAAAAACTATGATAAAATAAAATAAAAAATTCTGCTGTGTACCCTTTACAACTCTTTCCTATACCCCTGGGGATAAGCATACCGCATTTTGGAAAACATCATTAGAACACACTCACACATGCTTCAAAGATTTAAAAATATTTTGTTACTATAAACAGAATAAGGAAATACTGAAATACACAAATGGCAGCCATTAGTAATCTGGTGCCACCTGACTTGACCAACTACCAAAATTGATCATATTATATTACAGTTACTGTGTACAATTATATTATGAAGAATACAATTCTGTGTGAAAGGTTTTTTTCCCTAATTTAACTCTTTGGCAGTACATTTACATTTTTTTTTTTTTTTTTATGTGCAGGCCCAGATGAGTGCAATGTAGACATAAATATTTTGAAGATTGTTTCAAATAATGTATCCACTAACATAAGAGGACCATCTACAAAATCCAGTATGATGCTATCTGTGTTTCCAACTAATTGTAGACAAAATTAGTTGGCAGCTTGAAAATCAGAAGAAATCAACTGTTAGTCTTAGTTATCCAAATCCAGACGTTGAAATTGAATAAGTGATAAATAAATAAATGTAGAATGATATTATGACAGTGAAAAAATGTGACTTTATTTACAACTGTTTTATGCAAATTATTATTATTTTTTTCTTTTCAATTCTGACATGATTTTGAAAAAAAATTTACACGCAGACAATTCCTAGCAAAAAATTCACTGTCTCAAAGTCATACACATTCAGCAAGCTCACTCTTGAAAGGATTAAAGCTGAAACTGAATGAGGCTTGTACTTGCTTACATATGAAGCAAGTACAGATGTGGCTCCAACCAGAAAAAGAAAATAGTATTAAGCTTCAAGGAAGCTAGCTATTGCCATTTTTCAATGACATTCTTGCTGCAGATATGGCTTACATTATATGACCAAAAGTATTTGGATACTCTTCTCCCCCCATCAACACACTTCTAGGAATACTGTATACTCTGCCAAAATAAATCTTGTGGATCTTGTAAATTGTGGATCAGAACTTGAAGTTTTCAACATGGTATGGTAGGTGGATGCCACATCAGTAACCTTTCTGTGTGCATAACTGCAACTCTTCAGAGCAGACACTTTTTGTGGAAAACACAAAAGGGAATGGAAGTGAATTCCAGCCAACATGTACAGAAAGTATGCCCAGGAGGATTGAGTCTATCAAAGATACCCAAAAAGGTGCCCTATCACATATGTTTGTAAATTAAAATTCTTTTTGCTTCTAAATTGATCTAAATTTGTTTTTGATCTAAATTTCTCTGATTTATCTCAGCATGCCCAAAGGGCTTCAGGCTCATCTGCAGTGATGGTCAAAGGAGCCATAACATACTTTCTCCACAAGATCAGTACACTTTTGGTGCAGATAACACAGAATCCTTGGAAATTCACAAGTAATTGCCAGATGTCCTTTAGTTTTATACTAATCATTGCAAAAAAAAAAAAAAAATATATATATATATATATATATATTGCTGCAAATAACTATGCTATTGATGCAAATGTTGCTATATAAGACGTTAACTTTTGTATTTTGTATTAATGAGGTTTAACTGTACAGATTGCAGAATTTATGTTCGACGTGACTTACCAAGTGCCTCCTTGTGTCATTCACGGGTGCCTGAGGAAAATTATTAGAAAGTGTCCCATCGTGAACCTGCAATGCTTGTGAAACTGACTGCTGCTGCTGTTGTTGTTGCAGAGAACTGGATGATGAAAATGGAGTCTGAGAAGTTGCAGTAGAAACCATGTTCAGTGCTTCAGTCAGCTGTTTTCCAAAGTCCTGGTATACAGCCTGAATCATACAAACATGAAAGAGAAGAAAAACAGGGATTATGAAAATTAACTGAAAGATACATTAAAATCGGAAAAGAGAGTCAAAGTTTTAATATTAATCTATAAAATAAAGGCCCTAAAACATATTGCGCTTATGCTTTACATGCACAATGTTATTTTACAGGAGCACTTGGAATCATACTGGAAAAGAAAGGCTATAGCATCAAACTTAAATAATAGAACCAAACATTAAAATAAATGCAGTTGCAAACTGATTTGTCTCCCCCCACCAACATTTTTGGAAACTATTTCCAATATTCATATAGTTTATAGTTTTACAAACTATTATCATAGTTTGAAATAGGAACTTCCAATAATTTGTGTCATGAAATTAGATGCTTTTACCTATGATATTTCTGTAGGATGATTTCTTCTAGATTTCTTGATAGAGTTCCCAGAGTTCTGCAAATATCACTTATTTATGAACATATTTCTATAAAATTTGGTTGAAACATACCCCTGGTACTTAACTTGGTGCTGATTTACATCACACATTAGAAGTGGTTTCCTTCAACAAACAAGCAAAATTTTTTTCAATGTTCATATTAGCAAATGCAAGTGTGCTCTTTTAATGGCTGAAAATCTGTAGAATATTTGCCTTCAATTCATATAAAGTGAGAGATTCATTCTGAGTAAATGTAAGTGTTCTTGTTCATATTCTGGCATGACTACCAGGTCAGTGGAGTTTACAATAAATCAATCAATACAAATGTTAATCGTATTTAGCAGTCACAGGCTTGAACTCCGGTCCACTCAAAGAGCGTGCTCTACCGCACTCTCACTCCTGACCACTCGGCTACAAGTACCTTTCCTAAAACAGGCCCTACATCAAAAATCTGGCTGATCTAAATCAGACTTGGGCAGCTACAGGCCTTTGGAGATTACTGTCTCCAAAGAAGATTTCTATTTCCATAGCACTTACATTTGATGATTGGCATGTTGCTTCATCCTGCTGGAAAAAGCCATTAATCAAGTGGTTTGCAAATCACTGAATAAAGAATGTTTCTGTTCGTCATGCCATCAAAGAAAATAAGTCTAGTACAGACACTCCCCAACTTACGTAAGGGTTGCGTTCTGCGGAAACCTGCATAAGTCATATTTTACGTAAGTAGGAATTTCCCTAAATGTTTAAGCAGCACTCACAACTATGCACACTGAATTTTATTGAAGCAAAAAAGAAATGTTCGATGAACATAAAAAAAAAATTGAATAAATAATTTTATTTACATCTCATGAGTAGGGAAAATTACAAAAGTGTGCAATTACAAGTACAGTCCATTCAGGTTATTTGGGACACATCGGGACTAGTGCATTTTGGCCCAATTAAGCGGCTGCCCCAATTATCCGAAGTTTCACATAAATAGTTAAAATAGTTAAAAATACAATGTAACCCCCCCCCCTTTTTTTACAATTGGTTCACTGTACAATCAAATCACGTTACCACGAGCTCAACATAGTAAAGTACCCTTCACTATACGATGTGCAGTAAGCGCCGGTCATTGTGATCACATTTGTGAATTGAATTTTAATTCTATTAAACAGCGATTCTAATTAGCGAAAATAGGAGGAATATTATCCACAGGCTATAAAAGCAAAGATATGTTAAGCACAAATTTACCCTTTATTACCTTACCAATTAAAAAATTAAATGATACGTGAAAATTGGAATAATTAATACGTACTGTACGTACATACGAACCAGTTGACATTTCTGTTCACTGACATTTGTGGGCGGGGAGACGTTAAAATTTAAAACAGTAAAAAGATAAGCAATCAATAACAAAGAACACAGCATACACAAATTGCAAGTAACACAATACACGCAAGTGAGAACCGAGTAATGAGTTACAAAGCTTTAAAAATAGGAGTTAAGAGAAGATCCGAAAATTAATTTTTTTATATGATGATTTAAGATTTCATGGAAGTGTAAACACGTTTCACCATAATAACCCACAGAATTCCAGCTGTCGGTATTATCGCAAATTCAGTAAGATAGAGTTTACTGTACGTTTATGATAGATTTCACTAACAGAAAAGCCCGAATAAACAGGTGACTGCTAATTGTTTTTATTGTTTTATGGTTGTGACCACCAGAATTTCGACCGAACCACGTGGTACCGTCAGAGACCATCGTAGGGTAATCTCCAGTGCTGCGGTCTCCTGCCCCGATTAAACGGCATGCTGTCCCAATTAAGCGAAGTAAACCCTGGCTATTTTCTCGATCGGTTTCTGTTTTTTAAGATTTGCCCCAAATAAACGGCTGCTCCGATTAACCGGTGGCCCAAATAACCGGAATCCACTGTATTATAAAATTTTAAAGGGGGGGGAAGACAGGCATAGTGTCAGCAAGTTTACCCTTGGAGCATTTTTGCCAGAATCAATGTCTCCGTCTGATAAGAATGCAGCTGCAGAGGTTGAGGGCTCTGGAAATTTAGAAGGGGTTTATTTGACCACATCACAAAATTTCTCTGCTGCTGCAGAATCGGCACTGCTGACTTCACTGCATTCTTTAACGTTGTGGAAACCAGCGTGATGTTTGAACCTATTAAACCACCCCTTGCCTGCCATGAACTTGGGTTGGGGTTCGCCATACTTATCCTTAATATCTTCATAAATACTTCTTGCTTTTGCGTCAATGGTCATTAGACTCAGGGGCACTCGCTTCTGAATCTGATTTTCCATCCATATTATTAATAATTTTTTCCATCTTCTATACAGCACCTGAATGCTGTTTCGTGATCACAGTTGATCTTAAATGCGTTGATTCTTTAACACATTCTTTTATATGCACACTGTCCTTTGAAACAGCATTCACTGTTCAAGCAGCGCGACCCGATTCCCATGCAATAGATGAGAAACTTTGTCCTGCTTCTTACTTCTTAATTATTTTCATTTTGCTTCGTTTCCTAGCACTGCCACCGCTCGCACTTTCCGTTGATTGCTTTTCCTTCATCATTGTAATAAGTAATAGGGATGAAGAGAAGATTCTAAAAATTTATCTACACTTCTTATATGACTGACTATTTCAGTGAAGGGGAACTCATTTCACCATAATACCATAACATAAAAAAACCACACAATTTATATGCAAAATTTATTTATTATTATTTTTTTTTAATTATTAATTATGATTTTTCGCGGAACACAGTCTGAGAAACGCTGTTCTAGGGCATCCTCGTTTTCTCTTCTCTTGTGATATCCACTCATAAAATTTTAGGCCATCTCTCTCTTCAATCATGTGTAGAAGATGTCCAAACCATCTTAGCCTTCACAATTCGCTATATAATATCTTCATCTGCATGCAAACACCTTCTAATTTTCTTGTTTGCAACCCTCTCAAGCTTGTTAACTCTAACACTTCAACGAAGATAATCCATCTCTAGGGCTCTAAGCTTCTTTTTGTCACCCTCTTTCAGTGTCCACGCCTTCCATCCGTAGCAAAGTACCAATTCTACTAATGATCTAACAGAATTATTTTTATAAATATGTATTTGCCAAATCAGCAACAGAACAGAAAGTGCAGACATTTTTTGTCTTTGTTAATAATATATAATAAATGCTATTAAAATCCAATTAGAGGCTTATAAACAGTGCTCGGTTAATTTTTAACCTTCAAAAGAAATACTGTTGCTGTTAATAATCAAGAACCTCCAAATCCACAGGAAACATAATATGGCACAATAATAAAGATTTTCCAAATGGTATAAAGCAGAAACACGAGAGGTTAAATCTCTAATTTATGTAAACAGATGGATAGAGGATTTGGCTAACAATATGATAATCCACATGTAGATCTTAAATTAATCCAGTTACCAAGACAGAACCGGCGCCTCTGTAGCCCGATGGGCAGGAGCAGCAGTGCATAGCACACGTTTCTTGATTAGACCGGGGCTCGAGCCTGCGACCACCAAATACAGAGGATATGGAAAGGTCAGGGAATGACCACAGGATATCCCCGGAGCAATATGACCTTAGTTGCTAATGCTCCTAAAAACAAAATAACAAACAAACAAACAAACAAGACAGAACCAAGAGCAGGGAAAGTTATATCCAATTCTCTTAAAAAAAAAATAAAAAAAACTTACTAGCAATCCTGTTTCGGTAATTTTTTTTTTTTACATGTGACAAAACAACAAATCCACACAAGATTTATCCCCAATTGGGGGTGGGGGGTGTCAGAGATTTGAATATGCAGTAATTATTCTACAAGTAATATCAATTGATGCTCACCTGCTGATCTACTGAACCACAAAATGAATTGTTAACTACATCCTGAAGGCAGAAATCAGGGGTATCAAACAGTGTGCCATTACGATTAATGGGTACATCTTGATCATTCAAGTGAATATCTCCATACCTATTAAATTGCTGCTGCAGATATGCTTGTCTGAGGTCATCCTGTTCATGCTGAAAATACAGAATAAATACACATACAGAGACAACCAGAATACAATAAATCCATATTATTTATTTAAATCTTTAATTATTTCAACTTTTCTAAAGACCCACCTTTGATCAACATTTAATTAGAAGGGTGTATAATGAAAAGTAAATTAAATAAATATAAATTAACAGTAAGCTGGATACTTTAAATCAGGCAAATCCTTTTAGAGCTGAAATTGAAAGCAAATTTGTACAAGAATTAGTAGTGTTTAGCTGTGACAAAATCTCTTCTCTTCCATCTCAAAGTTGGAAATCAGATCAGCTATAAGGATGTTATGAACTGCCTTAAAGCTGATGTTGCATTAAGATCAACAATAATTTGTCTGACTAACTGTCTTCACTTTTTTTTTTTTTTTTTTTGCAGATACATGGTTGTACATGAAAAATCAAAAAACTGTAGTTAAAAAGGTTTTTGATTCAAAACATAAAAACAGATGGTCAGTTTTGCTGTTTTTCTATCCATCATCATGTGAAGTTCTACATTTTATTTTATTTTTAGTTTGACCTACTGCCTAAAAAAGTAGCTATTGTTTATCTCTACCAAAGCAATTCTGTACACAAAATCCAGGAGTACACCACCATAAGAAGTCTAAGGGTGAGATGTCACAGGAGTGTGGAGGGCAGGTGTTTGGTCCATCATGGCCCATCCATCTACAAGGAAATGTTTCATCCAGAAAATGATGAACATTTGCACTCCAGTGTGGAGGTGCACTATCCTGTTGAAAAATGTTGAGATAAATGTATCCTGTGATGCTCTTCTCAAAAGAGAAAAATGGACCTATGAACATATCGTGCATGAGCCCACACCAAATGTTTAACTTGGGGCTATCACAAATGTCATGCATGTTTTCGGAACAACATATTCGAATGTTGTAGTGATTCACATGTCCAGATACGTGGAAAATGGCTTTATCATAGAAAAGCACCTTATTTTAGGTATTCATTGTCTTTATCAATTGAAGCCAGCATGGAACAAGAAAATGAATAGCACTGAGGAAGGTCATTTTGCTGTAAAGCTTGAACAATTTGCACCATTATGCATAAAGATGTAATTGCTTATGCAAAACTTGATTTTGGTAACTGCCCTTCGTGTAAAGCATAATAAATCAACTTTGAGGACTGCACTGGAATGCTGCTCGGACATTTTCAATGGTTTCTTGAGACAAGTATGGATGTCCACTGAGGCAGGTCAATCACTTCCTGTTGCTTGAAAATTCTAAACCCACCTCCTGATACTTGGTTTGGAGGAAGGATCCTTTCCATATTGTTGGCGATAGTTTTGTTGCGTGGTAATTAGATTTTTACTCCACAAACCACGACATATTCAACCCTCTCTTGTGACATCACCCTTTTTATGCATTATATCCCATAAAGAGAAAAAGTTTTGAATTTTATAATACTTTGTAAAATTTTTTTTTTTTTTTTTTGCAGTTTCATAATAATTTGCATAAGATCGCATTGCTCTACAACTTTTGTTTGTGACATAATAAATTTTAAAATAGGAATAGGATTTTATGGATACTCTGTATATCAAAAAATTGAAGATAGTAATTTTTTATTTGATTTTATTCTGATCATCAATCTATATCAGGATTCTTGACTGAACAATAGGTTCCACTCAAATGGTGTATATATTGGTTGTATCTGTTCTCAAATCCAGAGTAATACAATCTTAGATTTTTGTCCTATTTCAAGATATTAAAAAGGTTTCTGGCTCAAAACATAAACAGATGGTCAGTTTTGCTGTTATTCTATACATCTTCATGAGAAGTTCTACATTTTATCTTATTTTTTCTGAGGTTACTAGAAAAGGCGTATCCGTAGCCGAGTGGGCAGGAGCGGGAGTGCAGTAGCACACGCTCTTTGAGTAGACCGGAGTTCAAGCCCCTGACTGCTGAATACGGTCGATCTGCCAACCCGCACTGGACCAGCGTGGCAGATTATGGTCCATTTCCCTCAACATGAATTGTTGAGGAGGCTTCCATCCTGCAGTGGGTTGATAATGGCTGCACTTTACTTTTTTTTTTTTACTAGAAAAAATTCAGTCAATTAACTACAGTTTATAGAGAATATCCATCTTGAACAGGCAAAGTTTTTACGGCTCCAGCTAATAGAGAAGTTTTCTAAATTTTTTGCTTTTTTATTGATTTAAATTGGCATATTAATTTATTTTCTAGAGTTGCTTTATATTTCTAGTAAAAATACTTTAGTTTAATTTGAACTTAGAGAGAGATTTTGTAGGTTATTACTTATCACTGGTAAGGGTATCTGATTCACGTGTTGGACAAGTTTTGCAGCTCTCGCAAACACTAAGTTTTTAATTATATTTAGCTGGTTTATTGACTTTATTGTTAGATTAAATTATTTTCTATAAGTAGCTTATAGACCTAGTCATGCTCTGTGGTTTATTTTGAATTTAAATAGTGCAATTTTGAAAGTAATTAATACCTTGTGTCCATAGATTTACCGTTTGTAACTTATCATATAACAATGGTGGGATTGCCGCCATTGTTATACAATACAACGTGTACCCCGAACTAGACAGCGCAAGGTTTAACAGAAAACTAGATAGCAAGTATAGCAGTATCAATTAATCAGTAAAATTTCATTGTCAAATAAATTGTACTTTTTTTTAACTAAATAGGTTGGTGGTAGATGGCTCTCTGTCTTCTAACTTCTCCACTAATGCTGGTGTCCCCCAAGGTTCAGTTCTTTCCCCCACGTATATTAATGACTTTCATCTATTGACTGGAAATCCTATCCATAGTTTTGCCAATGATAGCACATTGCATTCCACTTTCCATTTTGAGAAACCTTGCCCTGTTCAATCAGCTTCAACTTCTCGAATATCCACTACCAATTCCTTAAATGCCGATCTCCAGTGGGGCAAAGACAACTTAGTTGATTTCAATCTTTCTAAAACTCAGTCTTGTCTTATATCTCGCAAAAAGGATTCTTCTGCTCCTATGCTTATCTTTGGTGACACTCCGATTCCTAGGTAAGTTGATATATCTCTTTTGGGGATTATTGTTATTTTGTTATTTTGGATTTTTAAGAGCATTAGCAACTAAGGCCATATTGCTCTGGGGATATGCGGTGGTCATTCCCTGACCTTTCCGCAACCTCCGTATTTGGTGGATCACGGGCTCGAACCCCAGTCTAATCAAGAGGCGTGTGCTACGCACTGCTGCTGCTCCTGTACACCCTGGCTAGGGAGGCAACTTTTTGGGATTACCCTGACTTCTAATCTCTCTTGGCACAAGCACATTACAAATATTGCTTCCTCTGCAAAAAACTTGGTTTTCTCTTTCGCTCTTGGCATTACTTTTCTTCCAGAGAGCTGTTCACTTGGTACAAATAGCAAATCCACTTTATCATGAATATTGTTCCCACATCTGTGGCGGTGCCCCCAAAACCTCTCTCAGGCTTCTAGAATCCATTCAGAAGAGGGCAGTTAGGTTAATTAATGACTCATCTCTAACAGAGTCTCTCCACTCGCTGTCTCATAGACATACTGTTTCTGCTGCATTCCTTTTTTACAGATACTTCCATGGGTGCTGTTCTTCTGAATTGGCTTCTATAATGTCTTAGTTTTCTTAAGACTAATTATATGATATTTATATTTGATCTAATTATATGTGATAGCAATTTTGTGGATAAAGCACTCCAATTAATTTACACTGGAGGGGAGGGATACATGTATACTCATGTCTGCTCAGTAAGCAGACTAGAAAACAGGGATAATCAGAGGAAACGATTGTTCCTCCTCAGTCCATAGTGATTCACTTCTTTTATTATGAATCACTGATTCTTTGGAAACTGTAGGTCAAAAGTGTTTTCTGACGTACAATTTTTGACCTAAAAAAACTTTATATTATTACTCCTATCTCACGACTTCTTTGATAGACTCCACAATACTTTTATAGAATCAGAGCACTTAAGCACCTTTTTTTTTTATATAAAAAATGCTTATGATGGGGTCCAAAGAATTGGAGTTTTAAAAGACTCATAAATTAGGACCGAGAGCATGTTCAAAAGGCAACCAGAGGGAGTAATACTTTTGACCTGATTATCAGCAGTGATTATTCATGCATTAAGAATTTGCAGATAAAGGAACCACTGGGTGACAGTGATCACAATGTACTGATGTGGGAATTACTTAAAGATGTAACTACCATCAAGGCTAAAGGGAAGGGCTTGTTCTTTCCTAAAGGTGACTACAGGGGTCTCAGACAGTTTATAAATTCTGTACAGTGGAATCAACTGATGGTGTTGCCAACGTTGAATTTTAAACAGGAAGCCTTCAGGGAACAATTTTGGAGGCTACTAGGCTTTTCATTCCAACTAAGAAATACTGTTCAAGGTTTAGGCATAAATGAATTTCAGATGAATTAATGAGGCTTGTGGCAGAAAAGAAAATGTATGGGATGCATATAAAGTATCAGGTGACACAGAAGCCTATGGCAGATATAAGCTATTTTGTAATCAAGTCACAAAGGAGGTTAGGTGGGTGACGGCAGATTACGAGAAATCTTTGGCAAAGGATGCAAAGAAAAACAGCAAAGAGTTCTTTACTTATGTAAACTCTAGAAGGAAAGGGATGAATCAGATTGTACCACTTAATATAGATGGGTTGACTATTGATGATCATGCTAAGGTAGCTGATAAACTGAATGAGTATTTTGCATCTACATTCACATATGAGTTATTTAATGAGGGGAGTGCCAGAAGTTTATCAAACTCTAAAAGGGAGCTAAGTGATTTTGTAATAACTGAGAGCAAAGTGGAGGAGAAATTGTTGAAGTTAAATAAAAAAAAAAAAAAAAAAAAAAGGCACCTGCGTGGACGGGATCTATCCAGTTATAATAAAGGCAGCAGCAAGGGAAGTAAGCAAACATTTAGCCATAATTATGAGAGCTTCCTTTGACTGGAGGTGTGCAAATGTATCACCAATTCACAAAGAGTTTCAAAAGGTGACACAAGTAACTATAGACCTGTTAGTTTAACCTGTGTTCCAGAGAAAATAATATCGCCCCGCAAATATCACCGAAAGGGATCGATATGGCGATCGAGGTGTTCTCGCCTGGGGAGGCTTTATCTTGGATGGACATACACAACTCCAGATACTGAAAGGCGGTACTGTAACCGGTGCATGCTACTGTACTGAGGTAATCCTTCGCCACGTGTGTCTGTTCTGAGGTGCCATTGGCCCCCGAGTTCATGTTTATGGATGATAACGTCACACCCCATCAAACTGCAGCTATTGATATGCTTTTGGAAAGTGAGGACATTGTTCGTATGGATTGGCCTGCCTGTTCCACCGATCTAAATCCCATCGAATACATATGTGACATTCTGGGGAGATGCCCATCAGCATGTCCACACCCACCAGAAAATGTTCACCAGGTGAAGATGGCGCTGACAGAGGAATGGACGATGATACTGCAAGAACTTAACAACATTGTTCTAAGTATGGACAGGCGGTGCAAAGCCTGCATCGACATTAGGGGTGGCCATATCTCCTACCGAGGACCACCTCTTCCCTTTGTTTAATCTTTGGCAGTGATGCATCTGTATCATGGCATCCAGTACTATGTTGCCATTTTTGAATAAAGTCCCTCTGTACCATTTTGTTTCCGTTGTTGTTTCCCCTTCATCATTTCTGTACCTCATGAGGTTCCTTTGGTATGCTTTTCCCATATCCAGGCCCCTCCTATGAGAAGCTACAGGTGAAAACTTGACTGGTCCTTAAATTTTGCACACCAGTGTATGATGTGGTCACAAAGGAACTGAATGCCAAAAATAATTTTGATATCATATACTTGGATTTCAGGAAAGCTTTTGATACTGTTGCACATGGAAGACTGCTGTACAAATTGGAGAGGTATGGCATTAAGGGAAAGTTGCTGCAATGGATAAAGGGATGGTTGAGTTGGAGAAGACAGAGTGGTAATCAATGGACACTGCTCTTCGTGGTCAAATGTTATTAGGGGAGTTCCCCAGGGTTTGGTGTAGGGCCCATTGTTGTTTTGTATAATTATCAATGATATTTATGAAGGTATATCGGGTTTAATGTCCAAGTTTGCAGATGATACAAAGATTGGCAGGGTTGTTAATGACAGTAAAGACAGTATGCTACTCCAACTGGATCTAGATAAGTTGGGCAAATGGGCTGAGAAGTGGCAACTGAAGTTTAACATTGACAAATGTAAAGTAGTGCATATGGGTAGCAATAACCCAAGAGAAATGTACCAACTGTGTGGTACTACACTCAGGGAAGTGGAAACTGAAAAAGACCTGGGGGTAATCGTGCAGTCAAATATGAAGTTTGCTCAGCAGTGCAGATGGGCTGCCAGGGCAGGTCATGGAGTCTTGTCGATGATATATAGGAATTTTGCTAGCAGGAACAGGGAGGTGATTATCCCGTTATACAAAGCAATGGTCAGGCCACACCTAGAGTATTGTGTACAGGTCTGGAGGCCTCATTTTAGGAAGGATGTAGAGTTGCTAGAACAAGTACAAAGGGTAACAAGATTGGTGAGGGGAACAAAGGGGTGCTCTTATCAAGAAAGGCTTAAGTTCTGCAAAGTGCAGCACCTGGACAATGGGCACCTGTGAGTTGATCTAATTGCGGTGTATAAGGCCTTGAATGGGATGAGCAAGCTGAATGCTGATGGGATTCTTCCTCTTGCTCAGATTAAGAATTTGAGGGGGGATAGATTCAAATTGAGGAAAGACAGTTGTAGAACAGATGTGCGGAAATTTGCCTTCAGCCAGCAGGCAGTTGATTAGTGGAACAGCCTTCCATCTTTTGTTGTGGAAGTTGATAGTCTAAATAAATGTAAGACTTAGCTGGACGGGTATCTGCAACGAATGGAGGGGTGAAATGGTAAGGGTTTTTTTTTTTGTCTGATGCTGTGTAAGCTTGCTTTCTTGCATCGTATGCCTCTACTAATGCTAAAATGACCATTGAAGTTTAACAGTGATAAATGAAAGGCACTACATTTGGGTAGTAGCAATCCCAAAATAACATACCATTTGAGTGGTACTAAACTCAGTAGTAGGGTATGAAAAAGATCTGGGGATAATTGCACACTCTGCAGTGCAAATAAATTGCTAAACCAGCTCCATCAGATTCTGCCAATAATATACGGGAATTTTGCCAGCAGGACTGAGGACATTATGATTCCACTGTATAAGGCAGTGGTTATACAACACCTAAATTACTGCTGTTTGTACTCCTAATTGAAGGATACACCTCTGTTGGAAAGAGTGCAGAGAAGAGCAACAAGATTAATCATGGGCACAAAAAAAAAAAAAGAAAAAAAAAAAAAGATATTGTTACCAAAAATGAGTGGGGTTGGGTAAATTTCAGTCACTGAAAACTAGGCATCTGAATACCTAACTGAGTTGTATAAAGCTTTTAAAGGGTTAAGTAAACTAAATAATGATGGAATAGTTATTATTCTGTATATTATTATTAATATTCATATGGTGCAAGGAAGCCCGAGGCTTATGCTGCATTAGGGGGTAAAAAAAAAATCTCAAGTTACCCTGAGAGAGAGAGAGAGAGAGAGAGAGAGAGAGAGAGAGAGAGAGAGAGAGAGAGAGAGAGAGAGAGAGAGAGAGAGTCTAAAGTAGAAAGGAATCACCAAGAAAGAGAAGAATGATGATATCCAGCTCAGGAGACCCTGGGTGTACCAAGCCCATGCTCACCAAATGTGAGCCCCCGGGGAAAAGTGGTGGTTGCAGAACTGACACAGAAATTTGCATACAACCAAAGGATAACTGATTGTTGGAACAAAGTTCCACCTAGTGTGGAAGTGAGCAGTTGAATAAAATTGAAGTGTTGGAAAATTACTGGAGAGAATGAACAAATGAAGTGGGTGATTTTTTATTTTATTATTTATTTATTTTTTTTTTGGCTGGCACTGTATAAGTTTTATTCCTTGCATCATGTTGCCAATACTAATATTCTTTGTATGACTAGGTGTCTTTCTTTGTCTGTACTACATAAAAAGGATGCAAATCCCACCATAACTAACCCCCCCCCCCCCCGATTGAATGTGACTGGTTCATACTGACCATGCTGCTTCCCTGTTGTGGGGGAACATGGTTCATTCCCGTCCTTTTACTGTTCACACAAGAAACAAACTCTTCAGTATTTTTCTTTGATAGACTATTTCATTTAATAAAATGAATACTGTCTTCTTCTAGTTTGTATACAATCTCATCTATATTTACACAGGACATACTACTGCTATGTTGATACAGAAGTATGTTTAGCTTTTTTAAAAAAATGAAAATCAACAATTCAAGTGATTGTATCAAAATTCTTATATAAATCATAAAAACATTTACACCTAATATTATTATGTTACTAAATGTTATAGTTCCCAATTCAGATTTTAAGCTTACCGGCATAAGACCTTTATGCTTTCCTTGATAAAATGAGGTAGCCTCTACATTTTCTGAATTCAGCAAAGAATCTAAGAACAATGCTGATCCCAAGGAAGGTTTTATATCTAGCTTATCTGAATTTATATTTCCATAACTCAGATGTGGTTGAAGACTATGAGTATGAAATTCCCTCTTTCTTGCATCAGCACAATTTCCTGTAGACCACATGCTGTTAAAGGTGAGATTAGCTGATCTAAGATTAAAAAAAAAAAAAAAAAAAAGAAGAAAAAGCTATACTGTGTATATACATATTTACAGAATAAAATATAACATTTACAGGGTTAAAAGTTTTCATAATAAACACAAAATAAATTTTAGATTTGAACTAGTAACTATGCACAAATAATTTATAAACCAACTTGTGTTAAAATTAAAAAGCCACTTACAGTTACAGATCACATCATGTTGGTTACATGAGCCATAGAAATTTATGATTAAATTTTTTTATTGCGTTGTCAATAATATTACTTTAAAAATAAGAAAGAAATTTAAAAAAAAGAGCTATGGGAGTAGCATATGCATGTATGCACAGGTATGTCTGTCAGAGGATTTAATCCTATGCTAATGAAAAAATTCCAGACCCCACTGTTAATAGTGTCGAGTCAGTTTGGTGTGACATAAGCATAGGTAAACCAAAATTGAGAGTAGGAGTGTGCTATAGGCCTAATGGCTCTGATGAGTATAATAAGATACTGTACAGGGAAATAGAATGGGCCAGTAAATCAGAGAGTCTTATAATGGGGGATTTTAATTTCCCAGATATTGACTGGAATTTGTGGGTTGGTCACTCACACACTAGCAGGGCTTTTGTGGATTTATTGGATGATTGTTTTCTACACCAGCATGTTCGGGAGGCAACTAGAGGGAGTAATACTCTTGATCTGATAATCAGTAGTGATTCTTCACGCATTAAGAATCTGCAGATAGAGGAACCACTAGGTGGCAGTGATCACAGTGTGCTGAAGTGGGATTTACTAAAAGAGGTAACTACCATTAGGGGTAAAGGGAAGGGTTATTGCTTTCGTAAAGGCGACTACGATGGACTGAGACAGTATTTAAATTCTATACAGTGGGGCCAACTGATGATGTTACCAACAGCAAATTCAAAATGGGAAGCATTCAAGGAACTAATCTTGGAAGCTACCAGGCTTTACATACCAACCAAGAAATATTGTTCAAGGTTCAGGCCTAAATGATTGTCAGATGAACTAATGAGACATATGGCAGAGAAGAAAAATAAATGGGATACATACAAATTAATGGGTGACATGGAAGCCTATGATAGATATAAGTTGGTCTGTAACCAAGTCACAAAGGAGATTAGGCAGGCAAAGGCAGATTATGAGAAATCCTTGGGAAAGGATGCAAAGAAAAACAGGAAAGAGTTCTTTACCTGTTTAAACTCCAGAAGGAACGGGATGAATCAGATTGGTCCACTGGATGTTGATGGTTCAACAGTTGAGGATCCTGCTCAGGTGGCTAACAATCTAAATGAGTATTTTGCATCTACATTCACACATGAGTTATTCAGGAAGGGGAATGTCGTAGGTGAAGTAAACATTGGCAGTGAGCTAGATGATTTTCTAATAACTGAGAGGAAAGTGGAGGAGAAATTGTTGAGGATAAACATAAAAAAAGGCACCCGGGGGTGGATGGGATCTATCCAGTTATATTAAAGGAGGCAGCAAAGGAAGTAAGCAAACCCCTAGCCATAATTATGAGAGCTTCTTTGAACTCAGGGGAGGTACCCATAGACTGGAGATGTGCAAATGTAACCCCAATTCACAAAGGAGGATCAAAGGCTGACACAAGTAATTATAGACCTGTTAGTTTAACTTCGGTTCCAGGAAAATTAATGGAGACACTGGTTAAAGAAGCACTGCAGGATCATCTAGACAAGAATTCAGTTATAGCTCAGACACAGCATGGTTTTGTTAAGGGCAGGTCTTGTCTGACCAATTTGATTGGATACTATGATGTAGTCACAAAAGAACTGGATGCAGGGAATAACTTTGATATTATATACTTGGATCTTAGCAAGGCTTTTGATACTGTTGCACATGGAAGACTGCTGCACAAATTGGAGCAGTGTGGCATTGGAGGCAAATTGCTGCTATAGATAAAGGGATGGTTGAGTGGAGAAGACAGAGAGTGGTAATCAATGGACACTGCTCAACGTGGACTAATGTTATTAGTGGAGTTCCTCAGGGTTCAGTATTGGGTCCATTGTTGTTTTCTGTATTTATAAATGATATTGATGATGGTATATCAAGCTTAATGTCCAAGTTTGCAGACGATACAAAGGTTGGCAGGGTTGTTAAGGACACTACTGATGCTATGCTGCTGCAACAGGATCTGGAAAGGTTGAGCAGATGGGCTGAGAGGTGGCAAATAAAGTTTAACATTGACAAATGTAAAGTACTACATATGGGAAACAGTAACCCCAGATCAACGTATCAGCTCTGTGGTACTACGCTGACAGTGGTAGAGAATGAAAAGGACCTGGGGGTAATTGTGCAGGCAGATATGAAGTTCTGTGAGCAGTGCAGATGAGCTGCAAGAGTAGCTCGTGGTGTCTTGTCAATGATATACAGGAATTTTTCTAGCAGGGATAGGGATGTGATTATTCCCTTGTATAAGGCATTGGTCAGGCCACACCTTGAGTACTGTATACAGGTCTGAAGGCCTCATTTCAAGAAGGATGTAGAGCTGCTGGAACGAGTACAGAGAAGGGCAACAAGATTAGTGAATGGAACAAAGGGTTGCTCTTATGAAGAAAGGCTTAAGTTTTGCAAATTACAGAGTCTGGAGACTAGGCATCGGCGAGGTGATCTGATAGAGGTGTATAAGGCTTTGAATGGCTTGAGCATGCTCAATGCCGATGGGATTCTTCCTCTTGCTCAGAATAATCACCCGAGAGGGCATAAATTCAAATTGAGGAAGAACGGATGTCGGATAGATGTGCGGAAATTTGCCTTTAACCAGCGGGCAGTTGGTTTGTGAAATAGACTTCCATCACTTGTTGTTGAAGTTGATAGCCGAAACAAATTTAAGGCTCAGCTGGACAGGTATTTCGAACGAACGGAGGGGTGAAATGGGAGTAGTGGTTGTGGTTTTTTTTTTTTTTTTTTTTTTTTGGCTGATGCTGAATAAGCTTGCTTTCTTGCATCATATGCCTCTACTAATGCTAATCCACAGCTTACAATTTTCAGGCCTAAAAACCTGGAAGTATATGCACTTGCATGCAACGATCTTCTAAACTTATGATAACTTCATACCTTGGGCTAGGCCAAGCTGCAAGCTCAAGAGCTGCTAATTTAAAACAAAATACATGATCACCATGCTATAAAAATGGTGACTATTTATCAAACATATAAATGTGCCATTCCACAGATATCTGATTCTGTACTTTTCAGCACTTCATCAGAAAGAAACCAGACATTAACAGAAAAATCAAAAGTTGAAAAAATTCCTTTTATTTATCAAGCTGGGTGCAACCATTTCAAACATGGGTAATAGAAATTATATTGAATAAAGACTGGGGGGCTTGTTTCTTATTAGGTTTTTAGGAGCATTAGCAACTAAGGCCATATTGCTCCGGGGATATGCGATGGTCATTCCCTAACCGTTCTGCATCCTCCATATTTGGTGGTCACGGGCTCGAACCCCGGTCTAATCAAGAAGCGTGTGCTGTGCACTGCTGTTCCTGCCCATATGGCTACAGAGGTGCCTTTTGAATAAAGACTTGGGGGCATAAACTGAGTTATGTTGATACTAAACAAATTCGATCACATAAGTAATAATGGAACTGAAACTGTTGGAGAATGGTGACACATTAGCAGAATAAACAAGCCAAAGTTATCAACTCTTTTATAGTTCTTTTCTAACCATTTTTATAGACTGGTTGTTGGTGATCCTATAAGTTGTACTAAATTGGATGGCCTCAAGCTTATAATGGCCCTGTGTATTATATTAGTTGACAAAAATGACGTTTCTCAACCTGCAAGTTGAAACACCAGTGGCCACAAGAAAAATCTGTGTAGATTGCTAAATTTTTGATAAAACAAAGGACTGCACATAAATACAATATTCTTGTTGATACTGAGTAAACAGGGAATGTAGATTGAATATATATATATAGGTGGAGAGTATAAAGCAGTGTCCCAGGTCCATAAACCGTTAATTAATTAATATTTTATACCATTAAAATCCCAAAAAAGTTGTATATACAGGGTTGTTAAAATTAAAGTATCCCTATGTAGAGGGCTCTGGAGTGAGTTCTAAGAATTGTACTAAAGAGAAATTTGGACAACAGGTACAATACAGAATGCACTTAGCATTAGCATTAGTAGAGGCATTTGATGTAAGAAAGCAAGCTTATGCAGCATCAGCCAAAAAAAAAAAAAAAAACCCACTTCCACCTCACCCCTCTGTTCGTTCAAAATACCTGTCCAGCTGAGCCTTAAACTTATTTAGGCTTTCAACCTCCACCACAACGGATGGAAGTCTGTTCCACCAACCAACCAACCGCTGGCTAAAGGCAAACTTCCACACGTCTATCCTACATCTGTCTTTCCTCAATTTGAATTTATGCCCTCTCAGGTGATTTTTCTGAGCTAGAGCTTGCATTTATTGGGGGGGGGGGGAAACGAGTACAAAATTTGTCACTATATGGCGCGTAACTATCTCAGTTATGATTATGCAAATAACGTAAATTATTTGCATAAGTTAAGTTATTGCCACAGAACCACTACTCAGCTCTACTGTACTGCATAAAAGCAAAGTATGTAGTCTCTTCAAAATCATACAGTAGATGTTTGCCTACACTACAGCAGCAATGCCAACAATGTTGCAAGAAAAGGTGCTATTAGTGAAGCTGTACTATCAGAACAGCAGCTTTGCACTCTGATAGCCACAGCTGTATCACAATGCAGCTGTGGCTATCAGAGAATTCCAGCTTCAGAAGTGCATAAGGCCCACGTGAACCTATGCCTGTTTGTGCTGTTTGCAAAATGATTGCGAAATTTGAAGTGACAGGACAACTTGGTGTTCAAACACGTAGAGGTCAAAAATGAGTAGACGCCTCTTGTGTTGAAGATGTGGCTATGGCTGTCATGGATTTATCAAGTCAATCTACATGTGGTAGCGCAAGTGTGCCAGCTGTTTCTCGTGAAGTGGACATGCCATATTCCACTGTAAGGCTAGCAATGCATCAGATGTTGTGGTGCTATCTTTACAAGATGCACATGCTACAGCAGCTAGAGCATGGTGATGCAGATATTCATTTCACATATGCACTTCAGTTTCTGGTGCAAATCACAGTGGATATAACTTGGCCATGGAATATCCTTAGGAGTGATGAAGCCCACTTCTGCTTAAACGGACAAGTGAATATACACACCTGTCGCATTTGGGCAACAGAAAACCCTCGAGTTATCCAAGATTGTTATTTGATTTTTAGGAGCATTAGCAACTAAGGCCATATTGCTGAGGGAATATGTGGTGGTCATTCCCTGACCTTTCCGCATCCTTCATATTTGGTGGTGACAGGATCGAACCCCGGTCTAATCAAGAAGCGTGTGTTACGCACTGCTGCTCCTTCCCACCTGGCTACAGAGGCGCCAGAGTTATCCAAGAGGTCCCATTGCATTCTCCAAAAGTGACAATGTGGTGTGGATTTACGACAACATTCATGATTGGGCCATATTTTTTTGAACAGTTAACACTGAGTGGATCCCACACCTGTTCCGTCACTGGACAGAGATATTATGAAATAAATGTTGGCAAATTTCACAATACCAGAGCTGCAGCAACATGGGTGCCTTCAGGATACCATATTCATGCAAGATAGTGCGCCACCCCACATCTACCATTGTGTCCAAAGTTTGCTAAGAAAACACTTTGCAGATGAATGGCTAATTAGTCGTTTCCAGACATCTTGGCCACCCCAATCACAGGACCTCACACCATGCGACTTCTGGTTGTGGGGTTTTTTGAAGAAACAGGTTTATTGGGAAGGATGTCAAACTCTGGCAGATCTGAAGGACAGCATTAGGCGTCAAGTGCTGGCAAAATGTGTTTCGATCTCAACCCATCATACGAGAGTAGCCTCCTGCAGGGAAAGTTTTTTATGGCTCCTGGAATAGAGAAGTTTTTTCTGTTTTATTAGCATTAGTAGAGGCATTTGATGCAAGAAAGCAAGCTTATGCAGCATCAGTCAAAAAAAAAAAATAAAAATAAAAATAAATAAATAAAAAAATAACCACGAAATACCTGTCCAGCTGAGCCTTAAACTTATTTAGGCTATCACCTTCCACGACAAGGGATGGAAGTCGGTTCCACCAACCAACCACCCGCTGGATAAAGGCAAATTTCCGCACGTCTATCCTACATCTGTCTTTCCTCAATTTGAATTTATGCCCTCTCAGGTGATTATTCTGAGCAAGAGGAAGAATCCCATCGGCATTGAGCATGCTCAAACCATTCAAGGCTTTATACACCTCTATCAGATCACCTTGCTGGTGCCTAGTCTCCAGACACTGTAATTTGCAAAACTTAAGCCTTTCTTCGTAAGAGCACCCCTTTTTCCATTCACTAATCTTGTTGCCCTTCTCTGTACTCGTTCCAGCAGCTCTACATCCTTCTTGAAATGAGGCCTCCAGGCCTGTATACAGTACTCTAGGTTTGGCCTGACTATTGCCTTATACAAGGGAATAATCACCTCCCTATCCCTGCTAGAAAAATTCCTATATATCATTGACAATACACCATGAGCTACTCTTGCAGTCCGTCTGCACTGCTCAGAAAACTTCATATCTGCCTACACAACCACCCCCAGGTCCCTTTCATTCTCTACCACTGTCAGTGTAGTACCACAGAGTTGATACGTTGCTCTGGGGTTGCTGTTTCCCATATGTAGTACTTTACATTTCTCAATGTTAAACTTCTTTTGCCACCACTCAACCCATCTGCTCAACCTTTTCAGATCCTGTTGCGGCAGCATAGTGTCAGCACTGTCCTTGACAACCCTGCCAACCTTCGTATCGTCTGCAAACTTGCACATTAAGCTTGATATACCATTATCAATATCATTTATAAATACAGAAAACAATAATGGACCCAATACTGAAATGTGAGGGACTCCACTAATAACATTAGTTCACGATGATCTGTGTCCATTGATTACCACTCTCTGTCTTCTCCCCCTCAACCACCCCTTTATCCATAGCAGCAATTTGCCTCCAATGCCATACTGCTCCAATTTGTGCAGCAGTCTTCCATGTGCAACAGTATCAAAAGCCTTTCTAAGATCCAAGTATATAATATCAAAGTTATTCCCTGCATCCAGTTCTTTTGTGACTGCATCATAGTATCCAATCAAATTGGTCAGGCAAGACTTCCACTTAACAAAACCATGCTGTGTCCGAGCTATAACTGAAGTCTTGTCTAGATGATCCTGCAGTGCTTCTTTAACCAATGCCTCCATTAATCTGCCGGGAACAGAAGTTAAACTCACAGGTCTATAATTACGTGTGTCAGCCTTTGATCCTCCTTTGTGAATTGGGGTCACATTTGCACATCTCCAGTCCATGGGTACCTCCCCTGAGTCCAAGGAAGCTCTCATAATTATGGCTAAGGGTTTGCTTACTTCCTTTGTTGCCTCCTTTAATATAACTGGATAGATCCCATCCACCCCAGGTGTTTATCTTCAACAATTTCTCCTCCACTTTACTCTCAGTTATTACAAGATTCTCTAGCTTACTGCCAGAGTTGAATACACCTCTGGCATTCCCCTCACTGAATAACTCCTCATGTGTGAATGTCGATGCAAAATATTCATTTAGTTTGTTAGCCACCTGAGCAGGATCCTCAACTGTTGAACCATCAACATCCAGTGGACCAATCTGATTCATCCCCTTCCTTCTAGAGTTTACACAAGTAAAGAACTCTTTGCTGTTTTTCTTTACATCCCTTGCCAAAGATTTCTAGTAATCTGCCTTCGCCTGCCTAACCTTCTTTGTATTCAGTAAAAGTATTCAGACACCACTGTAATAACACTGTGTACTGTGCCAAAGTTCCCATACATATATCTCAACACACCAATGTTGAGATATATGTAACTTGGTAACTTTATAACTATATAGTAAAACTTGAGATATATGTATCTTGGTATATGTACTTTGTAACTTGGTTACAGATCAACTTGTATCTATCATAGGCTTCTGTGTCATGTGTTAATTTGTATGTATCCCATGCATTTTTCTTCTCTTAGTTGGTATGTAAAGCCTAGTAGCTTCTAAGATAAGTTCTTTGAATGCTTCCCATTTTGAATTTGCTGTTGGTAACATCATCAGTTGGTCCCACTGTAGAGAATTTAAATACTGTCTCAGTCCATCGTAGTCGCCTTTACGAAGGCAATAACCGTTCCCTTTACCCCTAATGGTAGTTACCTCTTTGAGTAAATCCCACTTCAGCACACTGTAATCACTGCCACCTAGTGGTTCATTTATCTGCAGATTCTTAATGCATGAAAAATCACTACTGAGATTCTTCATGAGAATCTCACTGAGAATTTATTAGCTTAAATTGGCATATTAACTTATTTTATAGAGTAGCTTTATATTCCTAGTTACGATACTTAGTTTAAAGTTTAACTTAGATAGAGATTTTGTAGGTATTACTTAGTATCGGTAAGGGTATCAAATCCACGTGTTACAAGTTGCAGACCCGCTGAACGAGAAGTTTTTTAGTCATATTTAGCCGCTTTATTGACCAATTGTTATATCAAATTATTTTCTACAAGTAGCTTATAGACCTAGTCAGGATCCTTAGTTTATTCTGAATTGAGCCAGCGAGATTTGGAAGTTAATTAATACTTAAGTGTCTGTAGATTTACCCGTAACTTGCCGCCATTGTTATACGATACGTTATATCCCAAACTAGATAGCATTAGCTTAGTATAGTAAAACACAAGAAAGCAAAAAAAAAAAAAAAAAATAGAATATTAAAAATGGATATTTTCAAAAGTCAATGTGAAACTATATTTTGTAACACAGTTTTAAATTTTGGTAAAGCTACTATACAACCAAAAGTATTCAGACACCACTGTAATAACACTGTGTACTGTGCCAAAGTTCCCATACATATATCTCAACACACCAATGTATATTTCACAGTTCCGCGTATGCAGCAGCAGTAAGTTAGAAGACAGTATGGGTCATGAATAAGAACTTAAACCACTTTCAATGATGAATGATACAAGGGGTGATCATTTAATTTGCAGACTGGTGCAAGATTTTATGTTTACCGTGCAAACTTTCCATAACTGCTGCTACAGATGCTCTTTCTGATCGCTACCAAGCAGACTGTGTGCACATGCCAGTACTTGTCGAGCTAGTGTTGCGCGAAGGAAGTTTTTTAGTTGTATGTCACTAACAATCATTTTGAAGCAAGTATCATGTCAGACATACAGACTGAACATTATTGTGATTATTGTGCCAGACAGGGCTTAAATGCATCAGAAACAGTTAAAGAGATGAATGAAGCATATAGTATTGAGTGTCTTGGTAGGATGGCCATATTTAAAGGCACAAGCGATTCAGTGAAGACCGTGAGTCTGTTGCAGATGACCCAAGACCTGGTCATCCTTCCTGCTTAACAACTCCTGAGCAAATTGCAAAAGCTCAAGAAATCTTGGATGAAGACAGGAAAATTACATTTCATGAATTAGCTGTTAGAATGTCCATTTCATACAATAATGCTCACAATATTGTGAAAGATCACCTGAAAATGTCACAAATCTGTGCCTGAGGGATTCCACACACACTGACTCCAGAATAAAAACAGCAAAGAGTAGACTTGTACAAAAAATGCTTCATCGTTTTGAAACACTGGATCAAAACTTCTTAAATTAAATAGTGACTTATGATGAAACTTGGATTTTTCAATATGATCCAGAGACAAAACAACAGTCAAGTGAGTGGAAGCAATCACTCACTTGAAATTTTGAGCTTCTCATTCAGCTGACAAACAAAAGGTTCTTGTGATTTTGACATAGAAGGCATTCTTGATACACATTTTGTGCCTCATGGAATAACTATGAATAAGGAAGCATACTCTGAGGTTCTCAGAGTCAAACTTAGCTATGCCATTCGTGAGAAACATCAAGGACTTTCTGGTGTGATGTGGTTTCTTCATCAGGACAATACCAGCTCCCCATATGGCTAATATTGTGCAGCCAGTGATTCGACCACATCCCCCTTTTTCACCGGACTTAGCCCCATGTGATTTCTTTCTGTTTCCACATTTAAAGAAAGCTCTGAAAGGCGAGCATTTCGCATCCGACAATGATGCTCGCAGATCCACAATGAAAGCGCTTCACAGTCTTTCGAAAAATGGCTTGCAAGAAGTATTTAATGGGGGTATGACAGTGGAGAAAGTGTGTAAAGTTCAAGGGAGAAATCCACAGAAGATTCAGATGACAATTAAGAAAGAATAATGCACCAGTCTGCAAATTAAATGATCACCTCTTGTAGTTAGACACCATCAGTAGCCTTTCTATGCACGCAACTACAACTTATCTGAACATCCCAAAATCCATTTTTGCAAATGTTATCCAAAGATGGAAGAATGCATGTGATCTGTTGATGGAGGGGGATCTGGATCACTTCACAAACTCGGAGAACATATTCAAACAACTATAAAGAGCGCAGTTCATGCTCCACATATGTTGTCTACATAAAACAGGTCCTTGAGGCCGTCTGTGACAACCACAAGGACTTGTTCGTTTGGGCATGACAAAATACTGAAATTTGATCCATTTGACATCTGAGTCAAATGGATCAATTTCAGCAAAGTCCAGTCATTCAGCAACAACCAAATCCTCTGCTTCCACCTTCACTATAGTGGGACAGTTAGTAACCTTGGATATAACCGTGTGCAAGTCATGAAATATGGCACCTGGTATACTGGAGGTGACCAGCTAGGTGTGAACCAATGTAAGAAGGGGTCAGGTTTGCTGTCCACACCACACAGAGGAATGCCACCCCTCTGTGTTACCAAGCAGTACTGGGTTGTAGCCGACTCTCATTAACTGGTGCAATACTACCACTTTCCATAATGGAGGCTTGAAGTGGCGAAACCCATGTTTAACTCTAGAACAAAGCTCTAGCAATCCCCCCATCTCTTCCATCATAGAGTGATCGATTTTTTTTTTTTTTTTTTGAGGATACAATAAGCATGAAAAGATCCAATCTACTTTACATTTCGAGGGTACAGGCTCTAAAACGGTGTTCGCAGGGCAACCACTAGATTGTCCACCGGACCAAACCTATTGGTAACTCTCTAGGTAGTATATAATCCCACTACCTCTATCCAAATCAGCTAGTATATAATCCCACTACCTCTATCCAAATCAGCTAGTATATAATCCCACTGCCTCTACTCTGGAAGACAGTGAATGGAGGGAGTCTGAGTAGTATATATGCAAGAGACATTGTCAAGGCCACATTATGTCAAGGAGCTGGGTACATTCTTCCATGTGTATGGCATTTCCAGAAATTTACTTCATATATCATATCATCCCCACCTTTTCTTCCTATTGAATATATCATGAATAGTCAAACTAATTGAACAAACTTATCTGTGAAAAGATCTAAACCTTGCAAACACTTCGTTTTTTTTTCATTTCACAAATATATGTGGTCTCAGTTCCTATCTCAATGATGTCCATTTCCACTTACAGTCTGCAAAGCCCCACTTACTTTTTCTGATAGAATCCCAATTATCGATTGATTCAACCACTGCTCATCTTAGTTTCCTAATTATTCACTGTATGATTCCTTTCACCTAAAGGTAGTACTTGTGCATATATCCGCTCTGATATTCCCTGTCAGAAACTTAGATCTAAACCTCCGAAAACACTTCATTTTTCATTTCACAGATATATGTTGTCTTGGTTCCAATCTCAATGATATCCATTTCCAATTAGAGTCTGCCAAATCCCAAGTGACTCTTTCACGACAGAATCCCAATTATCAGCTCATCTCAGTTGTTCTAATTATTTCTTATACGATTCCTTTTGCTTCAAAGTTAGTACTTCTGCATACGTCTGCTCTGATATTCCCTGCCAGAGACTTAGTAATTTGGAATCTCCTCTTTTCGATCTTCTTTGGCTTAAAATCTCTCTACCCCATTCTGTCCATTTCAACTTTGCCTCTATTGTTCTCTAAACTCCATTAATCACTTGGACATCTAACTTTCTTTCTTTGAAAACTGACTACCTACAGTTATACTTTCCTAACAGTGAGGTAATTTTCCTTGGTGACTTTAATGTTCACAACTTCAAATGGCTTCCATTTTGCAGGCTCACGGACCCAGCCTGTCAAGATGCTGAAGCTTTTGCAATTACTTATGACCACACTCAGATTGTTAATTTACCTACCAACGTTAACCACACAGCCAATACTCTTGATCTTTTTCTGAAAAACCACCCTTCCAAGTACACAGTCAAGGTGAGTGGTCCTCTAGGCACCCCAGAACACAACTTGGTGATGGTCTCTTCTCCTGTGACCATTCTCAGCCTCATATTGTTTGACATTACAAGAATGCAAAATAGGATGTCTGCTAGATTTCCATTCTCCCTTTCCTAGGTTGGATTACTGTTTTAAATCTTATGATGTCAATGTTTCCTCAGATCGTGTCAGTGAAATTATTCTTATAGGGATGAAATCCTATATTCCACACTCCACTTTAACATCATATCCTTTATCAAAACCTTGGTTTTCCAATAAAATGTGATAAGGCTGTTCATCAAGATAAGAATGTTGCATATTGCAATCGCTTGCATTCAAATCTCCAGGTACATTTTCTGCCTATACCAACGCTCACAGCAGTTATTAATAATAACTGCTTTACTGATCACAGTAAAGCAGTTATTAATCAGTCCAAATGGTAGTCGAGCATTCTGGTCTCTTGCCAAGGCAGCAACTTTTGCCCACCTCAATTAAAACCTGCTGGTTCTATTGACACCTCAACTAAAGATAAAGCCAACCTGCTAAAATCTTACTTTTCTTCTAACTGCACCTGCCGGTATTGCACTATCTCGGGCGGGTGCGAGATTTTCGGTGGTAACTACACCGGTACAGGATGACAGTTGACCCAGGCTCAGTGCTAGGGATGGGCACCAGGCAGCAGCTGCCCATATTTTGGCTGCACCCTGGTGGCAAAGTGGCCTGATACAAACAATACAACACACATTAATATTTACACACATATACTTACACTTTTTCAGGCCCATTATGCAGAGTTTCTGCACCATAGCAGAGTACAAAGGTAAATTAAGGAAATTTATGGAGTGGGTTTCTGCTTCAATAAACATCAGTGGACCCATTGCCGAACTATACTTAGACAAATTAGAAAAGATCCATCTTGATCCATTTTTACCACAGATCACATATTACGGAAGATATCTGGATGACATTCTAATTATCACAGATCATTTGACCATAAACAATATTCTTCAGGTTTTTAATAACATCCATCAGAGATTAAAATTTGAATTAGAAATTGAAGCAGAAACCCACTCCATAAATTTCCTTAATTTTACCATACACAGATTAGGACAAAAACTAAATTTCAGCATATACAGAAAAACCCACTAATAAGGGGATGCTTTTGCATTTCCACAGTTATCATCCCCAACCATACAAACAATCGGTCATGCTGAACCAATTTCTTAACGCCTTTAAATATTCTTCCACCCAGATTTTTCTAACCACTGAAATAAATGAATTAACTAGAAGATTCTCAAATAGGGGTTACCCACTAACCTATATAAACAAAGTTAAACAATAGGCCGTGATAAAATAAATAACAACAACCTCGCAACAAACATTGCACAAAAATCTGACAAGACCAAAATACATTTCATCACCATTCCATATGTCGAGTACTGGTACAATAAACTTAACCAAATATGCAAGGGAACCGACATGAAAATCATAGCAAAACCCTTGAACAAATTATACACATTCTTCAGAAATCGACCTTCAAATACCAAATTCCAATCACAGTATGACCTTGTATACAGCATCCCATGCAAAAATTGCGATGCTGTTTATGTAGGATCTACCATGGGAGTGGCACAGCTTCGAGCAAAACAACATGAAGCTTCTGTGCGGGCGGGTCATTCAAATGCATTGGAACTTTCGTTCCACGCAATAAATAAATAACATTCATTCAGCTTTAATGAAACAAAAATTATAAATATTCAACACAACTACCACAAACTACTTATTGCAGAAACCTTAGAGATGAAACTACATGAAACTTCAATATCCGTAGGCCATTCCTATTGTCCGACGATTGGTCACTTATATGCATGCGTGAAGAACATTACAACATAAGGCAAAAGTTTCGGATTTATTGTGAGTTGCTCTATTCCTGTGAACATGATGCCTGAAAAGTTCTAGTTCGACTTAAGGAATGTAGAGAATAATCCCCTCCCCCCAATATCCAATTTTATTAGAGCCCTAAATTTAACTCTAAATTCTAGCTATAGGACCAAAAGAAATAATCGGTCCATATTTAATAAACAGTTTAGACCTTCAAAATCTAATTTTCCACGTAATGGTTTCCTTGCTGCCAGAGGTATGGTGTTTGAAGACAGAAGTCTTGAGTGCTCATTGTTGAGACTGCACAGTCTGAATACTACAGTTCTGACAGTGGGGAAGATGACCCACCTGTTTTGCAAAATTTATATTGCCATCCTCAAGAATTATTAGCGAGTTGGACTAGGAGAGTTGGAAAAGAAGCTTCCTATATCTAAAATAAAGGTAAACCCTGTTGATTTATAATAATAAAATTGTGTGTATAAATAAATGTAATGGAAAATTTTCTTCTAACTCTTGTACTGATGATCCCATTACCACCCTCTACTATTCCCGGTACACTCCACTCAATTCCTCCTGTGGTCTTCTGTGAAAAGGATGTCAGAAGAATTTTTAACAGTTTTGATGTATTTCTCCACTTGTGCTCAAAACTAGTGCACTTGAGCTTACTCCTTTCCCGTGTCAACTTTTTATACTTTGTTATTCCACTGGTGTTTTCCCTTCAGTCTGGAAATTCCTCATATTTAGCCAGCTCCTAAAAACAGTAACAAATCCCTCCCATCCAATTAATGTCCCATTGCACTTACTTCTATGTTTTCTAAAGTACTGGAGAAATCCATTAACTGCCAATTCCTAAACTATCTAGAAACCTTCCACTGATCAATGAATGCCACTTCAGATTCCATCATTCGGTCCACTAGTGATATACTGGCTTATGTTAACCTTGTATGGACAAATTCAATGGAAAAGTTTGGTGAAACTCGAGCAGTTGTTCGCGAAATTTCAAAGGCTTATGATTATGTTTGGCATAAAGGTCTTCTAAATAAGCTTCCATCTTATGGATTGTCCCACAGACTGGAAAAATCTTATCCATAGTTTGCCTGATGATAGCACTTTGCATTTCACCTTACGGATTCAGAAACCTTTCTCTGCACAAACAGCTTCAACTTCTCAAATATCCACTACAAATTCACTAAATGCTGATTTCCAGGTAATTTTCCAGTGGCGCAAAGATTCTCGAGTCAGTATCCTTTTAATGTCCAACTTCAAACTCACAGAACCAACTTTTCTTCCTCCTCATTTATTCCTTCAACTTGTTTTTTGAAACCTCTCTTCACATTTATTTCCTGAAAATCGCAGCTACATATATTCAAGTCTAATGTCAACAAGTATCTTCTTTCATCTTTTTAACTGTAAAAAACCCATGCACAGTGCTAAGGATATATAAAACGCGTAGGTACGCTGCCCAAATTTTCCAACTGCTAATTGTTGCCAGCACCAGTTCACGTGGTTCACCTCGCATGCCTACCACACCAGGCATTCTTTATTAATTCTTGTTGAAGAAATGCAATCTATGCCTGAAAGCTATCAATGTATGTTTATTTTATGTCTTCAATTTTAATAAACCATTCTAGGTTTTAAGAAGTGTAAAAATGGCTGAACAGTGTGTAAAAAAATGTAGAAGAAATGCTAATGAAACATTAGAGGGGAGATCTAACAGATTAAGAGACCGAAATGAGACTATGCCTACGAAGATGGATAGAAAACACTGAAGAACGAGAAGCAAGATTGGAAATGAGAAGACGGGCGAAAACGCCATAGGACTACTCAAATAGAAGTACCAGATGCAAATAATCAACAAGCTGTAATTAATGTGGAAGAGCATGACATACGAAATATGTATTACAACTGTGAGCATTGCAATGCAAGATATTGGGGACATGAGTTAAACGCATCGAATAAATACACTAAATGCTGTCACGATGGAAAGGTTTCACTTGACCCAGTACACCTACTCTATTATGAGAGCTGCTTACAGAGGATACACGTGTAGCAAATAACTACAGAGAACATATACAAGAGTACACTCAGCAATGGTATTCACATCAATGGGTGCAGAGATAAATCACCACCTGGAAATGGTCCATACTGTTTTAGAATACATGGCCAGATTTGCCATTTGGTCTTACCGCTAACAAATAGGCAAATAAGCCAGGATATGGACATCTTTATATTTTCGATTCTGCTGAAGCAACAACAAAACGGCTTGAAAAACAATCAAACCAAGGGTGTATGGCCGAAGTAATGAAACAATTGGACGAGATGGTTAAGAGATGATATAATGCACCTACATCCAAAACGGAGGTTGCTGCAATATTTGTTGGAGAAGACGGGGAGCCACCTGCAAATAGAGACATGCATATATCCCACAGGTAACTACTGTAGAATTAAATCACTGCTAAACATGAATGGTGAAGACTGAAGGACCTAGATTAAACTATTAACACCATAATCAGAAAGATGCCGTATGTTACACTGGGTACAACTAGTGTAGTTATAAACTGCTTATCCTCCACATGCACACTCAGTCCAGTTGGTGTTTCCTGCATTCCTTTTTATCCTTGAACACCTAAGGATACAGCCAGAATTTTAAAGAGTTATAATATCAAAACTACACAAACTCCAGTATAAAATTGCAAACCGTATATCTCCCCTCCAAAAATACCCATATCAGCAATGAAGAGGAGTGGAGTAATTTATCATATTCCCTGCAGGGATGGTAATGCAGGTACATCAGCAAGGTGATCCATTCTATGGAGGATCAACTAAAATACTACTGTGATGCTATCAAGAAAAAATTCTATCATTAATTAACTACTTTTGAAGTGTGAATGTGTTGAATTCTTGAAAAGTAGAAATTTGAACAAAAATAGAATTTCCTGTTTGCACTAATATCCCTCTTATTGGTTAAAACGATTTTGTTGGCACTATTAGTTATCCTTTTTCACTGATGGTTTTCAACAATTTCTAACATTCACCAGAAGAGGTACAGGTTAATATTATGCACGGACGCCATTATGTGAAGTTTTAAGAAATATGATTTACAAGGAAAACAATTTATCAATGTTGGGGGTGGGGGGGGAGTTAGTTTATTTTGATACTCCAGATAACAAAATATAGTCCTATATATAGTACAAATGTTTATAAAACTACACAAACTAGCTGTTTCTGGATCACCTGTGCAAATTTTATCATCAGACAAAGGTGGTAATTTTATGCAACTAAGATGTGTGTTAAGTTTCCTCCATAAAACAATGTCCATCCAATGTGCAATGCCATGCAAGAAAACATTTTAACAATATCAATAGCTAAAAAATCTAATTTTTGACTTTACAACATTCTTCATCTTGAGTTTTCACAATGAATTTTATACAATATATGAAAGGATTAAATTTGGAAAGGTAATTTTTCTTGAAATATTCAACATGCAAGAAGTACTAACGTTGAGGTTTAGATGACATTTTTTATAACTTAGAATAAAACATAATTCTTTATATATAATAATTAAAACTAAATATGACAGCTTTCTTACCATTACAAAAACCTGCACCCAGTTGTAGAGTGCTTATTTGTTTATATGATTACAAATACACAAACATAATGGTAGAAGATAAAATGCCATCAGCACTGCTGAGTCCTGGAGAACAGGTATAAAGAATAATATACATGCATATACGTGCTGTTTATAGAAATGTCATTTTATTGTGGAGACAAGACGTTGAGGCACAACAAAAGAGGTGACACCTTAGCAATAGCAGATCCGTTACTTTTGGGGACCTAAGCAGTAAAATCCATTTTTGTTTCTGCAAAACAAAATGCAGTGTCATTAGATATAATTTTGGAGGGGGGCACGCAGCCACTTAAATTATAACAAAATATTTAAATGCAGATCAAAGGAGGGCGAGGATGAATCATACAAGGACATTTCATGTGAAATTTGCTCAGAATTCAAACAAGTTTGCCATAAGTGATTACTGATAAAACTTGGATTCATTACTATGTTCCAGAAACCAAACACCTATCCACAGAGTGATATCACAAAGAACGTCATCACTACAAGAAATTATGAAGAGTGCCTTCAGCCACAAAGGTGATGAGATCAATTTTATGGTAAAAAGAATGGGTGATATTCAGTGACTATCTTCAAAAGTGGATCCTTTATGGGTGAATATTAATTCTTCATTGCTATTGAAATTTTCAATATATTTTTAATGTATGATAGTTTTTTTTGGAACCTCATACACAAACATATACATATCATAATTTAATTTCCATTCATTAAATTCTTGTTCAGTATTATTTTGATACTAATTTACATTGGTATCAAAATAATTTGAATACTCACTGGTCAAAGTTAAAAACATCTGAACTTCCTTGTAATGCCATGGAGTCTGTCTGGTCACTGCTAGTGCTGAACTGATCGTCATCCACAATTTTAGCTACCAAATCATCAAGGGCAGAACGATCATTTAAGACTGTTCCAGGAATAAAATTCGCGACGGATTCATTTATTTGTGGAAGCTGAGTAGATGATGCCACAAGATCAGCAACTTCATCGGAGCATGTTCGTAAACAACTCTGAAATAAAAATGTTTCTATAACTAATTATCTTTGTTAAAAGCATATTAATTCTAAAATAAGGTGAATAACTAAATAGCTATACAATTTTAAATAAAAAAGTTTCAAATTAATGAATACCCACATTTTTTTAAAAAAAACATAGGGCAACAAAGTTACAGTATTTCATACTTATAAGTACAAAATCAATCAGTTAATCAGAAATCCAATTATATCAATGAACTTGAGACTGCTTTAAGCATGCTGACATGCAAGACATTTTATTTTATTATTATTTTTTTTTTTATCTCAGAAAAACACAACCCAAATATAACTAATATCCAAAAGTTGTCTTGTATCAGGCTATGAAATATTTTTAATATCATGAAATCACACAGAAAAAAAAATATATAAATATAAAACACTCGTGTATATACTGTATGTGAAGGTGTACTTGTTGTAGTAGTACCAAGACCTACCGTGGATGGCTGAAACCGCAGATATAAGCGAACATCTTTCAGTCCATCTACCTAATATTTCCAGATGAAAATATTAGGTAGAAAAGTGTTAATTGCTAAATGCAAGGTACTTAGTGAAGAATGAAAAGGCCATAGGGGTAATCTTACAATCTTACAAAGTTCTCTGAGCAATGCAGATAGGCTGCTAGGGCACTCATGGGGTTCTGTCATTTACATTAGCATTAGCATAGGCATATGATGCAAGAAAGCAATACCTGTCCAGCTGAGCCTTAAATTTATTTAGGCTATCAACTTCAACAACAAGCGATGGGAGTCTATTCCACAAACCAACTGCCCGCTGGCTAAAGGCAAATTTCCGCACATCTATCCGACATCCGTCCTTCCTCAATTTGAATTTATGCCCTCTCAGATGATTATTCTGAGCAAGAGGAAGAATCCCATCGGCATTGAGCATGCTCAAGCCATTCAAAGCCTTATACACCTCTATCAGATCACCTCGCCGATGCCTAGTCTCCAGGCTCTGTAATTTGCAAAACTTAAGCCTTTCTTCGTAAGAGCAACCCTTTGTTCCATTCACTAATCTTGTTGCCCTTCTCTGTACTCGTTCGAGCAGCTCTACATCCTTCTTGAAATGAGGCCTCCAGACCTGTATACAGTACTCAAGGTGTGGCCTGACCAATGCCTTATACAAGGGAATAATCACATCCTTATCCCTGCTAGAAAAATTCCTGTATATCACTGACAAGACACCATGAGCTACTCTTGCAGCTCGTCTACACTGCTCAGAGAACTTCATATCTGCCTGCACAATTACCCCCAGGTCCTTTTCATTCTCTACCACTGTCAGCGTAGTACCACAGAGTTGATACATTGATCTGGGGTTACTGTTTCCCATATGTAGTACTTTACATTTGTCAATGTTAAACTTCATTTGCCACCTCTCAGCCCATCTGCTCAACCTTTCCAGATCCTGTTGCAGCAGCATAGTATCAGTAGTGTCCTTAACAACCCTGCCAACCTTGGTATCGTCTGCAAACTTGGACATTAAGCCTGATACACCATCATCAATATCATTTATAAATACAGAAAACAACAATGGACCCAACACTGAACCCTGAGGAACTCCACTAATAACATTAGTCCACGTTGAGCAGTGTCCATTGATTACCACTCTCTGTCTTCTGCCACTCAACCATCCCTTTATCCATAGCAGCAATTTGCCTCCAATGCCACACTTCTCCAATTTGTGCAGCAATCTTCCATGCGCAACAGTATCAAATGCCTTTCTAAGATCCAAATATATAATATCAAAGTTATTCCCTGCATCCAGTTCTTTTGTGACTACATCATAGTATCCAATCAAATTGGTCAGACAAGACCTGCCCTTAACAAAACCATGCTGTGTCTGAGCTATAACTGTATTCTTGTCCAGATGATCCTGCAGTGCTTCTTTAACCAGTGCCTCCATTAATTTTCCTGGAACCAAAGTTAAACTCACAGGTCTATAATTACTTGTGTCAGCCTTTGATCCTCCTTTGTGAATTGGGGTTACATTTGCACATCTCCAGTCCATGGGTACCTCCCCTGAGTCCAAAGAAGCTCTCATAATTATGGCTAGGGGTTTGCTTACTTCCTTTGCTGCCTCCTTTAATATAACTGGATAGATCCCATCCACCCCTGGTGCCTTTTTTATGTTTATCCTCAGCAATTTCTCCTCCACTTTCCCCTCAGTTATTAGAAAATAATCTAGCTCACTGCCAATGTTTACTTCACCTACGACATTCCCCTTCCTGAATAACTCCTCATGTGTGAAGGTAGATGCAAAATACTCGTTTAGATTGTTAGCCACCTGAGCAGGATCCTCAACTGTTGAACCATCAACATCCAGTGGACCAATCTGATTCATCCCTTTCCTTCTTGAGTTTAAATAGGTAAAGAACTCTTTTCTGTTTTTCTTTGCGTCCTTTGCCAAGGATTTCTCATAATCTGCCTTTGCCTGCCTAATCTCCTTTGTGACTTGGTTACAGACCAACTTATATCTATCATAGGCTTCCATGTCACCCATTAATTTGTATGTATCCCATGCATTTTTCTTCTCTGCCATATGTCTCATTAGTTCATCTGACAACCATTTAGGCCTGAACCTTGAACAATATTTCTTGGTTGGTATGTAAAGCCTGGTAGCTTCCAAGATTAGTTCCTTGAATGCTTCCCATTTTGAATTTGCTGTTGGTAACATCATCAGTTGGTCCCACTGTATAGAATTTAAATACTGTCTCAGACCATCATAGTCGCCTTTACGAAAGCAAAAACCCTTCCCTTTGCCTCTGATGGTAGTTACCTCCTTGAGTAAATCCCACTTCAGCACACTGTGATCACTGCCACCCAGTGGTTCCTTTATCTGCAGATTCCTAATGCATGAAGAATCACTACTGATAATCAGATCAAGAGTATTACTCCCTCTAGTTGCCTCCCGAACATGCTGGTGTAGAAAACAATCATCCAATAAATCCACAAAAGCCCTGCTAGTGTGTGAGTGACCAACCCACAAATTCCAGTCAATATCTGGGAAATTAAAATCCCCCATTATAAGACTCTCTGATTTACTGGCCCATTCTATTTCCATGTACAGTATCTTATTATACTCATCAGAGTCATTAGGCCTATAGCACACTCCTACTCTCAATTTTGATTTACCTATGCTTATGTCACACCAAACTGACTCGACACTGCCCTGTCCATCAATGTCGACTGGCTTCACTTCCTTGGATTTTATGTGTTTTTTAACTAATAGCATAACCCCTCCTCCCCTCCTGTCCTGTCTATCCTTTCTATACACATTGTACTCCCCAAATTCCAGTTCTGCATTCCTTATATCTGTGTGACACCACGTCTCTGATATCCCAACAATATCTGCCTTTGATGTTTTGAGCAATACCTCAAATTCATCAAATTTATTTACTAAACTCCTAGAATTGGTGTACACGCAAGTATACCTGCACTTGTTTCTATTCTTAGCTACCCTAACACAACCCATGTGTTTACTTGTATCACAATGACTTCCAGCAGTCTCTGAAATATCCTGCATCTTGTTTTTCAGGCTTCTGCTCATTCCAATAGAAGCAGTGCAAGAATCTCTTTCACCTCTGCCAGTGGCTACTGTTAATCCATTAGTCTTTGTCTCCCCCCAAGCTAGCAGTTTTCCGACCCACCTAACACTGCCTCGATAGCATCAGCAAATATTCTTGCACCCTTTCTATTTAAGTGTATCCCATCCCTGTAGAAGCAATCTCTCCTGTTAACAAGTACATTCCAGGCTGAAAAAAATTCTACCCCTACAGGAATTCTGCCAGGAAGAACAAGGTGATTAGACAAATGTATTAGGCTGCATCTTGAGTACTGCAGACAGGTCTGGAAGAATCATTTTAAGAAAAATGTGGATCTGTTGGAAAGGGTGCAGAGAAGGGCAATGACATTAGTCTAGGACACAAAAGGATACTCTTGGCATAAAAGATTCCAGTTCTGCAAATTGCAGTTCTTGGAAACTAAGCACCTGCAAGGAGACCTGATTGAAGTGTTTAAGGCTTTAAATGGATTGAGTAAAATTCTGATGGCATCCTTACTCTTTCTCAGACAATGCACATTTCTTATGAGGTGGGTGTTACCCCCATCCATTATGCTTTATAAGCTGGTTTCCTTGCATCATTTGCCACTACTGATACTGATTAAAATTTATTAGGACAAATTTATTAAGAAAAATCTATTATAGTAAGGCCCCCGTATCAGAGGGGGATATGTTCCAAGACCTACCATGGATGGCTGAAACTGCAGATATAAGCGGACATCTGCTGTCCCCATATATATAATGTGATTTTCTTGTACATACCTATGTATAATTAAGTTTAATTGATAAATTAAACACACAGTAAGACTTTACCAACATTAAATACAGTAATAATAAAGTACAGCAGGCTCTCGATTTACTGAGATTGGATTAACTGGGACACTTCAAGACTCCAAATAATAAAAAAAAAAAAAAAAAAAAAAAATCAACCAGAAATCATAAAATTCAATAACTAGAATAGGTATAAACAGATATTTTGCAAGTCATAAATAAGCAACAAGAACTGGTGTTACAAGTCATCATTGGGAGATTAGCGTACTTATTATCTTGCAACACCCACTGCTTAAAAAAAAAAAAAAAAAAAAAAAAAGAGAGACAAAATGATTTTAGTTTGATTTAGTGCACTGCATCAACTGTTGTGCTCTGCCGCACCGCAAACGGACAAATTTTGTTTCGTTATTTATGTCAGGGATGTTGATTTTTTTTTTTTTTTTTTAGAAATTGTAAAAATGATGGGCAAACACAAGAGTTGTGCTTTCAAATTAAACAAAAACTTGAAATTATTCAAAAGTTTGAAAAAGGTGCATCCGTTAAATCTTTAAAGTACCATTATAATGTTGGTGACCAAACCATACACGACATTGTAAAAAATAAAGGGAAGCTATTCGATTTAAAATCAACATCTTAAAAAATAAAGGGAAGCATTGTATTGGACATGCAAGTAGTACATGTTAAATTTTTTCGTTTTTTTTCTTTTTCCGTGGGTAACTGAATCAGTGGATACGGGGTACAACTGTATGCGCACGCACGCACACTGACAGGGCACCAAAAACTGAAGCACCTGCTGTACATGATGGTTACAATGAAAGCCAATACAATCCAGCCAATATCTTGCATGCCACTAGTGGCATGCATACGAAAATATATATACAGATTTGTCAGCCACATCTAGTGGCAAAAGCCATAAGTGTAACCATGTGCAAAATTATGCAGCAGCAAAGTTTTCAATAAAAATTTTTAAGTATATTTACTTTTTTACAGTATCAATAAAAAAGATCAATTACCAATTTTAGTCCTCCCTCTACTAGCATACAAAAATTATTATATTTTTGTTTCAGCTTATTTTTGACATGTAGATAGAAACTATATATGGCATTATTGTATTCTGTAGATTAAATGAAATAATTTAATTGGCATTTAAATATGATATTTATAAAGCTGGTATTGTAGCTAATGGAGAAGGCTAGCTAAGGGGAAAAAAATCTATTCAGACGTGCAAATACAAGGTAACATTCTTCATGCAATAAAACATCACCACCACTTATAAGTGCATGACATTAGAAAATAGGCAAAAAAGAAGCAAAAGCAATGTTTCATGCATAACTGGCTATTTTGTGAATAACTGTTTTTAACTCTATTAATGGCCAGGGCAATTGGTTCTACATGATTAATCTTTGAGAATCATTTTGGATTATCCAAATCCAAAAATCAAGTACATAATGGGGAGCTGGGTGGACATTGCTTATGAAAATCTTTGAATAATAATGTTGTTCTTTTTAAATAAATAAATCTCTCAAAAAAAAAAGTCATAATTATTCCTTTACTTTAGTTTTGGAATAAGTAGTAAATGCTGTACACAGTTATGTTAAACGAGATTAACAGCTGAGAAGTAGCAAAACTGCTAATGTCATTTAAGTTGGATGCCTCTTAACATTTACATGCTGAATCTTAATAACAACAATGATTCTTTAAATTTTCTTATACCTCTTTGCTATGGACAAGGAATCTGTTGTTTCAAATTTTTCTTAAAGATGTAGAAGTTACTGTTGCTCTCTTAGTTGTTTATTATTATTATTAGCTATATGGTGCAAGGAAGCCTGAGGCTTATGCTGCACCAGCCAAAAAAAAATTCCCAAGTTACCCTGAGAGAGAGAGAGAGAGAGAGAGAGAGAGAGAGAGAGAGAGAGAGAGAGAGAGAGAGAGAGAGAGAGAGAAGTAGAAGGGAATCACCAAGAAAGAGAAGAATGATGATATCCAGCTCAGGACCCTGGGTGTGTCAAGCCCATACTCACCAGATGTGAGCCCCTGGGGTTGATAGCCTTGTAAATGTAAGGTATACACTACCCTTGTTCTTGTAATATAGTTTAAATCTTTCAAGAGTACATTTTCATGTGTGGGCTCTGGAGAATCTGTGTATAAATAAACCCTTTGAAGGTTGCTTCAAACAATGTCTGCTAATGTGCAAATTCTCTTACGTTTTCTAGTACATACTGCCATCTTTTATCTGTTTCCAAATAATTTTACACTTTATAAAGATGGAAGCATGAAAATAGCTTTGAAAGTCAGAGGAGGAGATTGCATCTATTGACCTTAGTTGTTTGACTTGGGCTTATAAAAGCTGAAATTTTAATCTGAAATCAAAATTTAAAAATGAAATCTACAGAAAAAATCTAAATCTAAAAATTTAATTTTAATCTTATAAAAGCTGAAATAAAAGAATTTTTATGGAATCCAAAAGTTGATAAAGATTAACCATGTAATAAGTAAATAGAAGTCGATAGTAATATTGCAACAAAACAAATAAATAAAGCACATTTTCAAACTGTTGATAATGCCTTGGTCATTGGTTGCAGTTTAGATGAGATACCAGGAAGTCTCTAGGTCCTGATAGTATTTTAGAAAAAGTTCTTAAAACAGTTGCTCCAGAGTTAACTGTTTTTGCTTCTACATGGAAATTTGCTTGTAATCAGCTGATTCCTAAAAAGGGTGACAAATTCCTCTCTTCCAATTATCATCCCACCAGTGTTTTATATAATGTATTTACCTCAAAGTCATATAGAAATCCACCAACTGCCAATTCTTATATTATCCTGAAACTTCCCATCTGATTAATGATCACCAATACCGATTCCATTGGTGTCAATTCACTGGTGATATCTTGGTTTATGTTATTTGTATCTGGATAAATTCAATGGAAAAGTTTACAGATATGCTAAGGCTTTTGTTTATTCCAGAACACACTGATATACTGAAGTTTCGTGCATAGTTATTGTAGGCTAAGAATGCTGACTACCATTTTTTGCATTTAACAAGAAGGGTAGTTCTGGCAGTCACTAAAGATGTCAGTATTCCACTTTGTGTCCTAACCCATCGGTTAGAAAAGTACAGCTATACACACTCAACACAAGATGCTGCATAACATATCCTGAAAATAAGAGCATCAAACTAATGATAAAATATCAACATTGCACTCCTCTATGAAGGTACATTATGAAATTAACATACCTTTAGATTTACAAAGATATTTTCTCCTGGATACCTTCTGGAACACAGACAAATCCACCACCCCAATCTAAGAGTGAACTACCTCTGATATACTGTTATGGATAAAAAAAGTCTGTATTCCATTTTGGGTCATAACATATCAGTTAAAAACTTCTGCTTTAGATATCCAGCACAAGGTGCTGCATAATATATCTTCATACTGAGAATAAGAGCATCAATTAATGATAAAATCAGTACTGCACTCCTATATGAAGGTAGATCTATGTACCTTCATACAGGAGTGTAGATCATAACACACCTTTTAGATGCAAAAAGATATCTGCTCCTACGCATCTGAAACACCACTCCTATCAATCAGTGAACTACTACCTGTGACACATTATGGCAGCATTAGTGGTTCATGAGTAACAGAGCACGAGCTCAAGTTCTGCCACCAAAGGGACAAAAATGTCCCTAGACAGGAAAGACAGAAAAACACTGGAGGGCAGCACTTTTAATTCATTGATTTTGAAAAGCCTATGACAGCTTAAATAGAAATTTAGAAAATATTAAAACAAGACAACATGCCAATTCAATTTATAGATATAATTAAATGTATTTATAAAGATACAATGATGCATATAAGTATGTGAATGGCAAGATATCAGGACCCATAGCAACAAATGAAGGAGTAAGACAGGAATGTGGCCTGTCACCAATGCTATTTAACATCTTTATTTATAAGGTTATAGAAGAAGATAATAAGGAAGTAACAGGGAGGATTCAAATGTCACAGAGAAATAACCTATGTACCATCTTATATGCTGACGATCAGGTGCTAACTAAAAAAGTCAGAAGACAAACTATGGAGACTAACATATCAATTAAATCTCATTGCAACAGAATATAAAGCTAAAAATATCAACGGCACATACAAAATCAATGGGAATGTGCAGCAATGAGATTAGAAAAAAAAAAAAAAAAAAGAAATTAAAAAATAATAATAATAATAAAAAAAAAGAAAGGAAAAAAACAGACTAACAGACTTGATTAGTTCGTCAAGAACTTAGAGAAAGTTTACAAGTGCAAACTACAGTGGAAGGGATGCACAGATTAAGAAAAATGGAAGAACAATGCAGGACATGGATACTTAAATTAGCATTAGATTACAGACCTACAAGTAAAAGAAGTAGGGGCTCTCCCAGAAAGAAGGGGAGAGAATTCTTTGAAGAGTTAAGGGGACAAGCTTAATTCCATGTTTTGTACTAGATAAGAAGATATGTGTTTAAAATAAAAAATCATGTGAATATAATATGATATACATATGGATTGATGCCTCATCACAGTGGAAGTATTTGCACATGTCAATAAAGCTGAGAATTATGCCACCAAGGGCATATACTCCTGGCATGGCTCCCATGATGGAGAAATCAAAGCTAAGACACCAAACTAAATTGATCCAAAATCTGCCAACTTGCATTGGACCAGCGTGGCAGATTATGGTCTATTCTCTCAACGTAGCATCACAACAAAATAAATGGCCCTCATTCCCCCAGAGGCCTACAAGCTCCTACCTATAGCAACAGGAAGACAAACACAATGGCAGCAGGTGCTAAGAATCAGCGAGCTCAATCAGGCTGCCTTTGGACTTAAAACATTGGACACTTAGCATTTGGTCTACAGATACAAACTCATACCTAGAAGAATTTTTATAAGAGCAGAAAAACCTCAATTGGGACATCAGTTTATGAGATTTGAAGAAAATGTGGAGATTTGGTCAAACTAGAAGATGGACATTAGCTGTACTACAAAGGACTAACAGATTCAATTATAAAATAGAAAGTATTACTGAAAGAATCTTGCTGCACTATTAAGCTAAACAGTCACTATTCTTTTCAAATTATTCAAGTTTAGGCTCCAACAAGTAGTGATAGTTATAATGAAGTTGAAGAATTTTATGAAGTTGCATTGCACCTTTACAAGCAGGATGATTACCACTATAAAATTGTACTAGATTTCAATACAAGAATTGGTAATATCCAAAATGGAGAAAGATCTGTCAGCCCATATGTAACTGGAAAAAGAGATGATAGAGGCAATCTACTAATTGAATTTGCAGAGGAAAAAAATTTGTTCATCATGAACTCATTCTTTAAAAAAAAAAAAAAAAACCAACAGTGTATACCCTGTATGCACAAAAGATGTTTTATTTTATGTGAAAACATCCTTGGCTTGGATGAGGTTAAAGGGGTTTAGTATGAAAACAATCTGAACGCATTTAACATTTTGAAGCATTTATTTTTTTTCGACAGTTTCACAAATTTGAGGCTGAATACATGTACAATAGGTAATTTACTTACAATTGGTTTATGATAGCTAAAATATGATATATACACTTGAGATTGTAAAGAGTTTAAATGTCTTTGAAACACAGCATCAATTATAGTTCCATGATTAGTAGTCAATACAGATCTAGAAGTATTTAACATTAGTCCAAATTTATTTCCTAAGAAATCAGTCAAAGGTTTGGATTGAGTATTGCAAAATTAACATTGAAATTTCCACTAAGTATCATTGGTATCCGGTTGCATTTCTTGTGAGAAAATTGTTGTAGCAGTGCAGCTCTTTCAATCATGTAAGGAAATAAAATAAATTGGATGAATTCAATGATGCATTCGATCTTTTGGTTAGGTGAAATGTAAATGACTACCAACAATATGATTTGACCATCAGGAAGAAGGCATTCAGCTGCACAAATGTCTCCAACAGGAAATTGTTGTAGCAGTGCAGCTCTTTCAATCGTGTAAGGAAATAAAACGAAATGGATGAATTCAATGATGCATTCAATCTTTTGGTTAGGTGGAATGTAAATGACTACCAACAATATGATTTGACCATCAGGAAGAAGGCATTCAGCTGCACAAATGTCTCCAACAGGTCTAACACTCACAGATTTGCCAACAGTTTTCGATAAATCACTTCCACATGAGAAATAACAACACGAGTACAATTTTCTCTCTTATGATAAATTGCTACACCATCAGCTTGCTGATCTCGTTTGAATTGAACGACACAATCGAAGTTAGGTATGCTTACGTCTTCTTTGTTATTTAGCCACATTTCAGAAAGTAGAAGTAAATTGGATTGTTGTATGACTGCATCAGTGAGATCTTCACTGTGAGCATGTAAAATTTGACAATTTAACGTTAGAATGGAAAGATCTTGTTGTTTACTGATGAACTCGTACAAAGTACCTTGCATGGTAAGTAGAGGATTACGCAACAACCTGGTCATTTCATCTTTAAGTGCAAGAGTGGATATAACGTTTCTCAGTCCATGAAAAAATTTCTTTTCTCTATTTGCCGCAATAATGTAAAGATTATTGATATCAGTAACTCGAGATAATGCAACATAAACTAGTTGTTATTCGTGACATTTCTTGTATTCATAAACTACGGAATTGAAAGTACCTCCCCGATATTATGGATGGCCAGTGTTAGTAGAAAATGATTCCAATTAGCCGAGATCATTCTGTTGTTATTCAGCGAAACACTCTTAGTTCTTCTTGCAATCAGTATGGCTTCTAAATCAATTTCTCTAGCCATAACAAACTGACAAGCATTTGTTCTGCGGTTCCCTCAAGGTCAAAGCTGGTTGTTGCAGTATACTCTGCCTGGCCGGTTCAGGAATCAATTCAAAGTCCTCAGGTAATTCATTTGAACCCAAATCTTCTGGATCAAAATCTTCAGGAAGTTCTTGATAATTTTGTGATATTGATGGTCCAGCTTCTTGATGAGAAGTCGATGTAGAAGGTTGATGTTGATCAAAATCTTGAGAAACAGATTTTATTAAACTCTGCATTTTTTTTTCATTCTTTTTTCATTCTTTTGTCAACATGGAAAGCTTCTTCGGTGGCTCTGAAGCTTTTATTCCTGCATACTTCTCTGGATTTCCTCAGCTGGAGTTTTAGCCATCTTCGAAATACTTTTATACATATTTTTACAATTTAATAGTAGCGAAATCCATTTGTAGGCTAGTATGACATCATAAACCAAAAACTACTGCAAGAAGTTGTTTGATGAAGTGATTGTTTTTTTTTATGAAAACCCCAAACATGAGAGGTATTAGAGCCTATGGTACTGAGTACCGTGCTTGGGTTGGAGGTTGAGAAGACAAAAGAAGATATTTGTTGACATTATAGACTTGAACTTCTGTAGACCGCAATTTTCAGAAAATACGTGTGAAGGAATGTTGTTCCAGAAAACGGCAGTTGAATGAATAAACGAGGAAGATGAAAAGTTGGTTCTGTGAGTTTGAAGTTGGACAGTAAATGGATGTTGGCTGTTCACAGCACATGTTCAGACTGTTTTGAAAGAGAGAGCAGGAATTATAGAAGCCAATTCAGAAGAACACCAATGGAAATATCTGTAGAAAAGGCATGCAGCAGAAACAGTACGTCTAGGAGACAAGAGTGGAGAGACTCTGTTAGAGATGAGTCATTAATTAACCTAACTGCCCTCTTCTGAATAGAATCTAGAAGCCTGAGAGAGGTTTTGGGGGCACCGCCACAGATGTGGGAACAATATTCATGATAGGGCGGATTTGCTATTTGTACAGAGTGAACAGCTCTCTGGAAGAAAAGTAACACCAAGAGCGAAAGAGAAAACCAAGTTTTTTGAAGAGGAAGCAATATTTGTAATGTACTTGTGCCAAGAGAGATTAGAAGTCAGGGTAATCCCCAGAAGAGATATATCATCTTGCCTACAAATTGGAGTGTCACCAAAGATAAGCATAGAAGCAGAAGAAGCCTTTTTTGCGAGATATGACAGGACTCAATTTTAGGATTGAAATCAACTAAGTTGTCTTTGCCCCACTGGAGAATTACCTGGAGATTGGAATTTAAGGAATTGGTAGCGTATATTCAAGAAGTTGAAGTTGATTGAGCTAGGCAAGGTTTTTCAAACTGGAAAGTGGAATAGGTGGAATATACAAGAGGAAAAGAGTGGGTGAAAGAACTGAACCTGGGGGGACAGCAGCACCAGCGTTAGAAGACAGAGAGCCATCTGCCATCACCCTCAGTGAGTGGTCAGACAGAAAACTGGTTAACCAATTACAAAAAACAGTTGGCAAGCCATAAGCTTTTTTAGAAGACCTTTATGCCAAACACAATCGAAAGCCTTTGAGATGTCAAGAGCAACTGCTTGTGTTTCACTGAACTTTTCCATTGAATTTGTTCATAAATTGGTAACATAAGCCAGAATATCACCAGTGGATCGACACTGATGGAATCCAAACTAGCGATCGTTGATCAGACGGAAGGATTCTAGGTAGTTTAAGAGTTAGCAGTTAATTGATTTCTCCATTACTTTAGAATGCGTAGAAGTATCAATGGATTGTATAAATATAATTGGATGGGAGAGATTTGTCACCTTTTTTGGGAACTGGCTGGATATGAGCAAGTTTCCAAGCAGAAGGAAGAAATAAGAACCTTTGGAATAAGAAAGTGAAAAAAGGCAGCAAAGAACAGGAGTAAATTCAGGAGCACAGATTTTGAGATCAAGTGGGGAAATACCATCAGGACCTGGAGCTTTCTTAGCATCAAGATTTGTCAAAATCGTTCTGACATCCTTTTGACGGAAGACCACAGGAGGCATTGAATAGAGCATGTTGGGAATGGTGGGAGGTGTTTGACCAAGATCATTAATAAACGAGTTGAAAGAAAAATGGGATGCTAGTAGGTGAGCTTTATTCTTGGCTGAAGTGGCAATAGAACCATCTGGTTTTGATAGAGGTGGGAGCAGAGTGGGCAATAGCTTTGGCAAGACACCAGAATGCTCGGCTACCATTAGGGCAAGAAGTAAGTTTTATACTTTTAGTTTTAGTAGAAGTAAGTTTTATACTTTTTGCCTGTTCAAAATCTAGTTTGGACTGATTAATAACTGTTTACAATTCCTGCGAGCTTTGGTGTAGGCAGACATTGAAACTGAAGAATTGGAAACAAGCCAATTAAGATATGCAACATTCCTCTCTTGAACAGCCTTAGCACATTTATTGGAAAACCAAGATTTAGATAAAGGATGAGATTTTAAAGTGGAGTGTGGAATAAAGGATTCCATTCCTACAAGAATAATTTCACTGACACGATCTGAGCAAACGTTGACATCAGAAGTTTTGAAACAGTAACCTATGGATCAGGGTGTTATTTCGAATTTAAAAGCATACTATTTATGCACATTTTCTCAGGCATTATCTGCAAGTAGACAGTGAGACAAATTTTACATTAAGACTTTTGGAAATCTTACAATATTTACCATGCCATCTTAAAAATTAAGGCCCTACTAGATGGAAATTACTAAGAGTTGTTTAAATGGCGTGTGGAAGAAAATATGCCCACGGCACACAAAAGGCTTCGAAACATTTGAAAAAGACGAATCATATGAAGAGCTAATTCAGTTGGAGGTTGATGCCAAAGATGTGGAGGAGTTAATAGAAGAAGAAGAGAAGGAATTATCTAATGAAGAACTTATTGACTTGCAGGCAGCGATAGTGAAAGAAGAAAATGCTGACAAAGCTCAAGATGAACCAAATGAGGAGCTGAGACGCTTCATCACCAGAGAGATGGCAATGGCGAGGTTTGAGAAGATGGATCCTGACAGCGAACAATTCTTAAAAGTTAACAGAGGGGTGAATATGCCTGCTTGCAAAAAAAAAAAAAAAAAAAAAAAAAAAAAATCTATGATGAAAAGAAAAAAGCCACTGTCCAGTTAATCCATTAATATGTTCTTTCGTAAGGTTGAGCAGCCGACTCCTAAATCTGTACAGCCTTCAATCTCTGCAGCGGCATACTTATCAGCCGAAGACGTCGATTCTGGCAACGATACTCAAGAGGTATAACTTACTAACATTATGCCTGTCTCCTCTCTTTTTTTTGGAATTTTATAATTTTGAAATTTTTTTTTAAATTGCATGTTTATGTAATTTTTCCTGCACACAAGATAAAAAATTGAATAAATACAATAAATAATTATATTTACATGTTAGTCGAACATTTATTTTTTGATTCAATCAATTCAGGGAGCACACTTACGAGTGCTGCCACAAGCATGGAGGAAAATTCCGACTTACGAAGCATTCAGCGGAACGCAACCCTTACATAAGTCAGGGAGCTCCTGTTTTTTCAAGAAGAATAGATACAATATTTGACGTGGCAGAGCCCAAAGAACAAGCAGGTTTCAGAAGTGGCTTCAGTACAGTGGATCACATCCAAACAGTGCAGATAGAATTTATGTCAATATTCTCCAATTAATATATGAAAAGGCTACTGCATCAATACAGGTCGACAATGATAAAGTTCAGATCAACACAGAAAAAGGCATCCAACAAGGAGAACACAATCTCCCCAAAACTATTTCTGCCTGTTTACAAGAAACTTGTTGCAAGCTAAATTGGATAATAAAGGATTCAAGATAAATGGAGATTACCTGAATCACTTATGATTTGCAGATGACATTGTTCTCTTTGCCAATGATCCAGAAGAATTACAGCAAAACATTGAACTGCAGCATGAAAGCAAGAAGTTCAGTTTGAAGATGAATATCAAGAAAATACTGGTTCTGTTCAACTAATTTAGCAGACCAAAGAAAATCATGACCGATGGACAAGAACCTGAAGAAGTGGAAAGGTATGTTTACCTTGGACAAGAAATTTCAAATGGATGGAAACATCATATGAAAATTGAATGGCACGTAAAATTGGAATGGCAAGCATTTGGAAAGTTTAATATAGTCTTCAAGAAAAAATTGCCACTCTGTCTCAAATGAAAAGTTTTTGATCGATGTATCCTCCCTGTCCTAACATATGGTTGAGAAACATGGATACTGAATGTCAAAGCTATATACAAGGCCTGAGGGTCACACGGAGAAGTGTGGAGCGTTGAATTTCGGACATAATCAAAAGAGACCGAAAAACATATGCATAGATTTGCCAATAAACCAAGGTCTGTGACATCACTGAAACAACAAAGCGCTTAGAATGGAAATGGAAAATGGGCAGGTGACACATTAAGAACTGAAGATAGCTGGACCAAATGAATTTTGGAATGGATACTGCTTGACTCAATGCCCAAGAAAAAAATGAAGTGGAATGATGAAATTGTGAAATTTGCTAGTGTACAACGGCAGCAGAAAGCACAAGACTGCAAGTTGCTGGAAACTTGCTGAGGAGGTTTTCGTCCTGCAGTGGTTTGACAATGGCTAAAGATGATGATACATATGTATATAAGAAATATTATTTGTGAAATAGTAAAATTTCACTGTAATGAAAATAGCCCTGGACAACAATCCTACTATTAGTACCTTCCAAAGTCCTTCATAAATCACCTAGTTCTGCTGAAAAATTCTCAACAACACTGGCTTTTGCTAACCACAACTGATCATTCCATTCTGGCTGCTGATCCACAGTTAAAAAATAATTACATATATTTTGTAATATATCTTGCAATTCTTAAAAAATAATAATAAAATAAATAAAATAAAATCGAGTGGCATTTGGAAATCAAAAAGAACACAAGACAATCTGCTGAGAACTATGGGTGAATGTTCACTAAGTAGCTTTTAGAACCTTCTGGATATTCTAAAAAACATCAACACTTAATAGCAAATAATGGTCTACCAAATTGTAGTTTCAAGGTTTGGTGATGGTAGCAATACATGCCACTGGTTTACATGTGGATAGTTTTTAATATCTGTTAATTACAGATATTAAAAACTATCTGTAATTAACCTTTGTTTAAGTACAAATGCTACAGGGTGGTTCAAAACATGATACCCATTGTATATTTTCAGTTTTATTCCAATTATTATTATAAATGTAATTATAATAGAGACTGAAATAAGTGAAAGTGTCTCCTTCCCAAATGTAAATACAAGCTCTTTTCAATGTTTTATGCAAGCTAACGCAGTGTCTGAACAGTTATTGTTGAAATCTGAATAGATATTACTTTTAATTCTTCCATTATATGAACATTAATGCACACAGTAGCGCTTCTTTTAAGTAGTTCAAGAGATAAAAATATGGGGATCACGGATGTTCAATTATGAACATGTGCTGTGTTTAGGGAAAATGACATTCGTAAGTGCTCTCCCTCTTCAAGGCTGCTGCCCCTAGAATTCAAGACATCATAGCATAAGAATGCTGGGGGAAAAAACAGCAAGAAGTTCTCCTTGCACAGCTTTAGATCCCTGAGTATATATACCAATATCTCATCTTTTCTTAATGGATTGCAATACTTACTGAATATAATTTTTTAATTTTTAATAAAAAAATTAAATATTTTAAAAAATGCATGTTTCATACCCTTTATTAATTCTGCAAATAAAAAAACATTATAGGGAAAAAAGAAAAGAAATGAAACTATTAAGTCACTCATTTGGGTGATTCCATGTCAAGTGGCCTAATTTTTAAGATAGTTCCTGCTCAACCATCTTCAATTTTGTTGAAACTTGGTGTAGATCTTTAAACAGGTTTCCAAAGAAGCTGTGCAAAAATTCAGTTCAAAATATAGTATGCTTGAGGCGCCAGCACCTATTTTGTGGAGGTAACTTGTGTTACACGGAGCAAATCACAAAAAATTTTCAAAGTTTTAAGTGTTACTGTTGCACAGCATTGAGAGGTAGTGCTCTGAAACTTGGTATACCTAGTTACCTTTTGGCATCCAGGCTCAAAAACTTTCACATTTTTTACAATGCGGTCTAAAACTGGCACCAAATTTGTCGCAACAAATTTAAGCAAGACTTTTGAAAGTCATAACTGAAATAAAAACACCTCTGGGTACCTTTTTCTTAGGGCATTACATTTAACATCTGCATGAATTCAGCCTAACTAAATATAAGCTCTTGTACTTGTTTGCTGGCTGAGATATTTTCCTTCAAAGATAGACTCAAAATTTGATCTATCTTTAGAGGCAAATATCTAAATGTGGGACATCTTCAATTCTCTCGTTTTTGCCACCACTGGAAAAAGCAGGTTTTAAGCAACAAGAATCGTGGTTTTTCAGTTTTGTGTCTTGCTACTTAAGGCCAAAAAAATGGTCTTAAACATTTTATATTTTCCACATAATATATGCATACTTATTTGATGGTGAAGTTTCACATCTCAATAAGAACAGAACTATTGCATTTACAAGAGTGAAATTTTCTGCAATTACTCTGCCCTTTGGTTTAAGGAGAAAGGATATATTGCCAATGCACAAAAAGAAATTGCACGGGTTTCTTTAGTGCATGTTCCCAAGCATAAAGATGATGTTCTATTGGTTTCTAAGTTTGAAAGAAGTTATAACTGCAACAAAATTTATTTAAAACACAATACAATTTGAAATAAGCAAGTGAGTGTGAAGATAGTGAATCACTGCTTTGTAATGGACTGGAATTTTTCATTGATGGTTGATATTACTACTTTAGGCAAGCTATATTGTCGTCCCATTGTTGTTGTTTTTGGAGCTGGAAGATTGGCAATAATTTGTTGTTCAGGAATCCAGTAGACATCTTGTCTAGCAGGTCAGTGAAACAAGTGAGATCCTCCATGAGGATGCATGAAATTTACCAATACATCATGTTCTTCAAATGAAATTTTGCAAATATTTCCAATCCACCAATTATTGTCATAAATACAGGCAATGTATTGGCCAGGTTGTAAATTAACAATTGGCACATATTGAATATTGGTTTCACTAATCTGATCTACATGAGCTACACATGATGGTGGTGTGTCATTTGATTGGTATTTGATAGGTATGACCGTCTATGAATCTTTTTCTTGAAATGACCTTACTTGCTCAATTTCCTCTTTACAAACAAAACAGAATTTTATTCCAGTCACATGCTTGTCACAAAATTCAAACATGTTTCTTGGTGTCAGGATTTGGTTTTCAATTTGGGTGTTGGGGACTTGTTTGTTTGTTTGTTATTTGGTTTTTAGGAGCATTAGCAACTAAGGCCATACTGCTCCATGGATATGCGGTGGTCATTCCGACCTTTCTGCATCCTCCGTATTTGGTGGTCACGGGCTCGAACCCCGGTCTAATCAAGAAGCATGTGCTATGCACTGCTGCTCCTGCCCACCTGGCTACAGAGGCACTTTGTTGGAGACTTGCACGTGCTGCCAATCGTTTTATTGTTCCACCAATTCCATCACATGGTGACTTGCCATGGCTAGTGCCAAAGAAATTCCATTCAACACATGATATCAAAATCCTTCTGATGATGACACAAGTTAATAAAATTCTTGAAATTCCTTTATTGAGCTGCAGAACTATCACTGAAGTAGTAAATGTGCTTGATTTCTGTCATGAAACTCTTCAAATATTCAATTAAGTTGGTTAGAAAAACATGCACTGCAATTGTGTCATGTCAAAGGCAGTCACTGATTATGTAGAAACTTATATTCTGAAGTTCAACATCCTTGTAATAAATGACAAATGGATGCAATTTAGCCTGGCTATTTTCTCAGTGGAACTCTTGAACAGCATCTTGCACAACAAATGAATAATTTTCTGCAAAATCCATGAAGATGACCAATTCTCCTGTCATTAGGCTTTCCTTTGTTGACTTCAAATGGTAGCTTTGATGTTTAGCAATGTAGTGATGGCAGGAAAGGTTAAATATCTTTGTACTCAACTATTCTATAAAATCTTCTGTTTTTAATTGCTTTGTGTCCAGTGCATCTCTGTCAGCATGTATCCATTGCTTGAATTCAATAATATCTTCTGGTTCATTGTTTTCAAAAATATTCTCTAGAAACTTTTTTAATTCATCTATTCCTGGACATTTTTCACACCAATGAAGCATACAATCTTTTGACTCCAAATCACAGACTGTTTTACCGTGAACCTTGTAATCACATTCAATAGGACTTGCTGCTAGCATTAACTTGACATTTTGATGGACTGTGTATACACATACACAGTCCATCAAACCAAAACATTTCCTTCAAGTTGCTGAGAAGCAGTTGCTTTTGCATTCATCTGCATTTCTAATGGAAATGTAATCTTTCTTTCCAGGGCATATCCGACTAAATTGATCATCTTCAAAAAATTCCATCATCTTTTGCTTTAATTGCTCAGAAAACTTTTTTTCCTTGCTTTTTTCCAGGTATGGCCATGATTTCTTCTTCTGCTTTAAGTTTTCTAGCTTTCTTGACCATCCTTTCTGAGACACTAAACCCTTCCATTGTTTTCTTTATGGACCAACTAACTGCAGCTAGTATTAATATTTGAAGATTTCTGAATGACTTGATACCATCAACTTTTCTTTCAATTCTTTCAGCAGCTCATTGTAACCTAAGCAATTTTCACACTGATGACTTGCACTTGGCTCCATGATGTCGTTTGGATCCAAATCACCAATAGATGCAATTACATCTTGTACTTGACTTGCCTTCCTTTTGGCATAGCCTTGTGAGTCTCTCTTAGCCATTCCCTGAAATTTCAGAAGAGAAATACCAACAGCCATCAAACTTGTGTTCAAGCTTTGTCACATGCATCTTGTCATCATGGTCTGATCCAGATGAAGTTGATGTTCCTGTTGCTGCTTTTTGGCTGTTAGACTCTTTTCAGCATGACTGGCACAGCTTCTGGCCTGGTTTTATGTCTACCTTTGTTAGATCTTGCAGGTAGTCTGCCATTGACAAATCAATTGGTTGTAAACTTTTTTCACCATATGATTTTTCTTCTGGAAAGGATGGCAACATGAATGCTACAAAAATTCAAATTTTGTCAAAAGCAAAGCTTCATGATATAGACAAATTGTGTCTTCTTCACCCAGATTTAAACCATGTCAACCTATCAGCTGTTGTTCATCAAATTCAAATTCTTTAAATAATTTTAACCCAGTTTTGCATGTATAGGATAGCACTTTAGGATTATCCATATGACTGATGGTGCATGAGTCCAGCTTTTCTCCAGCAAAATCTTCTGATTCCATGGCTTTCATGCTGAATAATAAGTAGACATTTCTGCAAGCAATGAAAACTTAATTAACGTTATTACAGTCAAACAATAAAAAATTGTTTGACTGTAATAATTGCACTTAATTTTAAGGCTAAGGCCTTAAAATTAAGTGCAAAGGCAAAAAGAGATAAACCATGATCCTTGTAGCTGAAACTCTGCTCTTTCCAGTGGTGGCAAAAATGAGAGAATTGAAGGTGTCCCAAATTAAGACAGGCAAAATTTGACTTTCAAATTTTGAGTCAATCGTTGAAGAAAAATATCTCAGCCAGAAAACAAGTATAAGAGCTAATATTTAATTAGGCTGAATTCATGCAGTTGGTAAGTGGAATGTCCAAAGAAGAAGGTACCAAAGGTTTTTATTTCAAAGTTATGACTTTCAAAATCTTGCTTAAATTTGTCACAACAAATTTTTGGTGCCAGTTTTAGACCTCAATGTAAAAAATGTGAAGGTTTTTGAGCCTGAACACCAAAAGTTTTGCATTCTCTGCCAAAAGTTAACTAGGTATACCAAGTTTCAGAGCACTACCTATCACAGTCAAGCATACTATATTTTGAACTGAAATTTTGCGCAGCTTCATTTGAAACCTGTTTAAACATCCATACCAAGTTTCAACAAAATTAAAGATGGTCGAGCAGGGTCCCCTAGGCCACTTGACATGGAATGACCCATTTTACAGTTTAATTGTTAAATGCACAAAATTTAAAACAGGTGAATACACATATTTTTGCTCAATATTTGAAAAAATTTTTTAAAAAAATGTATAGGCAGTTCCCGCTTTACGAGTTTTTTTTTTTCAAGTATCAAGAATAAACAAAATCGAAAATATGAACATTAATTGCAAAAAATGAATGTTAAACATTCATAAATCCCGCATTTCAAACCACGCTTGTAGCCATGCAATAAAGTGCACCCTGCTTTAATATATTAATCCGTTCCAGAGACACCATCGTTTCGTGAAAATATCGTAATGTGAACCCAATAACACATTGTTTTTTAGTTATTTGTTCCAAGACCTCAGAAGTTGAAATTTTTGCTTTATAACTAAGCAATTTATCTCTAAAAGACCATTTTTATAATGTAAATTGTATTATTATTATAATTAGCTATATGGTGCAAAAAGAAGCTTGTTTGATTGATTTGGTAGTTGTTGGTGCATCGGCTTCTGTGGCCATATTGCACCTCCCAAGGTTTTTGCAGTACTTTGATCCAAGCCCGAGGCGGGAATTGAACCCGCGACCTTTGGGTTGCCGGGCAGGTACTTTACCCACTCGGCACAAAAATGAAGCCTGAGACTTTTGCTGCATCAGCCAAAAAATTTCTGAGTTACCCTGAGAGAGAGAGAGAGAGAGAGAGAGAGAGAGAGAGAGAGTTATTTGGTTTTTAGGAGCATTAGCAACTAAGGCCATATTGCTCCGGGATATGCGGTGGTTATTCCCGGACCTTTCTGCATCCTCCGTATTTGGTGGTGATGGGCTCGAACCCTGGTCTAATCAAGAAGCGTGTGCTACACACTGCTGTTTGGAGGAGGGGGGGAGGAGAGAGAGAGAGAGAGAGAGAGAGAGAGAGAGAGAGAGAGAGAGAGAGAGAGAGAGAGAGAGAGAGAGAAGAATGATGATATCCAGCTCAGGACCCTGGGTGAGCCATACTCACCAGATGTGAGCCCCTGAGGTTAGTTACCAATTTAAACCATTAAAACGCACTATACTTTCATTGTTATCATATGTTATGTTATAAGAATCAATTTTGAATGCCTTTGAGATATTGTTCTAAAGCACATTTCTGGAGGTCGCTACCATAAAACAATAAAAACAATTTTCACTTTCCACTTTATTGGGCTTTTCTGTTAGTGCAATCAATTATAAATGGATTGTAAATTTGATACTATCGCATTTGTGAAAATACTGATAGCTGGAATTGTGCAGGGGTTTATGTTGTTATGGTGAAATGCATTTCCCCATCACTGCAATTGTCAAGCATATAAAAAAACAAATAAATTTTCAGAATCTTCTCTTCATTCTTTTTTTTTAAGGTCTGTAAACTTGTTATTCCCCACGAATCATGTTAGTTAGTTGCAATTTGTGCATGCCATTAAAAATTGCTTATGCATGGTAATGTGAAATTTATAAAGAAAAGAGAAGAGATTATCTTGGAAACAAATGCATCTTGAAGAATTTCTGAAGACGACTCCTTGTACAACAAACCAACGAGTGTGCATTTAGTCAATGATGAAGAATAAACATTAACATTTGTAAGTCTTAAATAATTTCATTTAATTATAATTTGCTTGATTTTACAGGCTGTTTTTATTTCTTTGGATAAATCAATCGTTGTTTAAACATAAGATTTTACAGGCTGTTTTTATTTTTTTGGATAAATCGATCGTTGTTTAAACATAAACTAATTAGCTAACTAATTTCATTGTTGAGAACATAATCTCTGTTTTCAGCATTATGTCTATGGGAAATAAATTCCCGCTTTACGAGTTTTCACTTAATGAGCACTCACTAGAAATGAATTAACTCGTAAAGTTGGGAACTACCTGTACATACAGAATTAACTCGTAAAGTTGGGAACTACCTGTACATACATTATATACTATTATTCACTTCAATTTCAAAATACAGTGGATTCCGGTTATTTGGGCCACCGGTTAATCGGGGCAGCCGTTTATTTGGGGCAAATCTTAAAAAACAAAAACCAATCGAGAAAATAGCCAGGGTTTACTTCGCTTAATTGGGACAAAATGCTGTTTAATCGGGGCAGGAGACCTCAGCACTGGAGATTACACTACGATTGTCTCCGACCGTACCACGTAGTTCGGTCGGATTTCTGGAGGTCACAACCATAAAACAATAAAAACAATTAGCAGTCACCTGTTTATTGGGCTTTCCTGTTAGTGCAATCTATCATAAACGGACAGTAAACTCGATCTTATTGAATTTGCGGTAATACCGACAGCTGGAATTCTGTGGGTTATTATGGTAAAATGTGTTTACACTTCCATGGAATCTTCAATCATATAAAAAAAATAATTTTCAGAATCTTCTCTTCATTCCTATTTTTAAAGCTTCGTAATTTGTTACTCCATTCTCACTTGCGCGTGTTGTGTTACTTGTAATTTGTGTGTGCCGTGTCCTTTGTTATTGATTGCTTATCTTTTTACTGTTTTAAATTTTAACCCCCACCCACAAATGTCAGTGAATAGAAATGTCAACTAGTTAGTATGTACATATTACAGTACGTATTAATTATTCCGATTATCACGTATATTCTTCCGATTTTCACGTATCATTAATTTTTTAATTGGTAAGGTAATAAAGAGTAAATCTGTGCTTAATATATCTTTACTTTTATAGCCTGTGGATAATATTCCTCCTATTTTCGCTAATTAGAATCGCTGTTTAATAGAATTAAAATTCAATTCACAAACGTGATCACAATGACCGGCACTTACAACACATCGTATAATGAACGGTACTTTACTGTGGTGAGTTCGTCGTAATGTGATTTGATTGTACAGTGAAGTAATTGTAAAGGGGGGGGAGTAAATTGTATTCCGCTTAATCGGGCCAAAATGCACTAGTCCCGATGTGTCCCAAATAACCGGAATCGACTGTATATTTAAAATATGGCATAATGTGAAGTATGCAAAATTTGAATATTATACATGTTGCTAACTCTCTGTCCCAAGTGAATAGCACCTTCTGTATTTTCCTGTTTACTACTTACTCAATAATAGACGGCCTTCGCAGCCGAGTGGGCAGGAGCACACGCTCTTTGAGTAGACCGGGGTTCAAGCCCCTGACTGCTGAATACGGTCGATCTGCCAACCCGCACTGGACCAGCGTGGCAGATTATGGTCCATTTCCCTCAACATGAATTGTTGAGGAGGCTTCCATCCTGCAGCGGGTTGATAATGGCTGCACTTTACTTTTTTTACTTTACAATAATAATCAATCTTTCAAAAATAACCCATGTAAGACTTAAAACTTTGATATGTACAGATCAAGAGGGAGAGTTTCATACATAAGCTAAATCATAGATGTTATATATTTTATTTTATTTTTATTATATATTTTATACATCATACATGGCCACCATAGCCAAATGATCAGGAGCAAGAGTGCAATAGACCTGGGTTCAAGCCCCTGACTGTTAAATATAGTCAATCTGCCAACCCTTGGTAGATTGACCCACACTGGACCAGCATGGCAGATTATGGTCCATTACCTCAACATGACTGTTGAGAAGGCCTCCATCCTCCAGTGGATATACAATGGCTGCAGATTTATTTTATTTCTTTTTGTACATTATACATAACTTGAACTAGAAACAAATATAATTCCAAGCTCCATAGCATCCGTAGCAGTCAGGTTCCCACATTAGTATTACTATGAGTTAAAAATAGAGCAAGCACAGTGAAACTGGCTTTGCTTGAGCCATTCATGCTGCAACTCTGGGAAAATGATAAACACACACACACCATACCATACAAAGTAAAATTTGCGTATATTCAGGAAGATACAGAAAAATCAGATCTTTATCTTCAGTTAATTTTCAATTAATGGGGCTTGTTGTTTTCAAGATGGGCCTCAGAGGGATTCTGCTACCACTGCAGGATTAAATTCCTCAACTCTTGTGCTTCTTCCAACCTTTAACCCAAGGCAGTGCCTGGTTGCTACACCACTGCCCATACTCTGAAGAAGGAAGTGAAATTATGAGCATACGGTAACAGAACAAGGAAATGCATTTCCTCAATAAAAGTAAGCTTACTATTGGAGCAAAATTACCGTGCCATTTAACACTTTCGCTGCCTACTTATTCAATGACCTTTTTTTTTTTTTTTTTAACCTGGAATTGAAAACTACAGGAGTGAGAAGGACAGAAACATTTTTGGGCTTTCTTCTCATTGTGACTGAATTAATCAGCCTTTGGTGAAGGTTGCTTGCGAAAAAGTTTTAAACGCAGAGTGGTTGTCTCTCCAAGTGGATTAAAAATCCAAAGACACAGACTTGCATGAGGAAGCAGTGGATGTGTTAATCCTTTCCAGAGAACATACATATGTTTTTGTTTATCAAGGTCATTTCAAATAAGGTGTCTGTTAACACACAAACTGTCTTTAAATCTTTCAGAATGTGCCATTTCTTAACCACAGTTTAAACTAATAGTAGACAGTTTTAATAGATGGAGCATGAAAATAGCTTTGAAAATCAGAAGGGGACTGGAACTGTTGTAGATTGGGGTCAAAAAATTGAAGACATTCTCCAAAATTCAGATACAGAAGTTGATGAAACTGAATTAAAGAGAATAATCATTTCATAAAAAAAAAAAAGGGAAAAAGGAGTGTACTGTTATTATTTTTTAATTCTGGTCTGATTTTTCAGAATAATTTCACTCTAATATTGGGCAATAAAATCAAAATAAGAACAAATTAACATTAAAATATATTTATGTACAAAGTTTTCATTTAAAAAAGGGGGAAACAAAACTTAAAATATTGTGCATGCGCACACATGCAGCTAGAAAAAAACTCACTACTGAAAGGGTAAATGTGACAAATTGTATAACATTAAAGACTAGAATAATCAAAAATAAACAGAATTATTCATACCAAGGAAAATTGTGATGGATAATTTGCTGATAATCTTCAGCCTTAACAACCAAATTCCTTAATGAGTCTTCCAGAAGCCGTCCAGGATTTAATAGCATTTTATTAATTATGTAACTGAAGTAACTGTTGCTACAATATAATAAATTATGAAAAGCTAATATACAATATAGAAAAAAAAAAAAAAACACATTAATATACTTATTTGAAGTATAATACATACTTGGTCATCTGAACCAGGTACTTGTTGACTTCTGAATGTTTTATGTGACCATGGCAAATAAAATGACTGAGTATCATTAGAAACATGAACCTGTCCCTCAGAATGAACTAAAGGATTAGAACACTTCAAAGATGTATAGTCTGATACCTATAACAATGTGAAATACAAAATGTCAAAAAGCTGAAGTTAAATAAATTGCAAATTAAAAAAAAATTAAACATGTTTCACTAATAAGACGTTATTTTCACATGTCATAGCAAACATTAAGAAAAAGAATAACTAATCATTATTCCTTTTCTTTATGTTCGAAAACTTTTTAAATGATAAATATTTTGAATACTTGTTAAATGATAAATATTTTTTGAATACAGCAGTCCCCCGTTATAACGCGGTTCGCTATACGCTGATTCGCTATAACGCTGTTATTATATTATAACCCGTGTCTGACTATAACGCTGTCACAGATCACTATAACGCTCTTTTACAGATTACATTTTTGACATATTTAACGAAATCGTTTCATTTGATGGAGTCGATAGCTTGAAAATGAATAGCAAAACAGCATTAAAACGTTTCCCACGCCGACTTGAGAAATTTTCCCACGCTCAGTGAAATTTTCTCGCACGCTAATTTAATTTCAGTACAGTGGCTTGTTACGTAGTTCCTAGATCAACATTTTAAAAAATGACGAAGTATATTGCTTGTAATATTTGCGTTATATGCATTTATCCGAAGTCTAGTCATCACTCAGTACCGTATTAGACAACGTGCGAAACGGACAGTTTACTCGAACATTGTATCATAATTAATGCAACCAACGCAGTTACATTTTCGAAGAATGAAAAAAGAATGAAAAATCAACGTCTGAGCACAGTACGAAGACTATAAATGTAAGAAAAAGACTGAATTTGAAAATTAGACGTTTTGAAGCGAATCGATTCCAGTCAACGACAAGCGGATGTGTGCCATAATTTAGGACTTCCAACTTTAACTGTAAGAACAATTATAAAAAAATAAAGAATTAATTTTTGCAGCGGGAAAGGTAGCTGTTCCACTGCAAGCAACTAGGACTAGGCCGGCTATTAGGATTGAAATGGAAAGACTTTAATTTTATTGAAGATAATGTCCAATGCAGAATTCAGTTAAGTTAAATATTGAGAGAGAGAGAGAGAGAGAGAGAGAGAGAGAGAGAGAGAGAGAGAGAGAGAGAGAGAGAGAGAGAGAGAGAGAGAGAGAGATCGATCTGAAGAAAACTCGCCTAAAAAAAATGTGGAACCATTTAAAACTGGTAAGGGCTGGTAGAATAGATTTAGAATGCAGATCAAGGAGCCGAAACTTTCAAAAAAGAACTTGTTAAAATTATTGAAGAGGGGTATTATGTGTTATACTTCTCAACAAGTTTTTAACATAGATGAAGCAGGACTTTTGTGGAAACGAATGCCTAAAAGAAGTTTCATATTGAAAGAAGAAAAAACATGCCAAGTTTCAAAGCGGCGAAGGATCAGTTGACGTTATTGTTGGGTGGTAACGCTGCGGGCCATTTAAAATTAATACCCCTTTTAGTTTATTTGGAAGAGGGCCAAAGTTCAACTCAAAATCCACACATTTTTCATGATTAAATTCATCCATTAAATTAAATCAATTAAATTCATGATTTTAATTGGAATTTTAAGTTTACTTTTGATACGCAAGTAGTTACCACATAATTATACGTATGTAATGAAGAATATTTTATATGTGCAAATATTTGAATATTAAATATTTTGACCGACATTTGTGCATCTTTTCATTACCGTTTATTATTGATTAGGAAATATCCTATGGCACCGACCGCAGCTCACAAATACATATGTTACCTTATGGGAAAGCGGCGCTCGCTTAGCTCGGATTCACTTAGCGCTCTGTTTTTCCGGAACGAATGATCAGCGTTAAGCGGGGGTCACCTGTACTTGTTAAATGATAAATATTGAGTACTTATTAAATGATAATGTTTTAACTTGGAATCTATGGAATTGGTGGATTAGAGAGTGAAAGATTAGCAGTTCAGCCTCAGTAGACTAATTTTTGTTTTTGCTTAATTTTTTCAATATTTTGTAAATTTAATTTTGATAAAAGGTACTTTGTATTTAGTAATAGTTGTTACAAGATCCACACTGTAGATCTAGTTGCTAATCATAGCTCAATTGGCAATTCTTTTCTTTGTTCCTGATGTAAAGAATGCACTGATCTCAAATTGAAATTTGGTACATTGTTAGAAAAATTTTGGTCACTGAATAAACAGGTACTTGCCTAGAGACAAATGTAACTAGCAACTTGTCAGGGCCTCAAGATTTTAGTAACCTGGCAAGTAATGCAAACAATAATTTGGGAAACAGAACAGAATAATTAACTGCAAACTGCTCTGGTTCAAATGGATTTATATTGGGAGAGGCCACTGTCAGGAAAATGGAAAAATTTCTTGTATTATATAAGGAGAGGTGGACTACGGCCAGGATGTGTCTTCCAGAAGCAACAATTAATGATGTTGCTAATGTACTGCCAGATTTTAAGGTGGGGGGGGGGGATAAGAGAGTATTATTATTATTCATGTGGGGAATAATGATATTAAGCACATGCGAACCAATGATTTGTTGGACAAATATAGGCTCATGCTGAAAAAATGCCTCAAGTTAGGTCAGAGTGCGCGCGCATGTGTGTGTGTGTGTGTGTGTGTGTGTGTGTGTGTGTGTGCGTGCGTGCATGCTCATGTCCATAGTTCTGTCCAGAACTGATAGGAGGGACCACCATCATCATATGTAATGTATATATGGTGGCACCTGGGCAAGTGCTCATCTCCACCCAATATCATATAATCAAAAAAATAACTACTACTAATAGGGGGGGGGGAAGCCTCATCGCCACCAGGAGGCATACACTCAAGCATGACTGCCCCTGGTGCTCGTCCCTTGGCACCTGTAGCCAGACCTGGATCATCTCTGTCGGTATTAAGTACCATCTCCACGCCCACTGGATGTAGTGCAATTCCAATGGGCGTCATCTTCCCCACCTCCTAGGGGTCTAACCCAGGAGGTCCTAAAAAAAAAAAAAAAAAAAACCCACAATAGTAATATCAACAGCAATATTAACACTATTAAGAGTAGAACAAAAACTTAAAAGCATCAGACCACATGAAGTGGCAACAATCAACAACATCAACCAGTATACAGAATGCTTAAAAAATATCCACCAACACTTGTAACCTTCTTCTCTTCTGAAATACTAACTCACAAAAATTACTGAACTTATTAAAATTAGACTTAGTCTCTATGTAATGAGGCTCAAATCCTCTTCCAAATATAATAATTCATTCCTGAACAATTGGTGATATTCCTCATACAATAAACAGTTGTACAATACATGATCCCAACTTTCCTTATTATGACCACAATTACAATTTGGCTGGGTTTCCAGACCAAGATCATATAACTTACTCCTTAAGGATCCATGTCCCATTAATATATAAGACGTCAAGATATTAGGAAAAAACCACTGCTTATTATGGCATGTAAAATGAACTCTTGGAATAAATAATCTGGTAACCCCCCCCCCCCTCTGTTACAATTACATCCCATCTGTCCTGCCATATTTCCAGGAGTTCACCAACGATCTCCTTTTTTTCTTCTCTAACTCCCACTATCACATCATTAGTTATTCCAAGACATATCTGTATTCTTTTCTTTAAATAGTAACAAAAAGGTTGTATGTAACAACTGACAATCTAATGCAGTGGTTTTCAACCGGGGTGCCGCATCTACATTCCAGGGGTGCCACGTAATTTGAGTTTAAGTTACTTAAACTTATTATTATTTTTTAATTTATATATTTATTTCATTATAAAAAGGTGTACAGTATCTTTTTAATTTTGTGGCGATCTATAATTGAAGTTTACTTAGTACCTCTATATAAAGAATAAAATTATATACTGTATATATACATAATTTGTATTATGAATTGTAATTTTTATAATTATACTATTGTAATAAATATCGTATAATATATATATTTTTTAATATTATATATATATATATATATATATATATATATACACTATCATTGATTTATATTAAATATTAACATAAATTAAATTATAACAAAGGGAATAAATAAATAAATAATTAGGCATTCATTAGAGGCAGCGACATGCAATTCCTCCATATGAAGCTGAAATACATCCAATAATTTTAAATTAAATAAAACATAAGCCAGTAGTATGGCAAAAACTATAGAGCGAAAATTAACATAAAAATAACCCACATAAACAAACGAACGAAAAAAGAAATAGACATAATAGTAGCCTGATAACCCTTATGTAATTTCGAGTTTTAAATCCGATTAATAAAACTATACAAATTTTAGAATAATGCCAATTATATAATAATTTAGCGGTACCCCCCCAGAGGTACCAGTTCCGAAAGATGTGAAATATCACCAAAAGGTGATATTTCAAGTCTTATAATTGGCATTTATAATTCACGATTTATAATTGGCATTATTCTAAAATTTGTATAGTTTTATTAATCGGATTTAAAACTCGAAATTACATAAGGGTTATCGGGCTACTATTATGTCTATTTCTTTTTTCGTTCGTTTGTTTATGTGGGTTATTTTTATGTTAATTTTCGCTCTATAGTTTTTGCCATACTACTGGCTTATGTTTTATTTAATTTAAAATTATTGGATATATATATATATATAAATACATACACACAGAGAGAGAATAAGATCTAAGAGGCAGAAAATTGAGTAGGAGTGCTGCAAAATAAAATTAATTACTTAGAGGTGCCGTTACTAAAAAAAAGGTTGGAAACCACTGATCTAATGGTAATACTCCTGCAATGACTTTCAGAGCATTTGTTGACACTGTACTGCAAGCTCTTACCATTAACAATAACATTGATCTTTGAATTGACATAAACTTACTTTTAATTTGACATTGGATATTCTCCCATACAATATCGAAGCCACATAGGTTACAATTGGAATAAAAATAACTTTATAATATAGCCCTAGAACTCTCTTATTTAATCCCCACTCAGTTCTTGTCAACCTTACAATAGATGCAGTATAATTCTTAACTTTACTTCTTAAATAATCCAAGTGTGGGAAAAAAGATAATTCATCATCTAACAGAACTCCTAAATATCTATTTTGAGATACCAATGGTACCTGCTTTCCATTAATAAGCAGCCTGGGGGGGGTCGTCTGTAATCAAGTTTCCCTTTGAGCAACATCATTACAGTCTTGCTTCAGGAAACCACCAATTTATTATTTGTAGACCACTATACACCAGGCTATCAATTATATCCTTAATTTTTAGTTCCAACTCATTTCTGGAATTTCCCTGCACTGCCAAGACCACATCATCCGCAAGAGCTACTTTGTGGCAATCCTTGTGACTCATTGACAACCAAGAATTAATTACCAAATTCCAAAATATTGGGCCTAATACCGATCCCTGGGGACAGGCCCCCTACTCAAGCTGTCTTCATATCTTAAATGTTGTGATCTGACAACTACTTGCCTTCTGCTTAGATAATTTTGAATTGTCCTATATAACCTATCAGGACATGCCAGTCTCCTTAAAGCCTCAAGGTCGCTCTCATACCAAACAGTATCGAAAGCACCCTCAAAGTCAATAAATACAGCTAACACATTTATCTGCCAGTCTGTTATAATCCAACAGACCATGTATTGCATCCTCAGTTGAAAACTTCTTCTTAAAACCGTATTAGTGAGGAAACAAATTGTTGTTTTCAAATAAAGATAGCAGTCTAATTAGTAACAGGTGCTCAAATACCTTCCCCAAATTCACTAATAACAAGATTGGGCGAAAGGCTTTTGGGTCATTCTTATTTTTCCCAGGCTTAAGCTACAATTTCAGTAAAGCTATCTTCCAAGGACCTGGAAACACACCTTCCAAAAGACATTTTTTAAACATATTTAAAAATATGGCAGGAAAATTCTCTACAGCTTTCACAATACAATTGTTTTCAATCAAGTCCATTCCTGGACTCTTATTAAAATTTAATTTTGAGAAGACTTATACATGTTCATCAGTATTAAACAACATCATTTCCTCCCCTCCAACATACTCTTCATTCAGCATTCTAACCTCTTTTTGCCATTCATTTTCATCCTCTGGACAATCCCTCCTAAAGAGCTTCTGTACAATTGCCTTTACTGTTGTTACCCAATCAGAGGATTCCGCTCCATTCACCACCACGGTATACATTGTTACTTATATTGAACTTATTCCTAGTAAGTTTGAAAATGAGTCCCCAAGGATCGCTATTCCCCACATCATGCACCAGATTTTGCCATGCTTTAACCTTACATTTTAAAATCTGCTGGCAATACTTCCTTTTCAGCTTATAAAGATCCCTATTCCTCTCTTCTTCTCCCCCACCCTTAGCTCTAAATCTTTGATATACTTTCCGTAGATTAAACCCTCCCTTCTCATCAAGGTCAATTCAGCTGACCACTATGGAATAGTTTGATAGGAGGGACTATAGGCTGAAAGCCTTTAACTCAAGATTTGTGACTCAGGCAAGGCTTCCTTTCACTGGGGAGAAATTAGCATTAGCATTAGTAGAGGCATTTGATGCAAGAAAGCAAGCTTATGCAGCATCAGCCAAAAAAAAAAAAATAAATAAATAAATAAATAAATAAAAAATAACCACTTCCACTTCACCCCTCTGTTCGTTCGAAATACCTATCCAGCTGAGCCTTAAACTTATTTAGGCTATCAACTTCCATGACAAGGGATGGAAGTCTGTTCCACCAACGAACCACCCGCTGGATAAAGGCAAATTCCCTCATGTCTATCCTACATCTGTCTTTCCTCAATTTGAATTTATGCCCTCTCATGTGATTATTCTGAGCAAGAGGAAGAATCCCATCAGCTTTGAGCATGCTCAAACCATTCAAGGCTTTATACACCTCCATAAGATCACCTCACTGGTGCCTAGTCTCCAGACACTGTAATTTGCAAAACTTAAGCCTTTCTTCGTAAGAGCACCCCTTTGTTCCATTCACCAATCTTGTTGCCCTTCTCTGTACTCATTCCAGCATCTCTACATGCTTCTTGAAATGATGCCTCCAGCCCAGTATACAGTACTCTAGGTGTGGCCTGACCATTGCCTTATACAAGGGAATAATCACCTCCTTATCCCTGCTAGAAAAATTCCTATATATCATCGACAATACACCATGAGCTACACTTGCAGCCCATCTGCACTGCTCAGAAAACTTCATATCTTCGGCTGCAAACTTGGACATTAAGCTTGATATACCATCATCAATATCATTTATAAATACAGAAAACAATAATGGACCCAATACTGAACCCTGAGGGACTCCACTAATAACATTAGTCCACGATGAGCAGTGTCCACTGATTACCACTCTCTTGTCTTCTCCCCCTCAACCTCCACTTTATCCATAGCAGCAATTTGCCTCCAATGCCACACTGCTCCAATTTGTGCAGCAGTCTTCCATGTGCAACAGTATCAAAAGCCTTTCTAAGATCCAAGTATATAATATCAAAGTTATTCCCTGCATCCAGTTCTTTTGTGACTGCATCATAGTATCCAATCAAATTGGTCAGGCAAGACTTCCCCTTAACAAAACCATGCTGTGTCTGAGCTATAACTGAAGTCTTGTCTAGATGATCCTGCAGTGCTTCTTTAACCAGTGCCTCCATTAATTTTCCGGGAACAGAAGTTAAACTAACAGGTCTATAATTACTTGTGTCGCCCTTTGATCCTCCTTTGTGAATTGGGGTCACATTTGCACATTTCCAGTCCATGGGTACTTCCCCTGAGTCCAAGGAAGCTCTCATAATTATGGCTAAGGGTTTGCTTACTTCCTTTGCTGCCTCCTTTAATATAACTGGATAGATCCCATCCACCCCAGGTGCCTTTCTTGTATTTATCTTCAACAATTTCTCCTCCACTTTACTCTCAGTTATTACAAGATTCTCTAGCTTACTGCCAGAGTTGAATACACCTCTGGCATTCCCCTCGCTGAATAACTCCTCATGTGTGAATGTCGATGCAAAATATTCATTTAGTTTGTTAGCTACCTGAGCAGGATCATCAACAGTTGAACCATCGATATCAAGTGGACCAATCTGATTCATCCCCTTACTTCTAGAGTTTACATAAGTAAAGAACTCTTTGCTGTTTTTCTTTGCATCCCTTGCCAAAGATTTCTCGTAATCTGCCTTCGCCTGCCTAACCTCCTTTGTAACTTGGTTACAGATCAACTTGTATCTATCATAGGCTTCTGTGTCATGTGTTAATTTGTATGTATCCCATGCGAGTGTGTGTGTGTGTGTGCGTGTGCATGCACACACAGCTAGAGAAAAACTCACTATTGAAAGGGAAAATGATTCTCTGGCAAAAAATGCTAAAAAAGGCAACAGACTTCTTTACTTGTGTAAATACTAGATGGAAGGGATGAATAATATTGGTCCATTAGTTATGAATGGTTTATATAATGTATAATTAAATACAGGGTGTCCGGGCTCAAGGTATCCAAAATACACACACATATCTCGGCATCTACAAGATGTATTAAAATAATTTTTTTTGTTATTATACAGAATAACTCACCAAGTTTTTATGAAGGTTAGTAAAGTTCAATGTGGGCACTTTTGTAGCTCGACAGATGTCAAAACGATACTTGAGCTCTTGCCAAGTATTTTCCAGCATCTGAGGCATCATTAGAACAATGATACGCTGTTTTAGGTGTATAATCGTGGACGATGTGTGTAAACATTTAGGTGTCACTTAAATATTTACATACCTAGTAGAAGTATCTAGCCTCATTTTAATAAATTAACAAAAATCCTCAAAAGAGAGAGAGAGAGAGAGAGAGAGAGAGAGAGAGAGAGAGAGAGAGAGAGAGAGAGAGAGAGTGAGTGAGTGAGTGTGTGTAATGCAATTGGTGTACTCTGAAATTTAGGATTTTACAAAAACATTTTTGTCATACTTCTTAAAACCAGAATTTTTACCAAAAGATGCTATCAATGGCATAAAAATTATTGATCTCAAAGATTGCGAAAAGCAGTATTGTGATAAATATCTAAATGTTGGTAGTTCTGCATATAAATATTTATCTGAGGCTAAGAAAGAAAAGAAAAAATGGGTGATCCAGTTCTATAAGTCACTTTGAAAAGCATATGAAGAAACAAGTGAGTATCCTTTCAAAAGCTTTACCTTAAATAATAAGTGTTTAATATATTTATCTGCATTGGACACAAAAGCCAGTAATGAGAGTAGTTGTGTAACAGCATTTGTCAGGCTAGCTAAACTTTTGCTTGCCAAATATAATTCCTGTAGAAATTTCAGGAAATCTCTTGGAAGAAGTACAAATATATGTAACAGGTAAAAAAAAAAAAAAAAAAAAAAAAGGTAAAGTGCAGCCATTATTAACCCACTGCAGGGTGGAACCCTCCTCAACAATTCATGCTGAGGGAAATGGACCATAATCTGCCACGCTGGTCCAGTGCAGGTGGGCAGATCGACCGTATTCAGCGGTCAGGGGCTTGAACCCTAGTCTACTCAAAGAGCGTGTGCGACTGCACTCCCGCCCCTGACCACTCGGCTACAGAGGCCTTTATATGTAACAGATCCAGCAGTAAATGAAATGGAAACGCTAAATATTTATAATGTGGGTAAAACTTCTAGAACTTAAATTTAAAGTAAAAGAAAACCCTTATCTACTTCAGTAAAAGCTTTGCTGACTATATTTTCCAGCCCTCTTGTTAAAGGCTCATGAGGATACATACAAGCATAATTAAGTATTACTTACACAGTCAAAATATTAAAAGCGCAGAAATAAAGCCAGATCATAAAATGAGAAAATCAATTCATGAAGCACACAGAAGATATGAAGCACTTTTAGAAAAAAAGATATGATTCTAAGTTAAATTCAGATTCTGTTAAAGTAAATAAGTTTACAATTTCTCTTTTAGAGAAGCAGGATACTTTTAGTTCAGTTCCTAATGCTGTTGAATTAAAGAAACAGTTTAGAAACAATGGAAAGTAAGATGAGTAAAAACCATACCATATCTAAAAATCCTGATGAAGCAAAATATGAAAAAGAGGACTGTTTAGAAATGGAAACTGTAAAATTACATCAAGGGAAAATAATACTTTCCCAGAAATAATCTGTTTAATGCTATTTAAAAACAGTCTTAGTTATTGTTATACTGACTTGTTTTCCACAACCTTCAACTAATTTCAAGAGAATTTTTGTGATACTTTTTTTGTTATCTGTTGAAAGTAGTCTTATCCAAAGTCAATTTTTTCAAACATTAATATATTATTGTGATGTTTTATTTAAAATTTTGCAAAAATTATTTAAAAATTAGTTTTGGATACATGGGTTTTATTTATCTGTGATATTTTCTGTTATCTCATAAAATTAGGTCCTTGAGGTTGTCGCAGCCATTCTCTCAGATAGGCCAGACAAGCTGTGCTTGCTATCTGGGAGTCTAAACCGCTGATGGAACTGATATTCGGGTGACACTCAAGTCAAGTGAACCCAATTTCGGCCAAGTCCGGATGGTCTGTAACAGCCAAACCCACTCTGCTTGCACCTTCACAATGGTAGGACTGTTAGTAATCCTGGCTTAAACCCTAATGTGCAAGCACACTGTAAGTTTTGGTTCACACCCAGGTGTGAACCAAAGTAAGCAGGGGTTGAGGTGTAGCACCCACACCACACGGAGGAATGCTGCCCCTCTGTGTTACCAGGCAATACTAGGTGGCAGATGACTCTAATCAACGGAAACAATACCATACACTTTGCTTATTGGAGGCTTCAAGTGGTAGAACCCATGTTTAATCTCCAGAGCTAAGTTCTGGTCAACGTTTCCCCATTACTTCCATCTTGCTGTATGACTGATGTCTTTTGAATTATGATGAACACAATGGCGACATCCAAATTTCCTTACATTTCACGGGTACAGCTCTAAAACGGTGTTCGCAGTCCAGCCGCTAGTTAGTACACCAGACCAAACTTATTGGTAACTGTCTAAGAGGCTTCCGGGTCAGCTAGTGTATAATCGTGCTAAGTCTACTCTGCCAGTTTGTGACTGGAAAGCTTCCAGGTCAGCTAGTGTATAATCGTGCTAAGTCTACTCTGCCAGTTTGTGACTGGAAAGCTTCCAGGTCAGCTAGTGTATATCTTGCTGTCTACTCTGCCAGTTTGTGACTGGAAGAGGTCCGAGTAGTGTGTATGCGGGGGGGGGGGGCATTGTCAAAGCCACGTTATGTCAAGGATCTGGGTATATTCTTACCATGTGTACACCATATCCAAAAATTTCATTACCTCATACAGCATGCCCCCCCCACTTTTTCTTACTATTGAATACACCACGAATTGACAAAAATAAAGTAAGCTTATCTGCGTAAAGATCTAAACCTCCCAAGAACTTCCTAATTCATTTCACAAATATACGTGGTCTTAATTCTAATCTCAACGATATCCATTTCCACTTGCAGTCTGGCAAACCCCATGTACTTTTTCTGACAGAATCTCAGTTATCGGTTGATTCAACTACTGCTCATCTCAGATGCCCAAATTATTCGCTGTATGATTCCTTTTGCCTCAAAGGTGGTACTTGTGCATATGTCCGTTCTGATATTCCCTGTCAGAGACTTGGCAATTTGGAATCTCCTCTCTTTGATCTTCTCTGGCTTAAAATCTCTCTACCTCATTGTGTCAAATTCATCTGTTGTCTCTACCGTTCTCCCAACTCCACTAATCACTTGGAGCTCTTTGACTTCCTCTCTTTGCAACTTGACTTTCTCCTGTCCAACTTTCCTAACAGTGAGGTAATTTTTCTTGGTGATTTTAATGTTCACAACTACAGCTGGCTTCCGTTTTCTAGTCACACCGACCCAGCAGGTCGAGATGCTGAGGCTTTTGCAATTACTAATGATCTAGTACAGATTGTTCATTTACCTACAAGAATACCTGACAATCCTAATCATACAGCCAATACGCTTGATCTTTTTCTCACAAACAACCCTTCTAAGTACATGGTCGAAGTGAGAGGTCCTTTAGGCACTTCAGATCACAACTTGGTGATTGTCTCTTCTCCAATGGAACCTTTATCTCATGGCTATTCCCAACCTCGTGTTGTTTGGCATTACAAGAATGCAAAATGAGATGACCTGCGAGACTTCTTTTCCTTGGTCGGATTACTGTTTCAAAACTTCTGATGTCAATGTTTGCTCAGATCGTGTCAGTGAAATTATTCTTGCAGGAATGGAATCCTTTATCCCACACTCCACTTTAAAATCTCGTCCCTTATCTAAACCTTGGTTTTCCAATAAATGTGCTAAGGCTGTTCAAGAGAAGAATGTTGCATATCGTAATTGGCTTGTTTCTAATTCTTCAGTTTCATTTTCTGCCTACACCAAAGCTCGCAACAATTGTAAAGCAGTTATTATTCAGTCCAAACTAGAGTTTGAACAGGCTAAGAGTAGAAAACTTGCTTCTTGCCCTAATGGTAGCCGAGCATTCTGGTCTCTTGCCAAAGCTATTGACCACAACTTTTGCCCATCTCTGCTCCCACCTCTGTCCAAACCAGATGGTTCTGTTGTCACTTCAGCCAAGGATAAAGCTGACCTGCTAGCATCCCATTTTTCTTCCAGCTCATGTATTTATGATCTTGGTAAAACACCTCCCACCATTCCCAACACGCTCCATTCAATGCCTCCTGTGGTCTTCCGTCAAAAGGATATCAGAAGGATTTTGATGAATCTTAATGCTAAGAAAGCTCCAGGTCCTGATGGTATTTCTCCACTTGTTCTCAAAACCTGTGCTCCTGAACTTACTGCTGTTCTTTGCCGCTTTTTTTCCCTTTCTTATTCCAAAGGTGTTTTCCTTCTGCTTGGAAATTTGCTCATATCCAGCCAGTTCCCAAAAAGGGTGACAAATCCCTCCCATCCAATTATCGTCCCATTGCAATTACTTCTACTCTCTCTAAAGTAATGGAGAAATCAATTAACCGCCAACTCTTAAACTACCTAGAAACCTTCCGTCTGATCAACGATCGCCAGTATGGATTCCATCAGTGTCAATCCACTGGTGATATTCTGGCTTATGTTACCCATTTATGGACTAATTCAATGGAAAGGTTCGGTGAAACACAAGTAGTTGCTCTTGACATCTCAAAGGCTTTTGATCGTGTTTGGCATAAAGGTCTTCTAAACAAGCTTCCATCTTATGGTTTGCCAACTGTTTTTAGTAATTGGTTATCCAGTTTTCTCTCTGATCGCTCACTGAGGGTGATGGTAGATGGCTCTCTGTCTTCTAACTTCTCCACTAATGCTGGTGTCCCCCAAGGTTCAGTTATTTCCCCCACTCTTTTCCTCTTGTATATTAATGACCTTCTTCCATTGACTGGAAATCCTATCCATAGTTTTGCCGATGATAGCACATTGCATTCCACTTTCCATTGTGAGAAACCTTGTCCTGCTCAATCAGCTTCAACTTCTCGAAAATCTGCTACCAATTCCTTAAATGCCGATCTTCAGGTAATTCTCCAGTGGGGCAAAGACAACTTAGTTGATTTCAACCCTTCTAAAACTCAGTCTTGCCTTATATCTCGCAAAAAGGATTCTTCTGCTCCTATGCTTATCTTTAGTGACACTCCGATTTCTAGGCAAAATGATATATCTCTTTTGGGGATTACCCTGACTTCTAATCTCTCTTGGCACAAGCACATTACAAATATTGCTTCCTCTGCATCTAAAAAACTTGGTTTTCTCTTTCGCTCTCGGCGTTACTTTTCTTCCAAACAGCTGCTCACTCTGTATAAATCGCAAATTCGCCCTGCTATGGAATATTGTTCCCACATCTTGGGTGGTGCCCCCAAAACCTCTCTCAGGCTTCTTGATTCCATTCAGAAGAGGGCAGTTAGGTTAATTAATGATTCATCTCTAACAGAGTCTCTCCACCCGCTTTCTCATAGACGTACTGTTTCTGCTGAATGCCTCTTCTACAGATACTTCCATGGGCGCTGTTCTTCTAAATTGGCTTCTATAATTCCCACTCTCTCTTTCAAAACAGTCCAAACACGTGCCGCTACCAGCCAACATCCATTTACTGTCCAACTTCAAACCCGCAGAACCAACTTTTCATCTTCCTCATTTATTCATTCAACTGCCATTTTCTGGAACAACCTTCCTTCATACGTATTTCCTGAAAATTACAATCTACAGAAATTCAAGTCCAATGTCAACAAATATCTTCTTTCGTCTTCTCAACCTCCAACCCAAGCATGGTACTAAGTACTATAGGTTCTAATACCTCTCGTGTTTCGGGTTCACATAAAAAAAAAAAAAAAGTGCTGAAGTTGACGATGATGGCAAAAATTGGTTGCATATGTTTCAGTCCTGGTGAGATTCTGAGAGTGGAACGCTTGCTGACAAACTAACTAACTTTCTGGCATCCCCAAAAAATTCCATTCACTTGAGGAATTTTTTGAGGATGCCAGAAGCATGTTAAATTCTATGAGGGAGCAGAATGATTTTGTGATAACTGGAGGAAATTTGGAGCTAAATGTAAAAATGTATCTGGGTGAATGGGATCTTATGTTAAGGGAAGCAGCAAAAGAGGTAAGCAAACCTTTAGCCATGATGAGGCCGCCGTAGCCTAGTAGTGAGGCGCACAGGTGCATAAGTACACGTGCCTTGAGTGACCGGAGTTCAAGTCCGTGACTACTGAATACTGTAGTCACGGACTTGAACTCCGTGACTACAGTATTCAGTAGTCACGGACTTGAACTCCGGTCACTCAAGGCACGTGACTACTGAATACTGTGCTGTTTCTTGTAATCTGTTGTTGTTGTTATTTGGTTTTTAGGAGCATTAGCAACTAAGGCCATATTGCTCCGGGGATATGCGGTGGTCATTCCCTGACCTTTCCGCATCCTCCATATTTGGTGGTCATGGGCTCGAACCCCGGTCTAATCAAGAAGCGTGTGCTATGCACTGCTGCTCCTGCCCACCTGGCTACAGAGGCGCCGCTTGTAATCTGTCTATCTTGCGAACTCCTCTGACCGTTTGGTCGTCCCAGAGTATAAACAGAAAATTTATTTATTTTATTATGTGATAATCCTTATGATTCAAGAGAAGTTCCTGTGGATTGGAGATGTGCAAATATCACTCTTTGATACCTGCTCCCCTACAATTCATAAAGGGTGCTGTTAAAAGGTGACATGAGTAATTACAGACCTGTCAGTTTGACTTCCCAGGGAAAATAATAGAGTCACCGGTTAACAAGTAATGCAGAACCATTTAAACAGAACCATTTAATGCAGTCATAGTGCAGTCACAGCACAGAGTTGTTAAGGGCCAATCTTGCCTGAGCAACCTGATTTCAGAAAAACTTTTGATACTCTTGCACATAAAAAAAAAAAACTGCTATACAAATTGGAGCAGTGTAGCATTAAGGAAAAGTAACTGCTATGGACAAACTGGTGATTGAGTGAAAGAAGATAGAGTATTTATGGGCACTGCTCTTCTTGGACTAATGTTATTAGCAGAGACACCCAGGTTTCAGTGCTGGGCCCATTGCTGTTTTCTACAGGGAGTGGACAAAACAATGATGTGAAAGTAGTAGTTTTTATAACGGCTGTATGACATACAAACACGCTGGTTTTTATTTTATTTATTATTTTTTTTTGTTTCTTGCAGATCGTACTGTGAATGAATAATGATAAAAGCTTATATTTATTTAGAGGTGATATAAAAAGGTTCACGAAGAAAATGACTGACCTGTCTGAATTACAAAGATTTGGTGTACATTTAGCAGGAGCATTGATGACTAAAACTGCTGACTTGTTTAATGGATCCAGAGCAACAGCTTCAAAAGTGATGTCTGCATTCACCAAGTATTGGAAAAAAAAAATCTGATAGGATAAACTGTGGTAGAAAATTTGAAGCTGACTGAAAGCGACTTGGCACTGGAAAGAACTGTTGTTGTTGTTACTTGGTTTTTAGGAGCATTATCAACTAAGGCCATATTGCTCCGGGGATATGCGGTGGTTATTCCCTGACCTTTCTGCATCCTCCGTATTTGGTGGTCACGGGCTCGAACCACGGTATAATCAAGAAGCGTGTGCTACGCACTGTTGTTCCTGCCCACCTGGAAAGAACTGTAGCCCAAAAACATAACATTATTGCTTCAAAAATAACTGCAGTACTTAACGTGAGTCTCAGCAATCCAGTTAATAGAAAAACAGGTTGGCAAGAACTTCAATAAAGCTGAAATTTATAGCACAGCCACTATTGCTAAGCCAGTTGTTATATGATAATGCCAGAAAGAGGATGCAATGGGGTAAGGAACCAGAAATATCATGGTATTCTTTGGGTCTTATCATGATCTTTAATGGGAAAATATTACTACCACTGATACCTTGATATTCTGAGTTACCCAGTTCACCCCATGGTGCAAACATTTGTTTCCCAAAAAAGATGCCATGTGTCAAAATGATAATGTTCCAATACACACACGGCCAGATGTGTCCAATCTTGCTTTGAGGAGCATGATAACAAGATTACAGAGAGGAACAAAAAGGGTACTCTTATCAGGAAAAGCTTCAGTTCTACAAATTGTAATTCCTGGAGACTAGGCATCTGTGAGGAGGTTTAACAGCTCCAGTAAGCTCATTGTTGATGGAATCCTTCCTCTTGTTCAGACTATACAAAAGCTAAAGCTAAGTTCCCATGGCCTGTGCAATCACTAGACAAACGTTATTGAGCCACTGCCATCATATTTGGAGAGGAGAGTGAGAAGCAGATTTCCTCCAACTTCACTCAAGGAACTTGAAACATTCCTCAATGAAAAATGGTTCTCATGACAGTTCCAGACTTATCTGAATCTATTCCACATAGAATACAAGCTGATTTAAAAGAAGAGGGTGGCAAAACACCATATTAGTGCATACAAGTAACACTTATCACAGGTGTCTCCATTATTTTGTTCACTTCACTTATCATTTATGTTTATTAATGTTATTGATGAAAGCATATCTCAGGAGTAATGTCTAAGTTTGCAGATGATATGAAGGTTAGCAGGGTGGTTAATCACAGTAAATAGTGTATGCTACTTCAACAAGTTCTAGAAAAATTAGGTAGATGAACTGAGAAGTGGCAACTGAAGTTTAATTTTGACAAATGCAAGGTACTTTATATGGGAAACAGTAATCCCGGATTACCATAACAACTGTGTGGCTGCACACTCGGGGAAGTGAAGAATAAAAAAGATATGGGAGTACTTGTGTAGTCAAATATGAAGTTGTCTGATCAGTGCAGACAGGCTGCCAAGACAGCTTATGGGGTTTTGATTATACCATTGTATAAGGCAATGGTCACGCCACATCTTGAGTACTGCATACTGGTCTAAAGGTCTCACTTCAGAAGGGACGTGGATCTGCTGGAAGGGGTGCAGAGTAAAGCAACAAGATTAACGAGAGGAACAAAAAATGTACTCAGCAGGAATTCAAAGATAAGTCTAAACAATAAATAAAATGTGATTGTTTTAGTAATTTACACATTGACAGGTATCTGCAATGTAAAATTAAAAGCATACATCATAATAGCTAAAATTATTTTTCAGCCCATTGAATGAGGAATGGGCGGGAGTAATACACAATAACTGATTGACATGCAAGCAGCATGCACCCCGAGTTCATATGTTAATATGTAGCAGGATGAACATAAATACAAATTTTATGTCAGGATCAGAATGGGTTTAGTCACATGGTATACCTACAATATAAGAAATGGATATATTTTGAAATGATTATGTTTTCAGTTAACATGTATTAACTGTTAATCAGAATAACTTAATACTGTTGTGAAGTATAAACTTGTCAAACTTAAGAAGAGTTTTTGTATCTTTTACAGTTGATAACATTTTTTTTATTTCTTTAGGCACTGCAGCGCTCTCAAATATCAATAGTTAAGAATTTGATGTCATTTAAGCTTTAAACATTAAGAAAAGTTTTCTCACCTGTCCATTTTCAATGCAGCATTCGGCTTCCGATTCAGATTTACTGTTTTGTGAATGGTCAATTAAACCAATAAATCCAGAAGCATCACCAGCACCATCCAAATTTGGCCTAATGCTATTTAAAGTTCCTGATATGACTAAAGATGAATAGTTATAGTAGTTATCTCTTGGTAGACTTTGGGTGGAAGGCTGAACATGATTACTGGATGAGCAATCTTGCACAGGGTTGAAGCTATAATTCTGTGCAAAAAATAAGTCGGTTTTAAAAATAAAAAGACACAAAAATAAGTATATATTTCAATAATATAAAACAGGCTTCCTAATATAGAAAATTTTCCTTAAAACTGCAAAAAAAAAACAAAAAAAAAAAAACAAAAACATGATTCGCCGAAGGTAAACAAGGCCAACACGAGAACGATGAGAATTGTTGGATAACTTACGCAGAAAATTAGTTTCCCAATAAGGCATGCTAGCGCTGCTCGCTCGGTAAACAGATGATAGGTGTTATAGGTCAGGAGCAAATTCAAGAACGATATATTGATTGACAGGTAGGCGTGGAAAACGATGTGCTGATTGTTTGCAAACACAACACACGATAACAATGGTAACTTGCCCTAATGAACGCTTTCCATAATGGTGAAAAAAAGTCAGGTTATCTCCACTTGAATCCCATGAGAGCTTGAACCCCTCCCGAAATGGAGGGATAACCTAACCTTTTTTCTTTAGAAAAAAGTGGACTAGCGCATAAATTGTTTATTAACAAAATATTATTTTTTTTATTACCGTACTTTTATTTTTAAAGACACTCGTGCGGATACACACGTATCATAACGTCAATCAACCCCTCTTCACTATATATATATAGAATCTTTCTTTCTTTTCTTATTTAACCCCAGAGGCTCACATCTGGTGAGTATGGGATTGGCACACCCAGAGTCCTGAGCTGAGGGTCCAGGGTCAGGATCCCCTTCTCTCTCCCTCGGTAGTTCAGAAATCTTATTTTTGCTGGTGCAACATAAGCCTCAGCCTTCCTTGCAGCATATGGCTAATAATAATAATAATAATAAATAATATATTATTTCCTAACCTAACATTTAAGGTTAGGTCACTAAATATAAGGAAAACGTTTCTATTATTTCCTAACCTACCATTTAAGGTCAGGTTACGAAATATAACGAAAAATAAAGAAACCTTTTCATTTTTTCGTAACCAAACCTAAATCAACAGTATAGTAAAAACCCTCATGAACTCCAAAAATCTGCTTTTAATAATGAGAAAAAAAAAAAAAACAATGAAAAACATAAAAATGAACAGAGTGAAACTTTTATAGTTTAGTTTTCATCAAAAAATCAACCAACGTTTTATTTTCCTTACACATCTCTTCCATCTTTAAAAGATTCATCGCTACTATTACCTGTTTACCATTACACAATTATTATTATGCACCGTTCTTTACTCATAAATACACATTATAATGCCAACCAATGACTACACAGTAGCTTGTCCTCTGTCGTGCCCACCACCAATCATTTCATTGTTTGTCATGTCTACCTGTCAATCAATATATCCTTCTCGATTTCGGCTCCAGACCGATAACACTTGCTGTCTGTTTACCGAGTGAGCAGTGTAGAGTCAGGTTTCAGGAAACTAATTTTCTGCGTAAGTTATCCAACATTACTCTTCGTTCTCGTGTTGGCTTTCTTTACCTTAGCCAAACATTCTATTGTTTTCATTAATTCAACTGAACATAAATTATACTGAATATTAATATGCAATTTCATATTAGCATTAGTAAAGGCACATGATGCAAGAAAGCAAGCTTATATAGCATTACTAAAAAAAAACAACTCCTCCTTCTCCTCATTTCACCCATCCACTTGCTCCAAATGTTTGTCTAGTTCTGCCTCGAATCTATTTAAGCTATCAACTTCTACAACGACAGATGGAAGTTTGTTCCAACAATCAACCACCCGCTGGCTAAAGACAAACTTCCGCATATCTATCTCACAACTGTCTTTCCTCAATTTGAATTTATGCCCTCATGCAATTATTCCAAACAAGAGGAAGAATCCCACCAGCACTGAGCATGCCCAAACCATTCAAGGCTTTATACACCTCAATCAGATCACCTTGCAGGTGACTAGTCTCCAGACATTATAATTTGCAAAACTTAAGCCTTTCTTTGTAAGAGCAACCCTTTGTTCCATTCACTAATCTTGTTGCCCTTCTCTGTACTCGTTCCAGCAGCTCTACATTGTTCTTAAAATGAGGCCTCCAGACCTGAATACAGTAGTCAAGGTGTGGCCTGACCATGGCCTTATTATTATTAGCTATATGGTGCAAGGAAGCCTGAGGCTTATGCTGCACGGGCCAAAAAAAAAAATTTCCTGAGTTACCCTGAGAGAGAGAGAGAGAGAGAGAGAGAGAGAGAGAGAAAAGTAGAAGGGAATCACCAAGAAAGAGAAGAATGATGATATACAAGGGGATATCATCAGGATGTAGAAGGATGTAGACTGTAGAGCTCAAGAAGGATGTAGAGCTGCTGGAACGAGTACAGAGAAGGGCAACAAGATTAGTGAATGGAACAAAGGGGTGCTCTTACGAATAAAGGCTTAAGTTTTGCAAATTACAGTGTCTGGAGACTAGGCACCAGCGAGGTGATCTGATAGAGGTGTATAAAGCCTTGAATGGTTTAAGCATGCTCAATGCTGATGGGATTCTTCCTCTAGCTCAGAAAAATCACCTGAGAGGGCATAAATTCAAATTGAGGAAAGACAGATGTAGGATAGACGTGCGGAAATTTGCCTTTAGCCAGCGGGTGGTTGGTTGGTGGAACAGACTTCCATCCCTTGTGGTGGAGGTTGATAGGCTAAATAAGTTTAAGGCTCAGCTGGACAGGTATTTTGAACGAACAGAGGGGTGAAGTGGAAGTGGGTTTTTTTTTTTTTTGGCTGATGCTGCATAAGCTTGCTTTCTTGCATCAAATGCCTCTACTAATGCTAATGATCACCTCCTTATCCCTGCTAGAAAAATTCCTGTATATCATTGATGAGACACCATGAGCTACTCTTGCAGATCGTCTGCACTGTCAGAAAACTTTATATCTGCCTGCACAATTAACCCCAAGTCCGTTTCATTCTTTGTCACTGTCAGCATAGTACCACATAGTTTATATGTTACTCTGGGGTTACTGCTTCCCATATGCAGTATTTTACATTTGCTAATGTTAAACTTCATTTGCCACCTCTCAGCCCATCTGCTCATCTTTTCTGGATCCTGTTGCAGCAGTATACTGTCAGTGTCATTAACAATCCTGCCAACCTTCGTATCGTCTGCAAACTGGGACATAAAGCCTGAAAGCCTGGTTGATAATCAGAGAATTCCTTGGATTCCAATACTTTTATGCCATGCTGACCCACCCTTGGTCTTAATAACAGCAGTGATACTTCTGGGATTAAATCTGATAAATTTACAGCAGCAGAAACAAACACTAAAATTTGTTCCTTTCCTCATTTTAAGTACAAGAGGCAGTCAAATGAAAGCGAGTCACCCGCATATATTAATGAATGGATACGTTGAGATTGAACACCTTAACACGTTAAAGGGCTTTCCCCAATATTTTATTCAACAAATTTGTGTACAATTCCTTTGACAGAGGCACAGAACAATCTCTGAAGAAACACACTCCAGCAGTTGACCAAAACAGAAATTACACACCATGACGATAATAAGAAATGCAACTGATTAAGAAAAGAAGAAAATTGGTACACCATAACAGAATAAAAAAAAAAAAAAAAAAAAAAAAACTTTCTTCAGAAATAAAAAACCAGTTCAGCAGTAAGTTCTGCACAACTGTGCCTGAACAGAAGGAACTGGAAAGTTGCTGGAGAGGCCTTCATCCTGCAGTGGATTGAAAATGGCTGATGATGATGATGAACTGTGCCTGTAACAAATGGGGTGACTGCTGAGAGGTTTAAATTAACCTGTACTGATATTATCAACAGAAGTATTACTAAAGCTACATGTGCTACACAAAAAATTGAAACTATTTGAAATCGCCATAGAAAACTGGTTTAGAAAAGGTGTTACGTCTTTGATGGATGAAGGGGAAAAGGTTTCATTTTGTTGACCTGACCAGTAATTATCAGCAGTGACTCCATGCACTAAGAATCTCGATATAAATGATCCACTAGGAGGCAGTGATCATAATATATTGATGTGGGATTTATTTAAAGCTAATTATTAGCTATATGAAAAATATAATGGAAAGGGATTTTGCTTTCATAAAGTTGACTATAACAGTCTCAGAGGGTTCTTAAATTATTTTCAGCAGGACTAACAGTCAATGTTACAACAGCAAATTCTAAATAGGAAGCATTTAGAAAAGTACTCATAGAAGCTACTAAGCCTAAAAGGATGTCATATACCCTGACACTACTACTGATAGAAGAAAAATACATGGGTTTATTATAAATTAGCAGGAGATAGAAACCTACAAAAGTACAAACTAGTCAGCAACCAAGTCACTTGGAGGCAGATTATGAAGTATATGACTAAAAATGCAATGAAAAGTAGCAAAGAAATCTTTGCTTATGTTAATACTAGAAGGAAGGGAAAGAACCACACTTACCCACTGGACATGATTGGCATAACCATTAATGATCCTGTTCAGATTGTTGACATACTGAATAAATATTTTGCATCTACATTCACACATAAAGAAGTTTTTGGAGATGAGAATTACAGAAGCATACCAAGTTATAACTGGAAGTTAAATCATTTTGTTCTAACTGAGAAGAAAGTGAAAGAGAAACAAACTAAACGTAAATAAGGCACCTGGGAATGATGGAATCTATCCAATTATATTTAAAACAAGTTAGTTAATGTATGCAGTGAATTACATTTCAGGCACGTTTGACTGTTCTTCAAAAATTCATTTTTATTTTATTTTCTTTGATTAATAGGAGTGAAAAGTAAATATGGTTATCTCCTTATCAAATTATTAGTAATTCTAAGATTACAGTTTACACTTAATAAAACTATGTTTACATTCTCTAAATTCAGTTCAATTATGACTGTATTTTATTTATTCTTCTTCTTCTCCCATATACTCTTTTAAGTCTGTTTTGTTTCTTTTCTTTCTCTCTCTCTCTCTCTCTCTCTCTCTCTCTCTCTCTATATATATATATATATATTTTATTTATTTATTTATTTTTTTTGACCCCGTGTGTCAAAATTCGGAGACAGTAAATTATGAAAATGTTTGTTGAGAAATCAGAATTAAATAGATGAAGTAGGACATTCCAGGATAGAAAAGAAATAATAGACTTACAGAGTGGCAGTAACTAGTTGCTAAACTTTGTTTACTTTGCTGTCCATAAACCATATTACTATATTTTAATATACTTCTTCAACTTCTTATAAATACAATTATATAATACACACAGTGATCATTGAATTATGACCATCTACCTAATACTTCATAGGTCCTCCTTTTGCCCTCAGTACAGCAGCTATCCGACATGGCATTGATTCAACAAGATGTTGGAAGCATTCGGGAGGTATGGTCAACCAAGCTATTTCCAAATGCCTTTAAGTGTTAACTGTTTCACTTCATCCCATGCATCCCTAATAACCTTGATGCCATCCAAGATCGCGAAGCCTTTCCAGAATTCTTTTACTACATTTGCTCTAGGCGTAGTTTCAGATTCCCTGTCGATTGCAGCTACAGCCTTAGCAAATGTTCTCCTTAGGTAATATGATTTAAATGTGGCAATAACACCTTGGTCCATTGTTGAAGCAATGAAGTAGAGTATGCAGGGAGGAAAATTACCTGAACATGTGGGTTAAGGTCTTCTAATGATTTTAAGTGGCCAGGTGCATTATAGTAGCAGTAGTAGTAGTGGCATGTGATGCAAGAAAGCAATGTATGAGCTTATGCAGTATCAGCCAAAAAAAATTACAAAACAATTCCCTCTAAATGTTTGTCCAGTTCCTCCTTAAATTTATTTAACTTATCAACTTCCACAATGACAGATGGAAGTTTGTTCCAGCAATTAACCACCCGCTGGCTAAAGGCAAATTTCCGCGCATCTATTCTACATCTGTCTTTCCTCAATTTGAATTGGTGCCCCCTTAGGTTCATAATCTGAACAAGTGGAAGAATCCCATTAGAATTCAGCGTGCTCAACCCATTCAAGGCCTTATACACCTCAATCAGATCACCTCGCAGGTGATCTGACTGAAGTCCATCAACCAGATTGAAACTAGAGACTTATCCAAAAGAAGTAAAATTTTGAAGGGAAATTTCTTTTCTGTACAGTATTCCTTAACTGCAGGCACAAAGTAATTTGAAAAACACACTTCAAAACATGATGCAGTAACCCATACTTTTGAATTTGATTTCCAATAAACAGGAAGACTGGTTTCTGAATGATACATTATCATAGGCTTCAATTTAAAATCGCCTGCAGCATTTTTGCAAAACCTAACAAAAGGGTTAGCCTATCTTTTGCTACTTTAAATCCTGGCAGTGATTTCTCTTCCTTTGCTATAAATGATATTGAAGGCATTTTTTTCCAGTAGAAGCCAGTTTCATCAACATTAAAAATCTGCATTTCAGAATAATCTCCCTTATCAATTATCTTGGCGAGTTCATCAGTAAATTTAGCTGCAGCTTCTGTATCTGCACTGGCTGCTTCATCTTGAACTTTAATGTTACGGAGGAAGCTCCTATGTTTAAATCTATTAAACCAGCCTCTACTGGCAGCAAATTTAGCATCCTTAGCTGCCTCGCCTCACCTGGCTTTCATGTCAGCAAAGAGACTTAGGGCCTTATTCTGGATGATTTCTTGGCTTAAGGAACATACTGGCTAGTCTGATCATCTATCCACACCATTAAAAGTTTTTCCACATCAGCAATAATATTGTCACATTTACAAATTATTGTTGTACTGGTGTAGCACTTCTCACTACTCTTAGAATTTTCTCTTCGCTTTTAAGAACATTTAATAACTGTAGTGTGAGGTAAGCTTAGCCTACGACCTATCTCGCTGTTTGTTACACTATCATCACTGAATTTAATGATCTTACTCTTGGTATCTAATGTGGGAGAATGCCGGCTTTTTCTTCTTTTCACTTTTACTGCTATCTGCCATTATTAAATTACATAAATATATACTCTATACTTACGTATTATAAGATGTTTTCTGAGCAGAAAACTTCTTATAATATGTTCTGGGATATTAAGTTTTCTAAGCAGCTCAAAAAGTCTGCAACAGTAGCTCATGATGTCTTGTCAATGATATATAGGAATTTGGAGGAGAAATTGTTGAAGTTAAACCTAAGAAAGGCACTGGGGTGGATGGGATCTATCCAGTTATATTAAAGGGGGAAGTAAAGCAACTAAGCAAACCTTTAGCCATAATTATGAGAGCATCCTTGGACTTAGGGGAGGTCCCCACTAGGGCTTGCAAACCGGTTAAATCCGGTTTTCATACTGAGTTTTTAAAACCGAAACCGAGCTTCTAAAACCGGATTTGAATATTTTTTTATGTTAGCCCTCGAATGTAGTTTTTTGTTGCGCACATTTTCTTTTGTTTGTTCATTTGTCTGGATCGTTCAACTGCTTTATGTTTTAAACATGTTTTTTATTTTATTTTAAGGTACGAATCTCATGGGCAAGTGGCACAAATCTAGGAGAGGTACCTTTTATCTTCCCACCTGTAAAATGGCACGATGCAGGCGTACTCATTTATGACTGAGTGAGTCGGAGGGAAAGCGTAAAAGAAAATGCTCAACATTTCTCCGTTCCTTCTATCTTCTTCACCAGACAAGTTAGAAACGCGCCTTATTGATGGTTACCCACTTGAAACAGATTTGCTGAATATTGCATCCAATTTCAATCGTAGAAAGTTTTTTTTTGCTTCTTTATTCCTATTAAATTTGCAGACAAATGTTCTCCAAAAACCATTTCACAAAATTTAGCTTTTATGTAATTTTGAAAATACATTAGATTTAATTGGGGGAAAAAAATTGCAAGTAAATAAATAAAAAATTTCTTTTGTGAAAATTTTGAAACTTGCCTTGTTTCGACTCTTCATTCAGTGCTTGCGGGAATGACACATAGTATTGCGCCTTTGTTATCTTTAATATGTTTATTTAAAATTGTCGGTGATATAAATTCCTACTAATTAATATTTATTACTCTTAATATGTCAAAGATGAAATCAAATGTATGGAATTATTGCTCGAAAAAGCAAAGATGAAGCACAATGTTCGAAATGTCAGAAGATAATGAAGTCGTCTGGAGGATCTACATCATCTTTAATGTTGCATTTGAAGAAAATGCATCAGATTGACATTAAACAAGATAACAGTGAACCTCCCGTAAAAATGGTAAGAACATTAGAAAACTTTATCATTAAAAAATCTATGGAAGAAGAGATTTCAAAATTAGCTGCTTTAGATGGATTTTCTTTTAATTCAATTCCCAAGAGTGAGTTTATACAATCAAGCCTTCACCTTCAGAGAAATAAATACAATAAATTACCACCAGCCTCAGTGAATGGAATTAAAAATATGGTTCTGAATTATTATAAAACTAAGAAAGAAGAACTCATTCAGCATTTCAAAAATTCACTGGTTTTGGGTGCACGGTATTCATTGAATCTAGACGAATATACGTCTATACAAAATAAAAGGTATATGAATATAAATGTCTATTCAAAAGACAATCATTGGTCGTTAGGTCTTATTGAGATTAATGGTTCACTTGATAGCAGAAGAACTGAGCAAATTGTGAATGGATACTTGAAGGAATTTGGTTTGAACTTGGATGAGGATATTGTTGCCTGCACCACCGATGGAGCAGCAACGATGATTAAGTTTGGCAAGCAAATTACACCTAATCATCAACAATGTATAGCCCATTGTATACATCTGTCAGTTATAGATGCACTTGATGAAAAAGCAATGAATTATGGTGCCACAGTCTCTGAGTCTCCCAAAGACAATGAAGAAAATGAAAATAATGAAGAAAGTAGTGATGATGAAGAAGTTGAAGAAAGACAGCAAGGCATGCTTTATCAAACCGACTTTACCAATGAGCTCATTTATTTCTTCAATCCAATGGCCAATATTGCACAAACTATTAACAAAGTCAGAAAAATTTGCAAGCTTTTTCGAAAATCGCCTACCAAAAATGACATATTACAAAATTTTGTTAAAGCAAAATTTAATGGGAAAGAATATAAACTTATATTAGATTGCAAGGCTAGATGGGATAGCACATTCTATATGATTGAGAGATTTTTGAAATTGAAAAATTGCATTCCAAATGCTCTATGTGCAGTACTGTCAAATGAAGCTGTGTCTGACGATGACTGGAAAACACTTGAATTGCTACGTGAAACTTTGCGACCAGTTGAAATGATTCTGAAGGCTATAACCTCAGAAGATACAGACTTACTTAAAGCAGAGTCTTCAATAGAATTTCTGCTTGCTAAGCTTGATACAGCAGAAAACCGATTTGCTTTAAAGTTTCACCAAAGCCTTTTGCAGCGTTACAATACAAGACTAAATTGCCAAACTGTGGCTTTGCTGAGCTATCTACACAACCCCAAAAAGTTTAGGAAAGAAGATTCAGGTTCAAGAACTTTTGATTTTGACTTGCTTGAAGTAAGCAAGTTTTGAAAAAGCATGCTGTTGAATGAAGAAAGTGAAAATAAACGAATTGTTCTTTTAGAAGAAAACAAAGACTTGTCTAGTTCCGATGTTGGAGATACACTCATGCGAGAGTATGATAGTGTAATAAAGAGATTAACTGAAGAGCCTTCAAAATATCCGAGTGAATTGGAAATCAGCAAAGAATTTAAAATTTTGGAGGCAATTAGCAGTAGAAGTGAAAAGCTGGAGAAAGTTTATAGAGCACTGCTGACCATTAAACCAACAAGTGTCCAATCTGAGAGAGTGTTTTCGATCACTGGTCTCTTTAACACAAAAATAAGGTCAAGTCTATCAGGAAAAATGCTTAATATACTGTGTTTTTTAAAGGATCATTTTCAGAAAAAAGCTGAACAATAAATGGTAAAGTAATTTCCCCAAGCTGTTTTTTTTTCATATTATTTTTATTTATTTATTATTATTATAGGACATTATTTTTTTGTAGATAGTTTTTATTCAAAGGATTTGAATAATCTCCAGCTGGTTACTTTTTTTTGGAGCATTTTATTTTTTTTATTTTTTTCACTATAAGAGGTGATAGATTTTGTTTAAGAGATTTGATTACGACTTGTACAATCTACCCAAGATAAAATAAATACCTGTGTTATAAGCTTTTAATTATTTTCCCTAAGTCTGAGAAAATCGGTTTTAAAACCGGTTTTAAGAGTAAACTTCGGTTAAACTCGGTTTTGAAATTTTTCGGTTTTATGCGAGTCCTAGTCCCCACTGACTGGAGATGTGCAAATGTATCCCCAATTCACAAAGGGGGGATCGAAAGGTGACACGAGTAATTACAGACCAGTTAGTTTAACTTCTGTTCCGGGTAAAATAATGGAGTCACTGGTTAAAGATGCATTGCAGACTGCAGCATTAATTCAGACACAGCATGGGTTTGTTAAGGGAAAGTCTTGTCTGAAAATTTGACAGGATATTATGATGTGGTTAAAGAGGAACTGGATGCAAAAAATAATTTTGATATCATATACATAGATTTCAGGAAAGCTTTTGACACTGATGCGCATGGAAGACTATTGTACAAATTGGAGCAGAATGATATTAAGGGTAAGTTGCTACAATGGATAAAAGGATGGTTGAGTGGGAGAAGACAGAGGGGAATAATTAATGGGTGCTGCTCTTCGCGGACTAATGTTATTAGTGGAGTCCCACAGGGTTCGGTTTTGGGTCCACTGTTGTTTTGTATATTTATCAACGATATTGATGAAGGTATATCAGGCTTAGTGTAGATGTTTGCAGATGATAAGGTTGGCAGGGTTGTTAATTCCAGTAAAGGCAGTGTGCTACTGCAACAGGATCTAGATAATTTGGGCAAATGGGCTAAGAAGTGGCAACTGAAGTTTAACCTTGACAAATGCAAAGTACTGCATACGGGTAGAAGTAATCCCAGAGAAACATATCAACCGTGTGGTACTACACTTAAGGTGGTAGAAAATGAAAAAGGCCTGGGAGTAATTGTGCAGTCAGATATGAAGTTTTCTGAGCAATGCAGAGACAGGCTGCCGGGGCAGGTCATGGGGTTTTGTCAATGATATATAGGAATTTTGCTAGCAGGGAGAAGGAGTTGATTGTCCCTCTGTATAAGGCAATGGTCAGGCTGCGCCTTGAGTACTGCGTACAGGTCTGGAGGCCTCATTTTAGGAAGGATGTAGATTTGCTTGAGCGTGTACAGATAATATCATTATTTTGGTTTTTAGGAGCATTAGCAACTAAGGTCATATTGCTCCGGGAATATGCGGTGGTCATTCCCTTGACCTTTTCGCATCCTCCGTATTTGGTGGTGACGGGCTCGAACCCCGGTCTAATCAAGAAGCGTGTGCTACGCACTGCTGCGCCTTCCCACCTGGCTACGGAGGCGCCTGTGTTTACAGAGAAGGGCAACAAGATTGGTGAGGGGAATGAAGGGATCCTCTTACCAAGAGAGGCTTAAATTCTGCAAATTGCAGTGGCCGGAGACTAGGCACCTCCGCGGTGATCTGATTGAGGTGTATAAGGCCTTAAATGGGTTGAGCATGCTGAATTCTGATGGGATCCTTCCACTTGTTCAGATTACGAACCTAAGGGGGCATAAATTCAAATTAAGAAAAGACAGATGTAGAATAGATGTGCGGAAATTTGCCTTTAGCCAGCGGGTGGTTAATTGCTGAAACAAACTTCTATCTGTCATTGTGAAAGTTGATAGGTTAAATAAATTTAAGGAGGAACTGGACAGGCATTTGGTAGGAATGGTGTGATTTTTTTTTTTTTTTTTTTTTTTTTGGCTGATGCTGCATAAGCTGATACACTTGCTTTCTTGCATCACGTGCCACTACTACTACTATTTTGATTGTATAATGAGTGACTATTGCCTTGCATAAGGCAATGGTTAGGCTGCATATTGAGTACCATATACAGGTCTGGAGGCTTCATTTTAGGAGCGATGTAGAGTTGCTAGAACGACAGAGAAGGGCAACAAGACTGGTGAATAGAACAAAGGGGTGTTCTTATGAAGAAAGGCTTAAGTTCTGCAAACTGCAGCTTCTGGAGACTAAGCATCTGTGAGGTGATCTAATACTGTAGTTGTGTAAAAGGCTTTGAATGGATTGAGCAAGCTCAATGCTAATGGGATTCTTCCTCTAGCTCAGATTACTCACCTGAGGGGACATAAATTCAAATTGAGGAAAGATAATTGTAGAATAGATGTGCGGAAATTCGCCTTTAATTGGCAGGTGGGTTGATAGTGGGAACAAACTTCCATCTGTTGTAGTGGAGCTCAGCAACTTAAATAAGTTCAAGGCAGAACTAGACAAGAATTTGGAGAGAATGGATGGGTGAAATGTAAAGGTTTTTATTTTTGTTCCTTTGCTGATGCTATATAAGCTTGCTTTCTTGCATCGTATGCCTCTACAAATGCTAACTGTAATGCATAAAAGTTTGTGCAGTAATCAACACTGAAACACAAAGAAAAACAGCACGTAACGACACCAAATACAGAAACCGAGTCCACCACATGGGGAGCGCATCGGTTGATTATAATTTTTATAAAATAATATTAATAAATGAATATTATTATTATAATATCCAGTATTACAAATTTTAAAATAAACCTGATTAGCACTGACGACATCTCGTTCCCATATTATAATACGGGAACGGGATGACAGTGCAGATCAGGTGTCTCAGGAACGAAACATAGGGTATAGTTGCCGACCGGGCTAGCCGAGTGGGTAAAGTACCTGCCCGGCAACCCAAAGGTCGTGGGTTCGATTCCCGCCTCGGGCTTGGATCACTGTACTGCAAAAACCTTTGGAGGTGCAATATGGCCACAGAAGCCGATGCGCCAACAACTACCAAATCAAAAAAAAAAAAAAAAAAAAAAGGGTATAGTTAAAAATGTATATATGGATCGTCGTAAAGCAGGGTATGCCTGTATATATATAATGGGGGGGGGGGGGGACAGAGAGTGATAAGAAGACACCACTTATTGGACACAGTCTAAAATATTGATGGATCTAATAACTTTCTATTTTAGAAGGTTTAGGAGAAGTTCGGTTGCCCTCCCTCCCTAAAATCTACTCAGGCACACCTTCTCGATGGTAATCCCTATTAGATCACTTGGGTGGCAATGAATGTGTAGAGTGGTTCCTTCAAGACGTCTGGTCAGCGTGAAGAGGAAAAGACCAAACACTCCAGCACATGACTCGCTAGCATCCCATTTTTTTCCGACTCATGTATTAATGATCTTGGTAAAACACCACCCACTATTCCCAACACACTCCATTCAATGCCTCCTGTGGTCTTCCGTCAAAAGGATATCAGAAGGTTTTGAAGAAACTTGATGCTCAGAAAGCTCCAGGACCTGATGGTATTTCTCAAGTTGTTCTCAAAACCTGTGCTCCTGAACTCACTCCTGTTCTTTGCCACTTTTTTTCACTTTCTTATATCAAAAGGTGTTTTTCCTTCTGCTTGGAAATTTTCTCATATACAGCCAGTTCCTAAAAAGGGTGACGATTCCCTCCCATCCAATTATCGTCCCATTGCAATTACTTCTAATCTTTCTAAAGTACTGGAGAAATCAATTAACTGCCAACTCTTAAACTACCTAGAAACTTTCTGTCCGATCAACAATCACCAGTATGGATTCCGTCAGTGTCGATCCACTGGTGATATTCTGGCTTATGTTACCCATTTATGACAAATTCAATGGAAAAGTTCAGTGAAACACAAGCAGTTGCACATGACATCTCAAACTCTTTCAATCGTGTTTGGCATAAAATTCTTCTAAACAAGCTTCCGTCTTATGGTTTGCCAGCTGTTTTTTGTAATTTGTTATCCAGTTTTCTCTCTGACTGCTCACTGAGAGTGATAGTAGATGGTTCTGTCTTCTAAATTATCCATTAATGCTAGTGTCCCCAAGATTCAGTTCTTTCACCTCCCTTTTCCCTCTTGTATATTAATGACCTTCATCCATCGACTAGAAATCCTATCCATAGTTTTGCCAATGATAGTACATTGCATTCCACTTTCAATTTTGAGAAACCTTGCCCTCCTCAATCCGCTTCAACTTCTTGAATATCCGCTACCACTTCCTTAAATGCTGATTTCCAGGTCTCCAGTGGGGCAAAAAAGACAACTTAGTTGATTTTGATCCTTCTAAAACTCAGTCTTGTCTTATATCTTGCAAAAAGGATTCTTCTGCTCCTATGCTTATTTTTAATTTTTAGTGACACTCTGATTTTAGGCAAGACAATATCTCTCTTTTGGAGATTACCCTGACTCCTAATCTCTCTTGACACAAGCACATTCCAAATACTGCTTCCTCTGCATCTAAAAAAAAAAAACTGTTTTCACTTTCGCTCTCTTTTCTTCTTACTTTTCTTCCAAACAGCAGTTCACTCTGTACAAATTGCAAATCTGTCCTACCATGGAATATTGTTCCCACATCTGTGGCAGTGCCCCCAAAACCTCTCTCAGGCTTCTAGATTCCAATCAGAAGAAGGCAGTTAGGTTAATTAATGACTCCTCTCTAACAGAGTCTCTCCACTCACTATCTTGTAGACTTACTGTTTCTGCTGCATGCCTTTACTTCCATGCAGTGATGTATTCGGGCCGGACTTTTCTAAATATTATAATAGAAAATCATTATATTTATACACCTAATATGAAAAAAAATGGCATAATCAAAGGGGGGGGGGGAAGCAATATCTATTTTACCCATTGATACTAAAAATATATATTAATAGTAATCTTTAAAATTAATCGATTTGTTTAAAAATTTATTTAAAAACAAAAATATAAATTTCGCAATGAAACTTGAACGTTTCTTACTAAAGTACAATGTATTAGATAAAGAGATCCAACAAATGAGATATACTGTGATGCGTGCGAATGCTGCATTTTGATACGCCATGTGCTGAACGCTAGAACTGGTTGTTCTATGAACTGCGAGTCTGATGCCTGATTCAGTTACTGCACAGTTGATGTTGCGTTATCATATAGTCTTCTGGAGAACGAGAGTTGCGGTACTATTTTTTTTAGCAATACAACACCTCTGCTTCCATGGGCACTGTCCTTCTGCTGAATTGGTTTCTATGATTCCTGCTCTCTCCCTCTCTCTCTCTTTCAAAACAGTCTGAACATGTGCCACCACCAGCCAACATCCATTTACTGTACAACTTCAAACTCACAGAACCAACTTTTCATCTCCCTCTTTTATTCATTCAACTGCCGTTTTCTGGAACAACCTTCCGTCATACATATTTGCTGAAAATTAGTCTACAGAAGTTCAAGCCTAATGTCAACAAATATCTTCTTGTGTCTTCTCAACCTCCAACCCAAGCATGGTACTAAGTACTATAGGTTCTAATACCTCTCGTGTTTGGGGTTTTCATAAAAAACAAAAAAAATAGGTAAAAAGAAATCCAAAGAAGAAGAAATTAGTCAAAAAATGCTTGCCATGATGAACCGAAAATGACAAATGAAGATAAACACTGATAAGGACAAACAAAATTGAGTATACTGAGTTATGCAAAGCCATTAGAAACAAACTCAGAGAGGATATAAGAAGATTTAACACAAGGAAAGTAGAACAAGCATTAAGAGAAAACAAAGGACTTAAATCAGCAGTAATACAGAAAGACAAATGATATTGAAACTGAAGAATAGCGATGGTGTACTTATAAATAGCAGAGAAGGCATAATTCAAATAGCAGAAGACTACTATAAAGAATTATATAAGCAGCGAGGGAATGATGCAATTTTGTAATTATATAAGAGATATATAATTACAAAATTGATAAAATAAGGATGTTGCCACACAACTTACAAAACAGGCCTCTCACCAGGAGTCAACAGCCAAAGGGTAAAAAGCATAATTAAAAATGAGAATAAATTTATTGTTGCCAAAATATAAATTTGTTACAGACTACTTAGCCTTTGTCAACATACCATTCAATGTATCCTATTATCAATAATTTGCCTCATAATCATTATTTTACTTTTATTTTATTATTAATTATTTGTTTATTTATAGGGTATAACGCATTAAACCAACTCAGGCTATCTTAGCCTTTATCAGTTGTTTTGGCTTCATGGGAATACTTTTATTCTCAATCCTTATGCTAAATTCTTATTGTACTTAATGTACAATGAGAATTTTATTGTACATTATTGTACTTAATACACTCTTATTCAATTCTTTTGGCATTAGGGCTCTCTTGGAGTGCTTTCATTATACAGTTTTCTAAGTTATACACTTATTCCATATCCTTATCTCATATAATTTTGTAATTTTACACACACACACACACACACACCCTACCTACCTACCTAAAAAACCAGCAAAAGAGGTAAGTAAACTTTTGACAATGATTATTTGAGCATCCTTAGATTCAGGAAAAGTACCTATAGATTGGAGATATGAAAATGTTTCTCCTATTCACACAGTTATAGTTTCAAAGAAAATAATGGAGTAAGTAGTTAAAGGAGTACTGCAGAATAATTTTGATAGGAATGCAGTTATACAGAAATTAAGGAATGGATGTGCTAAGGGAAGATCTTGTCTGACCAACGCAAAGTATACATGCTCCTTTTTCTAGTCTCAGTTACCCTAACTCAGCCCATGTATTTAATTATTTCAATCTAACTACTAGCAGTCCTTGAAATCTCTATTGCCTTGCTTTCCAGGCTGCTGCTCATTTTAATAGAACAGTGTGGAACGGTGTCAAAAGCTGTAATGATATTTAAGTATATATTCTTATATCCTCTGAGTCTAATCAGTTTGGTCAGACAAATCTTCCCTTAACAGATCCATTCCGTAATTTCTGTATAACTGCACTCCTGTCGAAATTATCCTGCAGTACTCCTTTTAACTACTTGCTCCATTATTTTATCTGGAACTATAGTTCGGCTTATAGGTCATCCATAATTAGCTTCTTTACTGTGTGATCCCCTTTGTGAATATGAGAAACATTTTCATATCTCAAATTTATAGGTACTTTCCCTGAATCTAAGGATGCTCAAATAATCATTGTCAAAAGTTTACTTACCTCCTTTGAGGGTTTTTTTAGATGTGTGTGTGTGTGTAAAATTACAAAATTATATAAGATAAGGATAGGGAATAAGAGTGCATAACGTACAAAACTGTATACTGAAAGCACTCCAAGAGAGCCCTAATGCCAAATGAATTGATTAAGAGTGTATTAAGTACAATAAAAGCATTCAAAGTGAACCTTTGGGCCAATAGATCAAATGTAAGATAAGATAAGAATTTAGCATAAGGATTGAGAATTAATTATTCCCATGAAGCCAAAACAACTAAAGGCTAAGATAGCCTGAGTTGATTTAATGCATTATACCCTATAAATAAATAAATAATAATAAAATTAAAGTAAAATAATGATTATGAGGCAAATTATTGATAATAGGATACATTGAATGGTATGTTGAAGAGGGCTAGCCCCATTCAATACATCCAATCAATAATTAGCATAGGCTATCTCGGGCTTTATCTTTATGCAATCTTGCAATATTACAGTACATATACAATACAAAAGAGTATGTTGACGAGGGCTAGCCCCATTCAATACAACCAATCAATAATTAGCATAGGCTATCTAGTTTTCTTTTATTGTACACTTTTGAACTTTATACACTCTTATTCAATATCCTTATTTTACAGACTGGTGTAATGTTTAAACAATAATTTGATGACATTAATCTGATCTGGTATACTTTATTTACATTTCCTACTTTTAATTATTAGTTATTTAATAATGCGCGTGTGTGTGTGTGTGTGTTGAATAGAATAACAAGCATGCATGAAAATAGAAAAAAGGTGAAGTAGTCAGTAACAAATTTATATTTTGGCAACAATAAATTTATTCTCATTTTTATTTATGCTTATGCATTTTACCCTTTGGCTGGTGACTCCTGGCGAGAGGCATTGTTTTGCAAGTTGTGTGGCAACATCCTTATTTTATCAATTTTTGTAATTATATCTCTTTTATACATTTTTTTGTTACCTTATATCATCTCTTCATCATCATCATCAGCTGTGTTCAATCCACTGCAGGATGAAGGCAACTTTCCAGTTTCTTCCGTTTTGTGCAATTACCAGCCATTGACTATCCACAAACTTGTGAATTTCATCTGTCCATCTACATTCTTGTCTTCCAGATTTTCGTTTAGCTCCTATTGGGTACTATTTTGTTATTTTCTTGGTCCATCTCTCATCATATCTTCGAGCTATGTGTCCTGCCCATGTCCATTTCTTTAGTTTTGACAAGAATGTCCTTTATTTGTGTTTGCTGCCTAATCCAAGTGTTTATTTTCTTATTTAACAGTCTGATTCTTATTATGATTCATTCCATTCTTCACTGTGTAGTTTTCAGCTTCTCTTCCATTCTTTTGGTAAGTGCCCAAGTTTCACTTCCATAAGTCATGGTGAGGAGTATACATTGGTTCATTATTTTACGTTTCAGGCAAACTGGGATATTGCTCTTCAGTATGTGACTATATTTACTAAATGCTATCCATCCAAAATTTATTCTTCTCTTGACTTCCAGCCATTTATCATTATTACAGCTGATAACTTGTCACAGATAAGTATATGACTCCACCTTTTCAATTACTGCTCCTTCAATCATTATGTGCCTTTCTGTAACATACTTGTTCATCATTACTTTTGTTTTAGCCATATTCATCTTTAGTCCAAAATCCTTACTAACTGTGCATAACTGATTAAGATTTTCATCTAATTCTTTGGAATCATAGCTTATGATCACAATGTCATCTGCAAATCGTAGATGGTTTAGGTACTCTCCGTTCACATTGACTCCTTTTGCGACCAGTCCAATCTTCTGACAGCTTCAAGAGCAGCAGTAAACATCTTTGGAGATATTGTCTCCTTGTCAAACTCCATTCTCAATTTTAAATTTGCTACTGTCTTTGTCTAGTCAAATAAAGGAGGTAGTGTTCTTATATTTTCTTCAAAATCATAATACATGGTTTTGATTACCTTACATTACCATTTTGATTACCCAAAACATAACCTTATACTGTATGGAGTCGAATGCCTTTCATAATCCACAAATACCAGGCATAATGGTTTTTTATATTCATTTGCTTTCCCCGTTAGCTGTGATATTACGTGAATGTGATCCACAGTTGAGAATCCTGTCCTAATGCCAACTTGCTCTTTTAATTGATTCTCATCAAGTATTCTTTCTAATCTGTTAGTAATGACCCTTGTGAACAATTTGTAGATGAGGGACAACAAACTAATTTGGTCTATAATTTCCAATTTCTGATTTATCTCCTTTCTTATGCAGCAAAATTGATTGCATCATTCCACTCCTTGGGTGTCAAAAATTTCCTAATGTATTTTGTGAGGAGTCTTGCCAGTTTCTGGTCTCTCTTCCTCTCAATTTTAACAGCTCTACAGTAATTTCATCTTCACCCAAGACTTTCTGATTCTTCATTTTCTTCAATGCATGTTTCTGCCTCATCAGGAAGGATATCGGGTATGTCATACGTTGTTAATTTGTGATCCAATTTACCCACTGTTGGCATCATTCCCTCGCTGCATATATAATTCTTTATAGTAGTCTTCTGCTATTTGAATTATGCCTTCTCTGCTATTTATAAGTACACCATCAATATAATTACGGTTTTAATATCATTTGTCTTTGTGTATTACTGCTCATGGCTGCTGATTTAAGTCCTTTGTTTTCTCTTAATGCTTGTTCTACCTTTCGTGTTTTAAATCTTATATCCTCTGAGTCTCTTTCTAATGGCTTTGCATAACTCAGTATATTCAAATTTGTTCTTGTCAGTGTTTATCTTGCTCTTCGTTTGTCCTTTTCGGTTCATCATGACAGAATCATCTGGTTTTGACAGAGGTTGGAGCAGATATGGGCAAAAGTTGCGGCCAATAGCTTTGGCAAGAGATCAGAATGCTCGGCTACCATAAGGGCAAGAAGCAAGTTTTCTACTCTTAGCCTGTTGGAAATCTAGTTTAGACTGATTAATAACTGCTTTACAATTGTTGCGAACTTTGGTGTAGGCAGAAAATGAAACTGAAGAATTGGAAACAAGCCAATTACAATATGCAACGTTCTTCTCCTGAACAGCCTTAGCACATTTATTGGAAAACCAAGGTTTAGATAAAGGACAAGATTTTAAAGTGGAGTGTAGAATAAAGGATTCCATTCCTACAAGAATAGTTTCACTGACACGATCTGAACAAACGTTGACATCAGAAGTTTTGAAACAGTAATCCGACCAAGGAAAATAAGAAAACAAATCTCGCAGGTCATCCCATTTTGCATTCTTGTAATGCCAAACACTATGAGGTTGGGAAGAGCCATGAGATAAAGGCTCCTTTGGAGAAGACACAATGACCAATTTGTGATCTGAGGTACCTAAAGGACCACTCATTTTGACCATGTACTTAGAAGGGTTGTTTGTAGGAAAAAGATCAAGCATGTTGGTTGTATGGTTAGGATTGTCCGGTATTCTTGTAGGTAAATGAACAATCTGTGCAAGGTCATTAGTAATTGCAAAAGCCTCAGCATCTTGATCAGCTGGGTCGGTGTGACTAGAAAACGGAAGCCAGCTGGAATTGTGAACATTCAAATCACCAAGGAAAATTATCTCACTGTTAGGAAAGTTGGACTGGAGAAAGTCAAGTTGAAAAGAGAGGAAGTTAAAGAGCTCCAAGTGATTAGTGGAGTTAGAGACAACAGATGAATTTGACACAATGAGGGAGGTAGATAGATTTTAAGCCAGAGAAGACTGAAAAGAGGAGAATCCAAATTACCAAGTCTCTGACAGTTAATATTGGAACAGACATATGCACAAGTACCACCGTTGAGGCAAAAGGAATCATACAGCGAATAATCTGGGCAACTGAGATGAGCAGTAGTTGAATCAACTGATAACTGAGATTCTGTCAGAAAAAGTACATGGGGTTTGGCAGACTGCAAGTGGTAATGGACATCGCTGGGATTAGAATTGAGACCACGTATATTTGTGAAATGAACTAGGAAATTAGAATTGAGACCACGTATATTTGTGAAATGAACTAGGAAGTGTTTGGGAAGTTGAATAAGAAAAAGTGGGGGGGGGGGACATGCTGTATGAAGTTATGAAATTTTTGGATATGACATACACATGATAAGAATATACCCAGATCCTTGACATAACTTCGCCTCGACAATGTCCCCCGCATACACACTACTCCGACTCCCTCCAGTCACTGGATGGCAGATTAGGGGTAGCAAGATTATACACTAGCTGATCCGAAAGCCTCTTAAAGAGTTACCAATAGGTTTAGTTCAGTGTACTAACTAGCAGCCAGCCTGTGAACACCGACATATGCTTCTCGGGCTTCATTACTTTCAGAAAATTGTTCTATTCCTTGTCGATATCTTGGTCCTGAAAGGTGTGCAGAAGCTTAAACTTGTTCTTAAGTTTCTGTACATACTGCTTGTTCTCCTCTTTTGTTATCTCAAAGACCTTTGTATTATTTACAAGTCAGTTTTTTTCCTTTCTTTTCTTACGTCTATATCAAGTGTACACTTACCATTCTGTGATCACTTCCAACATTTACCTTGTTCAGGTTTGTTTGTTATTTGGTTTTTAGGAGCATTAGCAACTAAGGCCATATTACTCCAGGATATGCAGTGGTCATTCCCTGACCTTGCCGCATCCTCTGTATTTGGTGGTGATGGGCTCGAACCCCAGTCTAATCAAGAAGCATGTGTTACGCACTGCTGCTCCTTCCCACCTGGCTACGGAGGCGCCTACCTTGTTCAGGACAGTAACATCATTCACAATATACAGTGGATTCCAGGTATTTGGGACACATGGGGGTAGTGCATTTTGGCCCGATTAAGCGGCTGCCCCACTCATGCAAAGTTTCACATAAATAATTAAAAACACAGTGGACTCCCGCTTTACAATTGATTCTGTGTACAATCAAATCACGTTATGATGGACTCACCATAGTAAAGTACGTTTACTGTATGATATGTAGCAAGCACTGGCCATTGTGATTGAATTTTAATTCTATTAAACAGCAATTCTAACAAGCAAAAATAGTAGGAATATTATCCACAGGCTATAAAACTAAAGATATATTAAGCACAAATTAACACCTTACCAATTCAAAAATTAAATGATACGTGAAAATTTTCCACAGGTTAGCAAAATAAAAATAAATTTTCAATTACCTGCATAGCTTAATTAACACATACATACTAATTGGTTGATATTTCTGTTCACTGACATTGGGTGGGGATAAAATTTAAAACAGTAAAAAAGATAAGCAATCAGTTACAAGGAACACGGGATACAAAAATTACAACTAACACAATACGTGCAAGGGAGAACAGAGTAACAAGTTATGAAGCTTAAAAAATAGGAATGAAAGGAAGATTCTGAAAATTTATTTATGCTTTTTTATATGATTGAAGATTTCTTGAAAGGGGAAACACATTTCACCATAATAATGTAAAAACCCACAGAATTCCAGGTGTCGGTATTATCGCAAATTCAATGAGATTATCTGTTTATAATAGTTTGCACTAACAGAGAAGCCCAATAAATTAGAAACTGCTGACTGTTTTTATTGTTTTATGGTTATGACCTCCAGAAATCTGACTGGACCACGTGGCATGATCGGAAACAATCGTAGGATAATCTTGAGTGTTGCGGTCTCTTTGCCCTGATTAAACAGCATGTTTTCTCAATTAAGAAAAGAAAACTCTGGCTATTTTCTCAATTAGGTTCTGTTCTTTAAGATTTGTCTGAAATAAACAGCTGCTCCGATTAACCAGTGGTCCCAATAACCGGAATCCATTGTATCTTCTGTTAGTGAGGATGAAGTTGATTTCATTAATTGTTAATCCATTTGGGCTCTTCCATGTTTATTTTCTGTTCACCCCTTTCTTTAAAAAAGTATTCATTACTGACATTCCTCGAGATGCTGCAAATTCCACAGGTCTCTCACCTCTTTCATCAATTCCAAAATTTCCTATAGTTTCCCTTTCTTGTGTGTTTTGTCTCTTTCCAACTTTAGCATTGAAGTCCCCCATAATAACTGTGTCGTGAGTTTTCTGTTCATCTAGAAGTCTCTCAATTTCAGTGTATATTTCTTCAACCTCTTCATCATCATGCCTCGATGCTGGTGCATAAATCATTATAACCTTTAGTTTGTACTTAATAATATGAAAAATGAATTTCCATAATAGTTACCCCCACCAAAAATGTCAGCCTGGAGAATGAAAGAGACCTGGAGGTAATTGTGCAGTTAGTCATGAAGTTCTCTGAGCAGTGCAGACAGGAGCAGAGTAGGTCGTGGGGTCTTGTCAAAGATATACAGGAATTTTGCGAGCCAGGATAAGGAGGTGATTATCCCCTTGTATAAGTCAATGGTCAGGGCACACTTGAGTACTATGTACAGGTCTGGAAGCCTTATTTTAGGAAGGATGTAGAGTTGCTAGAATGAGTACAGAGAAGGGCAACAAGACTGGTAAAGGGAACAAAGGGGGGCTCTTATGAAGAAAAGCTTACAAGTTCTGCAAATTGCAGCTTCTAGAGAGTAGGGACCTGCGAGGCAATATGATTGAGGTGTATAAGGCCTTGAATGGATTTAGCAGGCTCAATGCTGATGGGATTCCTCTTGCTCAGATTACAAACTTGAGGGGACATAGATGCAAACTGAGGTTGGTTGGTTTAGATTTTATTGGCATATTAGCAACTAAGGTTATAATGCGCCAAGACCAGCAAACTGAGGAAAGACAGGTGTAGAATAGATGTGAGGAAGTTTGCCTTTAGCCAGAAGGTACAGCTAGGCCTCGCATAACGCGAGTTCGATTAACATGATATTCAGTTCACCCTATTTGAAAAATTATACCACTTTTCACTTTACACGATGCAAATTTCCAGTTAACGCGATCTTTTTTTTTTTTTTATGCAATAGTTGAAAAAGATTTGAATCGCGCTTTAAGCTTACCACGAGTCATATGTTCAATAAACAAATGTTTTCCTGCTGCCTACCTCGGTGTGTTCCATCAACCATCGGAAGAAGACATGTTTGTCTCCTGCTAATAAAGTCAATGCAGACTTGCATTTAAAAATTCAAATTTTTAAATGAGTCAGATGAAAATGTTACCGCGAAGTAGATAATGGTAAAAGAATTAGATGAAATCTTTCGTATCACATAGAACCTCAAACAAAAGGTTTGATGTTCTCTGCGATATTTATTTCGCCAGGGCCCAGAGATGATTGTTGTCGGCTATTGAAAATTGATTGATGAAAAGAGAAAGTCAATACTGTTCAAATATTTCAGCAACAGTAATTTCTTCATTGTGTATTTTATGTCAGAGGTTCCCAAAGTTTCTCGGTTCACGGCGCCTTTAATGTCTCAGTAATTTTTTCAAGGCGCACCTAGACCAAAAGAAATACCTAACAGTTTCGTTTAGTAGTTAGGTCCAAACAACTTAATAAGAAATGCTGAAACTGAACTACCTCGAGCTAGTAGTTCGCGCGGTGTCCGACAGATGTCAAGTATCGCTGTGTTTCCCTAGAAAATTTTAAATATTTCGCGGCACACAGTTTAAAAACCGCTGGTTTATGGAATAAACATTTAATTCCATAATTATTTTCATTATCTTTTACATTATATACAATTATAAAGTTATTTAAAAGGTATTTTCTTTATGGACATTCCAGACGGTCAAGGATCAATTATAATTTTTCCTATTGGTTATGATATTCGATTAACCCGTTTCCGTTTTGCGCGATGCGCTCGCAGGACGAATTAATCGCATTAATCGAGGCCCGCCTGTAGTTGATTGCTTAAACAAACTTCTATGTGTTGTTGTGGAAGTTGATAGCTTAAATAAATTCAAGGCTGAACTAGACAAACATTTGGAATGAATGGATTAATGAAATGAAGGGGTTTTTTTTTGGCTGATGCTGTATAAGCTTGTTTTCTTGCATCATGTGCCTCTACTAATGCTAATCTGCTCACTGTTCACCAGCTCAACTTCTCAGTATGTGGGCCAGGTGGCCAGATAAGTTTTACGAATACCCCTAAGATGTAGAATGGTAATCCCTTTAGCTCTCTTATGGGGGTAATTTGTGCTTAGCAGCAGCACTAATTGCCTGAAGGCCAGAACAGCAAACAATGCACAGACTTAAGTCTTTCTAATTTGTTAGCTATACGAAAATTTTCTTCCCTCAACGGAAGCTATTTTAAATGTAATTACCAATGGAAATTCAAAAAATTTGCTAAATAAACTAAATAATTTGCTAGCATAAAAATTAGCTATAAAGGAGTTCATTAAACAGAGGTCTGATTGAGTAATTTAAAATTCTAAAGATGGTCGCCAAGTTTTATATAGCAAATATCTTAACAATAGACAGTGAAAAATGCAAATTCAGTTAAATAGGGTTACCAGATGTCCTCATTTTCGAGGACATCTGGTAACCCTATTTAAGATGTTTACCAGATGTCCTCGAAAAAGAGGACATCTGGTAAAATCTGCGAGGACTAAAAACTAGGACATGTCCTAGTTTTTAGAGCGTCCTCGCGGATTTTACACTTGCATCTTAGTTTTTTGTAATTTAAAAAAAAATCATCATCTGATCATAAAATGAATTTTTATTAAATATTCTGTGTGTTGCACCTTCGGTCAATGCAACAGAATAAATAAAAACAATGCACTGGTTGCATTAAGTAGACTGTACTATTCCAAAATTATGTGCCTCACTTGCGCACCCCTAGAGCCAGCCCTGACTTTTGGTAACGTAAGGGGTAACTTCCTGCTTGATTTTTATCACAAAGGACTTTTCACTAAAAAACACCTATTGTTACTGTCTTCATGCCACTTGACATTATTTCCAGATAGAATACTGACAAGTACTTTCCATTCATTTGAAGCAGAAAACATTTTCCACTACTGTAATGGATTACTTTCCGTACAATAGCCAGAGTAGGATCAGCAGGTGAATTGTACCCTCCTGATACTGAAATCTGGTATTGTGGCACATTTTAAGAAAAGTAATACCACGATATACATTGTACAACTTACTTAAATATTTATTCAACATTTTTTAAAATATTAACTTTTACATCTCTAATTCATTGTTTATGTATTATTTTTGCAGTTCATTTTGTTTCGCATGTTTATTTTATAAAACATATCATATAATATATGATATGTTGTATTCGTTACATACAGTGGCGGACAAAAAAATTGCATCACCTTAAAAAAGAAAAGTAACATTTGTAGTGAAATGTATAAGATTACAGTCTGATTACAGTCATTACATTTGTCACAAATCAAAAGGTATTGCATCAGATAATACTTCTAATGCATCAGACAATAATTGCAAGGTATTGCATCAGCCGTTTCTATAAATACAGCATTGGAAGGATATACACACTCAGTATCCTGTTTTGCAGAGGTGTAAGCCTAGCTCCATGTGTTCAGTTGACACCATGAAAAAAAAGTATAGCTGTTGCTCTGTCCCAAGAAGAGCTTTCTACGCATACTATCACTGATAAAATAGGCTGCCACCAGCCAACAGTATCCTGGGTGCTAAAATTAAAACGTGAAACTGGTGATGTGAAAAGAAGACCTGGATCAGGCCCTAAGAGAGAGAGACTACGCCTTCCCATGATCGATATTTGAAACGGCTATGCCTTCGTAATCACCATGCTAGTGCTCCTAATCTAAAACTAGACTTTGAGATGGCCTCTGGTGTTGAAACAAGTGCACCAACTATCCAAAGACGGCTTTCTGAATGTGCCTATCAGCCCAAGAAGAAGCCTTTGTTAACCCACCAAATGAGGAAGAAGCGACTTTCTTGGGCTAAAACGCATGCTTCATGGACAAAAGAGCAATGGGACACCATCATCTTTTCTGACGAATCGAAATTCAACTTGCATGGCTCGGATGGGAAGCGATATGTCGGAAGATAAAAATCTGAGGTATACTATCCTGACTGCATAACACAAACTGTAAAGTTCCCTGCTGGTAAGATGGTCTGGGGATGCATAACAAGTAAAGGGGTGGGGCGAATTAATTTTATTAACAGAACAGTGAATGCAGAAACATACACTGCTATCTTGGAGGAGTGCCTGAAACCCGTTATTAGGGATCACCACACAGCCTTCTAAAACTTCATTTTTCAACAGGACACAGCACCTTGCCACATAGCAAAATTAGTAAGTTTTATGCCATTTAGATTTAATGATGAGTTTGTCTTCTTGTCTCACAAGGCTTAAAATATATGTACACCAATGTTTTCCTTCCTTAAAATGCAGTCATACCTCAGAAATTCTGGCATTACAGTGTTGGACTGGCCCGGCAACAGTCGGGATTTGAACCCTATTGAAAATTGCTGGTACATAATGTAGTCTATTGCTCTGCAATTTCTGCAATTGCTCAGAAGAAGCCAACAAGTAAGATTCAGCTGCAGGAGAGTCCTGTACCACACCAATTTCATGGTGTGGTACCATGAAATTAGGCAACTGTATATCCAGAAGTTGATTAACTCTATGCCAGATCGTTGCAAGGCTGTAATTGCAGCTTGAGGAGGAACAACAAAATATTGAGGACTTATTTTGCTAATTACGTTAAATTGTCATTTCAGTTTATACACGTAAATGAAATAAAAATGTATGTTTGGTTGCCATTTGCACGATTTCTCATATTTCCATTTATTATGCATTTTACCCTTTGGGAAGATATTTATGGCAATTAAGTATATCAGGGGGAGTTTTTATTGGATTTCATTCACAGAGATATACAGTATATCCCATCTAACAAATGCATTTCAACCATTTCTGCAACCCACAATGCATCGCAAAACACATTATTTGCAAAATTCACAAGTGATGCAGTTTTTTTATCCTCCACTGTATATTTATTATATGCAACGAATAAAAAACATACTAAATATATTAATAAAATAATCATTTATAAAATAGTCTGTTATTATTTACATGTTTAATATAATGTTTTTGTACACACACACACACACACACACACACACACACATATCTGTGTGTGTGTGTATATATATATATATATATATATATATATACAGATATTCAGACACCTCCTAATTAAAACCAAAAATAACAGGTAGATTAGCATTAGGTGCCTTTTTTTGAGAATGCCTGACAAAAAATCCTGCTTACGCCACTGTTTGATTAACGTTCATGTGAAGTTCTTTTGACACCAGTTTTCGAAGTTTTTAACACAACTAGCAACAGAAATATTTTCTGGAAATTTTGTTAGAAACAAAAATATACATCCAGAAAATGTGCTGCAATTATTCTCTAAAAACAATTGCAATAAAGCAAACTTTACTTTTATTAAATGCTCACTGCAGTGTTATTGGCTTTACACGAGTTTTTTCCGTTTCTATTGTGGCTTCTGATAGACAAATTTCCTCGATTTTCTGTGAGTAGATCCAATACACATTAAAGAAAGGAAGCACGACTTTTCGTTTTTCAAAAACAATTCGTCATGTAATTCTTTCAGTTATGTTACTTATGCCAAGAAACAGTTGCATGTATTTATTTATTTTTTTTTATATGCAGCTTTTGAGTGATGGGGCCTTCGCGTCACTCTGCTCTGTGTCTGTGTCTGTGCAATTTATAATTCCCTTTAGCCAGCAGTGGAACACACAAGCAGGAAATTCAAACAAATTCAGTGACGCTATCTATAATCAAGGTCAACACCTGATTGTTTTTCTTGGGAATAATTAGAAAATGTATACTTGAATGTACATTTTTGCTATTTGCACATTAATTAATAGATTTTTCTGAATTTTAAAGTTGGGATATCAAAGAAAACACTTCTGTTTATGTATATTGATAATTTCAATTTTGTAAACAGAATAGAAATTATAGAAATAATTAGCTAATTTCACTATGATAATTTTCACACCAACAGACTAACAACGCTTGAAAATGGGATGGGACCAAAGCAAGCTGTTTGTTGGAAATAATAATCCCATAAACTTTGCTAACTGAAATAATCCCTACACAGGCTGCCACGTAGGAAAGGGGTGGGGGAAAGGAAGCACAAAGGGTGTTGAAATAAGTGCTCCCTGGCTCCATGTCACCATTACAAACTTATTGCCCAAATGCTGCTAGCCATTGTGAATTGCAGCACGTGCCACTCTACTTTTGTGGTAAAAAAACGTAGCCAGTTAAAAAACATAGAGCTGGCTCCAGCACACCACTTGCTATGGTTATCCACTAGCTCGACCCTGGAATACATGCCACAGGTTCTGCAAAGGAGAAAATCACGACACCCGGAAATCGCTATTGGTTATTTCGGTATGGGTAATGGTAGCCTCTTACGAAGTGTTCAAAGGTGAAATATTCTAAAAAAGAAACTTTCAAAAAATTATATTTATAATATAAAAAAAAAAAAAAAAAAAAAAAACTATTACAGGAAAAATAAACTTATCAAAATAAACCTTACAATATACTAAATAAGCTCTGAAATGCTAAGAGGTTATTTAGTATATTATATACTAAATAACCTCTTAGTATACAATATACTAAGATCCTCTCTTATCTATACTTCTTTGTTATCGCTATGAAGAGCTCTACGAGGTACGTCTGCTCGCCACGAATGCCAATATTCATTAATCACACCATGTTTAATTTATATTTTGAATAAACCTGATAAATTTTGGATTCTATTTCTATTACTGAAGTCAAGTATGCAAAAAGCAACAGGTGTAGATGAAAGTAGACCTGAAATGCGAAAAGCTGGAAGCTATTATTTGAGCTGAAAAACTTAATGGAACACAAATTTCTTAGAAAAATCATATATAATGAGTGCAATACTCTTCAAGAAAAAAATTAAGGAATATATCAACAAGTTAATGAATGCAGTGTGTTACATTTCAAGCTTTTCGATTTTTTTTTTTCTTAAATTAAGTAAATTTTTTACTTTTCTATGATTAATAGAACTGAGAAGTAAATATAGTTACCTGCTTATCAATTAATTACTAAGATTATAATTTTATAGAACACTTTATAAAACTTTTATGTTCTCTAAAGTTCAGTTTAATTACAACTGCCAAAATATCTATTACCATTCTACTGTTACTCTTTTAAGTCTTTTTTCTTTCTTTCTCTCTCTCTCATATACAGGGTGTCTCAAAAATATTGGTACAAACGTTTAGGGGAGGTAAGTAACATCTAAAGGAATGTGAATCCCATAGGAACCCATAACCGGAAACGTCACGGGAAAGCAGTAGCAGAGGCACAAGAAGCAGAAATGACACAAGACAGTAATTAGTGGCAAACATTTATTTGACATAATATTAACAATGGAGTACGAGATGGGTGCATTTCACAATGTTACAACAGATGCTTGAAGGTTCCACCATGAGACGCGATGCATGCGTGACACCGACGCAGCATGGATTGGCGGACAAGGTCGAACACACCTGGAGTTTCTTTGACAGTAGCAGCAGCGCAGACGAGTCTCGCCACGAGATCCATTTCCGTCTCCACAGGTGATTCATACACGATAGATATGGGGGCCCTCCCCCCTCTTAACAGAAAATGTGCATTATCTCGAAAACATTTGGGGCCAGATGTTCACTGGGACTTTTTTGCTTATTTTAGTTTGTACTTTTCACCTTGAAATTATTGACCCTCATTTTTGAAACACCCTGTATATCTGCTCTTTCAAATCATAGATAATGTGGTATTAAGGATCTTATAAATTTATAAATCTTATAAGGAGAATAAAAAGCATATAAAAATAGAAAATGGGTAGTGAATGGTAAAGTAAGCATTATAAAATTACTTTGAGGTTGAAGGGAGATAGTGGCCAAGGCAATGATACACCTAATAACATTTTATTACTTTCATGGACCATTTAAAAAAAAAAGTATTTGTGATATTAGCTGAAGGAAGCAACAGGCTTTTGCTACACCAGCCAAAAAAAGTAGATAAGAAAATACAAACTATGCACTTCTCTCCTCATAACTATCCAGTTTACCTTAGAATTTTTTCAAACTGTCAGTCTCAACTACCTGTGGAGGCAACTTCTTCCAGTAATCAACAACTTGTTGGTTAAAAGAAAATTTAATACAATCTAGTCTGAATCTCTTTTCCTGTAATTTGAATTTATGGTCGCTAGTTCTGGAATTCTTTATAACAGTGAAATTTATGCCTTCATTCATTTTACTACTCACACTCTGAGTCTTATAAACCTCAATCAGCCCCCCCCCCCCAAGATGCCTAGTTGCCAAGTTCTGTACCCATAATCGAAGTCTTACCCTCTACAGTTGCTCTTTTGTTGATATCATCATACGAGTTGCCTGTCTTTGGACCCTCTCAAGAAGCTCAGTCTTTTTTCAGACAGTAAGCTTCTTGAGGGAGTCCATAGAGAAGCAACACGATTTTCATTTAACACGAGTTTTCTTAACAAAATCAAGTGTGTCCTTCAGAATGCTATTTTTATCTAAATGTCTCTGGATTGCACTCTTAATCATAATATCATTAGTAATATTAGAATTTATTAAATGGTATATTAATTTAATAACATTTAATAAATTCTGTGTTTCAAAGAAACAAACTGCAAGTAAAAGAATATAATAAAGAATTATAGACTTTCAAAACACATCTAAGGTGACAAGGGGAAAAAAAAAAAAAAAAAAATTAGGCCTGGTAGCCGAGTGGTCAGGAGTGAGAGTGCATAGCACGCGTTCTTTGAGTGGACCGGGGTTCAAGCCTGTAACTACTAAATACGATAAATATTTGTATTGACGATTTATTGTAAACTCTACTGACTTGGTTTTCGTGCCAGAGTATAAACAGAAATTTTTTTTATTAAAATGAATTAACCAAAATATTTTGGAATATTTACTGTGTATTTGAAAAGTGTGATAGTTTTGCTAGCGAATTTTATTGCCTTGTACTACTGATTTGGTTGTTGAGCACTTCACTCATTCTTACAATCATAACATTTTTATATGGTTTCAAGATGATTTTTTTTTTCAAACTGTCAGCCTCAACTATGCGTAGAAACTTCTTCCAGTAATCAACAACTTGTTGGCTAAAAGAAAATTTTCCTACAATCTAGTCTAAACCTCTTTCCCTGTAATTTGAATTTATGGTACCTAGTTCTGCTATTCTTTATAACAGTGAAAATTCCATCTTCATTCATTTTACTAACCACACTCAATTAATGGGAATATTTTGATTTCAGTAAAAAAGGACAAAAGTTCTTTCATTGATATTGTTCTTTTACATTGCAATGTAACCAAAATAAGCTACTTTAGTGTACACTACAAGTAAATAGCAATTCTACTAATAGAGGTATAGTGAAGATGTATGGTTTCAATAAACCAACTAGGATGGGAGCAGCAAAAAAAGTGAACATTTTCAAAATAAGTTCAAAAATAAGCTCTTGGCCTGTTTGGAAGTGAAAGTTAGTTCCATCAAAAGTCCTTTCCTTATCATCAGATCCCATTCAGTGATCTGTTATGTTGTGAGGCAGTCACAGTAAGCTATTTCACGTGAGGTCTAATCTATTTCAGGATGTACACTGTTCTTCAGCTATGCCCAAGTTGCTCTGCTCTTCCCATCCTAATTCACGAGTGAAAGATCATATTGTATTCAACCAGTGTTTACATTTTAAAATGAATAAAATGCCACTATAAAGCCAGAACTGTAAAAAAGAGCAGTACAGTAGTAGATGCAATTTATGGTGTTTCAGGAATACCCCCCCCCCCTGAAAATCATGAAACACCATGAACTTTGATCCCAAGACACTGCCACTGCATGGTCCTGTGTAAAGTATGGTTCCATAAAATACTAACCAAATTTGCATTTCATAATAGTCCTGAGCAGAAATGTAACTCTGATGTTTGGACCTGTCCTTGAAAATATGGTATTAAAACAGCATCCCTCCAAGAGCTATAAAGTGCAATGTTTTTTGGCCCATTCAAAGGCACTCTGCATGACAAGATTCTACAATCCAACAGTCACGCCAATGCTCAAAGTAGTTCCTAGAAATTTTTAAATATAGAACCTTTTAAAACCATTTAAATAAAACTCAAAATTTATATGGACACTGAAATCAAATGACAACTGTTAAATATTAATCACCTTAGGAATCGTTTTTACAACCAACCTGAGCCATTATATGATTGATTGGTTCCTCAATATTCAATTTCATAAAGAGAAAAGTTATAAAAAAGTTTAGGATGAAAGATGTAAAAATTGGCATAAAAATTAGTGATATGTAATTTTTATGCCGATTCAGAACATGCTAATGGAAATATCTTTAGTAAAGGCATGAAGTGGAAAATGAATGTCTATGAATATGTTAGAGAGTGGAGATAGTTTATAAGAGTCTAGCCATTAATTAGCATTAGTAAAGGCATATGATTCAAGAAAGCAAGTTTATATAGCATCAGCCAAAAAAAAAAAAAATAAATAAATAAATAAAATAATAACACCTCATTTCACCCATCCCAATTAACCTGACAGTGCTCTTTTAGGTAGCCTAGGAGCTTAAGAGAGCTTTTGTCTGTACCATTCACAGATGTGGGAATGGTGTATTCTATGGTAGGGCAGATTTGAGATTTGTACAGTCAGTAGCTGTTTGGATAAGGAGTAGAAAGAATGAAAAAGAAAAAGTGGCATTTTGTAATGCAGAGAAAGCAATAATTGTGATATGCTTATAACAAGAAAGGCTGGAAGTGTCAGCGTTATGCCCAATAAAGGTGTGATACAAGAAATATGAATGTTATCACGATTAGCAAGGAAATAGCAGACCCTTTTTTGCAAGAACAAGACAGGACTAAGTTATATATGGTTTGAAGTTAACTAAGTTTTCTTCACCCTAGTGAAGAATTAGAAATTAACTGAAGATGTTCATGTAGAGTAGGGTTTCTTGAACTGATAGGTAGAATGCAGCATGTTATCGACAAGATTTCTCATCGGTGGAAGATGATCATTAATATATAGACTGAAAAGAGACAGAACCTTGGAAAACAGCAACATTAGCTGAGAGATCAGAAAACAAAAATGCAGCTAACACCATACATCTCTCTCTCTCTTTTTTTTTTTTTTTTGCAAAATAAAAAAAAAAAAAAAAATTTAGGCGATAGTAAAATGGAAGCTGGTTTAGAAGATTTTTATGCCAAAACTTGATCAAAAGCCGTAGAAATGTCAATAACAATTGCTTCAGTTTCTGAACTTCACTGAATTTGTCCAAAGATTGGTAACATAAGCCAAGATATCACCAGTGGATATTAGTGCCAAGATATCACCAAGTGGATATTAGTGCCAAGATATCACCAAGTGGATATTAGTGCCAAGATATCACCAAGTGGAAATTATCACCAGTGATACCAGCCAAGATATCACCAGTGGAAATTATCACCAGTGAAGACAGGATATTAGAGCTGGAAAAGGAATTAGAAAATGTGAATTGGAATATCATCGGTTTGGCTGAAACAAGAAGAAGAAATGAATCACTTATAAGTTTATCAAGTGGAAATCTGCTGTACACCAATGGAAACAGTGAAAGGAGTGAAGGTGGAGTTGGGTTTCTGGTCCATAAAGATTTTAAAAACAACATTTTGGAATTCAAACGTACATCACCAAGGGTGTCAAGACTAATACTCAAGATTTCTAAGAGGTACAAGCTAAAGATTATAATGATTTATGCACCAACATCGAGCCATGATGATGAAGAGGTTGAAGAAATGTACACTGAAATTGAGTCTTCTAGATGAGCAGAAAACCCACTACACTATTATTATGGAGGACTTCAATGCTAAGGTTGGAAAAAGGCAAAACAGCGCAGAAAGAGTAACTATAGGAAATTTTGGAATTGGTGAAAGAAATAAAAGAGGTGAAAGACTTGTGGAATTTGCAGAATCTCAAGGAATGTCAGTAATGAACACTTTTTTCAAGAAAAGGGTGAACAGAAAGTGGACATGGAAGAGTCCAAATGGATTAACAACTAATGAAATCGACTTCATCCTCACTAACAGAAGATATATTGTGAATGATGTTACCGTCCTGAATAAGGTAAATGTTGGAAGTGATCACAGAATGGTAAGATGTACACTTGATATAGATGTAGGAAAGGAAAGGAAAAAACTGACTCGAGTAAATAATACAAAGGTCTTTGAAATAACAGAGGAGGAGAAAAAGCAGTATGTACTGGAACTTAAGAACAAGTTTGAGCTTCTGCAGACTGCTCAGGACCAAGATATCGACGAGGAATATTACAACTTTCTGAAAGTGATAAAGTCCAAGAAACCTATAGGGAAACAGAAATCCAAAGAAGAAAAAATTAGTCAAGAAACACTTGTCATGATGAACCAAAGACGACAAATGAAGAGCAAGAAAAACACTGACAGGGAGAAAATTGAGTATACTCAGTTATGCAAAGCCATTAGAAAGAGACTCAGAGAGGACATAAGAAGATTTAACACAAGAAAAGTAGAACAAGCATTAAGGGAAAACAAAGGATTTAAATCAGCAGCCATGAGCAGTAATACAGAAAGACAAATGATACTGAAACTGAAGAATAGCGATGGTGTACTTATAAACAGCAGAGAAGGCATAATTCAAATAGCAGAAGACTACTATAGAGAATTATACAAGGAGCGAGGGAATGATACCAGCAGTGGGGAAGATGGATTGCAAAGTAGCAACACATACGACATACCCGATATTCTTCCTGATGAGGTAGAACATGCATTGAAGAAAATGAAGAATCGGAAAGCCCCGGGGGAAGATGAAGTTACTGTAGAGTTGTTAAAATTGGGAGGAAGAGACATAACACAAAAACTGGCAAGGCTCTTCACAAAGTGCATTAGAAAAGGTGCGATGCCTAAGCAGTGGAATAATGCAATCATAGTTTTGCTGCATAAGAAAGGAGATAAATCAGAAATTGGAAATTATAGACCAATTAGCTTGTTATCCCACATCTACAAGTTGTTCACAAGGGTCATTACTAACAGATTAGAAAGAATACTTGAGGAGAATCAACCGAAAGAGCAAGCTGGCTTTAGGACAGGATTCTCAACTATGGATCACCTTCATGTAATATCACAGCTAATGGAGAAAGCAAATGAATATAAAACACCATTATGCCTGGCATTTGTGGATTATGAAAAGGCATTTGACTCCATACAGCATAAGGCAATGTTTCGGGCACTGGAAAGACAAGGCATAGATACTCCATATATTATGATTTTGAAGAAAATATATGAGTGCTACATCCTTTATTAGACTAGACAAAGACAGTAGCAAATTTAAAATCGAGAAAGGAGTTCGACAAGGAGACACAATATCTCCGAAGCTGTTTACTGCTGCCCTTGAGGAAGCTTTCAGAAGATTAGACTGGTCGCAGAAAGGAGTCAATGTGAACGGAGAGTACCTAAACCATTTACGATTTGCAGATGACATTGTGGTCATAAGCCACGATCCCAAAGAATTGGAGGAAAATCTTAATCAGTTATGCACAGTTAGTAAGGATTTTGGACTAAAGATGAATATGGCTAAAACAAAAGTAATGATGAACAAGTATGCCACGGAAAGGGAAATAAAGATTGAAGGAGCAGTAATTGAAAACGTGGAGTCATATACTTATCTGGGACAAGTTATTAGCTGTAATAATGATAAATGGCTGGAAGTCAAGAGAAGAATAAATTTTGGATGGATAGCATTCAGGAAATATAGTCACATACTGAAGAGCAATATCCCAGTTTGTCTGAAACATAAAATAATGAATCAATGTATACTCCCCACCATGACTTATGGAAGTGAAACTTGGGCACTCACCAAAAGAATGGAAGAGAAGCTAAGAACTACACAGCGAAGAATGGAACGAATTATATTGGGAATCAGACTGTTAGATAAGAAGAGAAACACATGGATTAGGCAGCAAACTCAAGTAAAGGACATTCTTATCAAAACTAAAGAACTAAAATGGTCTTGGGCAGGACACATAGCTCGAAGACATGATGACAGATGGACTAAGAAAATAACAGAATGGTACCCAAGAGGAGCTAGAAGAAAACCTGGAAGACAAAGGCGGAGATGGATAGATGAAATTCATGAGTTTTTGAGTAGTAAATGGATGGCCAGTGCTCAAAACAGAAGGAACTGGAAAGTTGCTGGAGAGGCCTTCATCCTGCAGTGGATTGAAAATGGCTGATGATGATGATGATCACCAGTGGATCAACACTAATATAATCTATAATGGCAATTGTTGATTAGATGGATGGTTTTGAGGTAGTGTAAGAGTTGAACTTTTCAAATAGTTCCACTTCTCAGCTTTCTCATTAGCAACTGCTAGTCAATTTGGGCCTACTGACACATGTCTGCCTACTGCACCGGCAGGTGATCTGATAGAGGTGTATAAAGCCTTGAATGGTTTGAGCATGCTCAATGCTGATGGGATTCTTCCTCTTGCTCAGAATAATCACCTGAGAGGGCATAAATTCAAATTGAGGAAAGACAGATGTAGGATAGACGTGAGGAAATCTGCCTTTAGCCAGCGGGTGGTTGGTTGCTGGAATAGACTTCCATCCCTTGTCGTGGAAGTTGATAGCCTAAATAAGTTTAAGGCTCAGCTGGACAGGTATTTCGAACGAACAGAGGGGTGAAGTGGAAGTGGTTATTTTTTATTCATTTATTTATTTGTTTGTTTGTTTGTTTTTTTTTTTTTTTCTGGCTGATGCTACATAAGCTTGCTTTCTTGCATCAAATGCCTCTACTAATGCTAATGTGTTGTGAGTAGCTTAATATCTGCTTGCTTTATAATAGAACTAGACAAACTATTCGAGTGAATGGGATGGGTGAAACGGGAAGGTTTTTTTTTTTTTTTTGGCTGATGCTATAATGGATCTACTTGCTTTGATTCGGGATGTCTCCCCTCCTTCCTGATCCACCATCTACACTGGAATTCAAAGAAAGAATAATAAAACTAAACCTGACATTTTATCCCCAGGTTCCCAGGGAAACAAACTATCTTGAAAGCAAATAAGATGCCAAGAGTTCAACTCAAGGGAGCAAAAATTCAAAACAAAGGAGAATCCTTCCCTTTAAATCCTTTATCATCCAAAGATTCAGTAATTCAATTGCATATGGAACTCTAAGAATACCTAATGACTCAAACAAAGTCGTTAAGATTAAAAATTTATTATACACTGGGGGGAGGGGGGTGTTAGAACAGAAAGTCGATAATCTAATAACCAAAAATGAAAAACTTTTAAGATTACAACCAATGGATGAAGTTCATACTTTCTTTGGTTTTTGTAGTTGCTCTGTCTTTTTATGCTACAACCTTAATAAGATCTAATTATGATGTTGCCCCTGTTTTGCCTGATCCTTCTGATACATCAAAAGGAATTAATTTTGAAGTTATTACTTCTCAGAGAGAAAAAATAAAAAATAAATAAAATAACGTATTAATCTGCTGAGATCCAGTACACAAGACGTTGAAATCACAGATATATTAAAATTTTCTTTAAAAGAGATTTGGTTTAAAGCTTTACTAGAAATAGGGAAGCCATTACTTAAATGTCTCTATAGATGAAATTTCAGAGATAACTTTGCCTCCTAGCTTATCTTAATAGAAGCTCCAAAAAAAAAAACAAACCCTACAATTTCAATTTTTTTTATTTTATTGTACAGGCAGGTTTCTTATTTTATCAGGCATAATTGTACTATTAATTTTACTTATTTTATTTCATTTTACTATTATTATCTTAACAACTCTAATTCATTTTATTTTTTTTAATAAGAGTTTATAACGATTGGTGTAGGATTGTGCAGTCATTGTGAACATTTCAGTTTTACATTATTCTGTAGACACAGAATAATTTAAAAAAGGAAATCTTAAATGATATATACTTCAAAAACTTTTAAAGATTACAGCATTCCTCACATTGAAATAAATCACATTCACATTTAACACAGCCTTAAGATGCAGATCTGATGTTAACCGGGTTATTGTTTTATTTCCTAGGCTATTCACGATTATTCAATCACTACACAGAGTATATATTTGTTGAGTTGCTGATAACTGGAGATCCCCTGTTGTTACCAAATATATCTCTTGACTTGGCTTTAGTCACACTATACAGAATTGCAAGCAATTCTGTATAGTGTGACTAAACACTGTGCCAAAATCACACGTCTATGCTGATAGTCTTCAGAAAGAATTTCCTTTGCAATGTGCAAACTGTAAGAGAAGAAAATCTTCATAATTCATGATCTGTTACCCTAATTGACAGCCTCATAAATTATCTACAGAAAAGAGGCCTGGAACTCAATATATACAAATCAGCTCAACTCACCTTCACCAAAAAGAGAATGAAGGATGACATCAGAACCTATCATAACGGTTCACAGATACAGAAAGTGAAGTCTCACACTGAGGCGGCTACTCCAAACACAGAAAAGCAGCAAACCCTATGCAAGCAAAATGAAAATGAGACGGAATGAAAATGGAAGCTGTGGAGCAACCATTCACATTAGAGGAACTACAAGAAGCTGCAGCACAAATCCGGCCCAAAAAATTCCCGGGCAAAGATCTATTAGAGCCGGAGATTATTAAGCAAGTTGTCCAATTGGCTCCAAACCAAACAATCAATGCTTATCAAAGGGATATGTCCCCAAAAAATGAAAAATGGCGACTGTAAAACTGATTCTCAAGAACCCCAGCAAGGACCCACAATTATCGGACTCATACCGGCCTATCGCCCTCCTCATAGTCATGAGCAAACTACTGGAGCGACTACTACACAAGCGGATTCAACACTACTACTCTGCTGCAAACCTGGAATCACCCAATCAGTTTGGCTTTAGGCCTGGACTATCAACTATGGATGCTATGAGAAACCTTCTGGTTGCTGTTGAGGAATGTCAAAAAAAATACTTCCTGGCCGTAGCAGTGGACTTTGCAGTCGACTCCCTTTGGTGGCTGAGTGTCCTGGGCAGACTTCAATAAGCGAAAATCCCAGCCAACTTATACAATAGCATTAAAACTTATCTCTCCCAGAGCTATAGAAGTAGTAACACCATACCACCATACTCGGTGTATGACACCATACACTGAGGATGCCCACAGAGGTCCATCCTAGGCCACCTGCTCAGGAACATAGTCTTCAACGAGTTCCTGCACATTAATCTTGGGGAAGTGCACTCACAGGCCTTCGCTGATGATTTAATCCTTACAATGACTGCAGACTCAAGAGCTCAGCTGGAGGACCAAGCAAACAATGCCCTAAAAATCCTACAGAAGTGGGCAGAGGACAACTTTCTCCAAATATTAAAAGAGAAAACCAAATCAATCCTACTGAAAGGAACCCTCAATGTCAGAAGGCCACCAAAAATAAAAATAAATTGCACCACAGTCACTGAAATGAAATACCTTGGTGTCGTTTTTGACACAAACCTATCATTCCAGCCCCACCTCAAACAAGTCAGGAACAAAATAAGGAAATACTCTGCCATGGTTGCAAGGATCACGCACTGCGACTGAGGCCTCAAAAAACGCACCCTGACATTGTATTAAAAGAGCACCTTTATTCCAATGATCACCTACGCGACCGCTATTTGGTATCACAAGACCACTATGGTCGTCAATAGAAGAACACTAGAATCAACCCATCGGTCAATCTTACTCACAGTGACTCAAGCCTGCAACACAGTCAGCACAGAGGTCCTCCAGGTGCTGGTCGGTGTCCTCCCATTGGATGTGGAGGCAGTCCGATGCGGCCTACTCTACTACTCCAAAAGGATCGCTATCACATTCCAAGGATAAACAATCGAACCGACAAACGGAAAGAGCATGGAAAAACTGCAACTACAAAAACACCTCCAACAAGAATGGCAGAACAGGTGGATGGCCTCCACCAAGGGAGAGGTCACAAGGAAATTTTTACCATAAGTTGACAAGGTCTACCCAAAATCACCGGCTTGGCTTCAGCAAGGATGGGCACTCACCTTCCTACTAATGGGCTATGGGCCCTTCAATGACAAGCTCACCATGCTAGGGCTCCTTGATGACTCACACTGCACCTGCAGAGATGTTGAGAGCTGGTCACATCTTATGTATCAGTGCCAAGGTACGAAGATCTGCGGGGATTATTCTACATGAGATTGACATACATCCCACAGGAATAGGAGTATCACCTTTTGGACTCACACGATGAATACAAAATCCTCACAAAATATGCCCAGGACCTCTTTGCAAGAAGAGGAACCCGATAAGTGCTGACAAACTAGCAAGTGGCTGGAACCAGTTGCACTCTCCATGCCACTGTTCCTCTAACAGAAAATAACCATTAACCAGAATGGGACGTTCTTTGAAGAATGATTGCAGCTCTGGACAATGCCTACAACCCAGATTGGACCTTAACCCCAAAACTGCCAAAGAAAACCAAACTTAACCCAATCAACAACCTGGATGTGATATTCTCCAAAAAGAAAGACTGAATCCCTTGACAAGACTACATCTCTGGACAATGCCTACAACCCAGATTGGACTTCAAACCCCAAAACAGTCAAAGAAAACCAAACTTAACCCAATCAACAACCTGGATGGGATACTCTCTGAAAAGAAAGACAGAATCCCTTGACAAGACTACAACTCGGAATGGACCCTGAACTCCTAAAAAGGAAAACTTTACCGAATCTGATCCAACTACTGGATTCCTACAACAGACTGACTCAGATAGCATCTCTGCTGCACACAAGTTATCAGAGATCCATCATAGCAACCACTATCTGGGACTGACCTGTGGAAAAGGATCTGGGACTGATTTGGGACTGACTTGTGGAAAAGGATCAGACTGACCTGGACATGACATTGTCCTACCTTTGCCCAGACCATGATACTGATGTTACCGGACTTAAAGGAAATGCATTGGATTCGATCAACTGCAGCCTTGCTGCCTATGCACCCAATCAACAACCTGGATGTGATATTCTCCGAAAAGAAAGACTAAATCCCTTGACAAGACTACAACCCAGATTGGACTTCAAACCCCAAAACAGTGACATTGGAGGCAAATTGCTGCTATGGATAAAGGGGTGGTTGAGGGGGAGAAGAAAGAGAGTGGTAATCAATGGACAATGCTCATCGTGGACTAATGTTATTAGTGGAGTCCCTCAGGGCTCAGTGTTGGGTCCATTATTGTTTTCTGTATTTATAAATGATATTGATGATGGTATATCAAGCTTAATGTCCAAGTTTGCAGATGATACAAAGGTTGTCAGGGTTGTCAAGGACACTACTGACACTATGCTGCTGCAACAGGATCTGGAAAGGTTGAGCAGATGGGCTGAGAGGTGGCAAATGAAGTTTAACATTGACAAATGTAAAGTACTACACATGGGAAACAGCAACCCCAGATCAACGTATCAACTCTGTGGTACTACACTGACAGTGGTAGAGAATGAAAGGGACTTGGGGGTGGTTGTGCAGGCAGATATGAAGTTCTCTGAGCAGTGCAGATGGGCTGCAAGAGTAGCTCATGGAGTATTGTCAATGATATACAGGAATTTTTCCAGCAGGGATAAGGAGGTGATTATTCCATTGTATAAGGCAATGGTCAGGCCACACCTAGAGTACTGTATACAGGTCTGGAGGCCTCATTTCAAGAAGGATGTAGACCTGCTGGAACGAGTACAGAGAAGGGCAACAAGATTAGTGAATGGAACAAAGGGGTGCTCTTACGAAGAAAGGCTTAAGTTTTGCAAATTACAGTGTCTGGAGACTAGGCACCAGCGAGGTGATCTGATAGAGGTGTATAAAGCCTTGAATGGTTTAAGCATGCTCAATGCTGATGGGATTCTTCCTCTAGCTCAGAAAAATCACCTGAGAGGGCATAAATTCAAATTGAGGAAAGACAGATGTAGGATAGACGTGCGGAAATTTGCCTTTAGCCAGCGGGTGGTTGGTTGGTGGAACAGACTTCCATCCCTTGTGGTGGAGGTTGATAGCCTAAATAAGTTTAAGGCTCAGCTGGACAGGTATTTTGAACGAACAGAGGGGTGAAGTGGAAGTGGGGTTTTTTTTTTTTTTTTTTGGCTGATGCTGCATAAGCTTGCTTTCTTGCATCAAATGCCTCTACTAATGCTAATGCTTTGCAGTTGCTTTATGAAATTGTTTCTGGGTTGCCGTCTGGGTCTAGTTCCATTAATCTTTCCTTTTAAAATCAGGCTTAACATTAGGTTATGTCCTGTGTCTTAGGTTATGTCCGAACCACCTTCCTCTTCGCTCCTTGATTAGGCTTATTTTTTGTTTTTCTCCTAGATTTTCTAAGCTTTCTTCATTGGTCTTTTTTTCCATCCAGCTTATTTTCTTGAATTTTCTCCAGCACCACATCTCAAATGCTTCAATTCTCTGTCCATCTTGTTTGTTTATCATCCAGGTTTCGGATGCATATAGAGCTGTGTTCCAAACATAGAATTTTAGAATTCTTTTTCCTTATATGCTCATTCAAATACTTTGTTGTCAGAATTTTTTGTTTGTCCTTGAAAGCTTGTTTTGCTTGCCCAATTCTTGCTTTTATTTCATCGGTGCATCTTGCATCTTGGCTCAGCATTTGTCCTAAATATTTAAATTTTGCTACTTGTTCAATATTATTTATTGTTTCCTATTTTGATTCTTATAGCTTTGGGGTCCTTTGAGAATGTCATGCACTTCATTTTTTTCATGTTAATTTTCATATAAGCCTCGGCTGTGTGGTTGATCAGCTGTAACATCTCAATCGGGTCACTCCTTCTGGTTGCTACAATTGCTTGATCATCCGCAAATTTTATTGCTTTTATTTGTTCGCCATTTATGGTCACTCCTAAATTGCTGTTTCCAAGGGCTTCTGCCATCATTTCCTCCGCATAGATGTTAAATAAGCCTGGTGAAAGTAGGCAGTCTTGTCATACTCCTTTTTCTATTTTTGTTGGTTCTGTTTCCAAGTTATCAATGTATACTATAGCTTTCTGGTCTTTGTACAATGTTTTTATTAAGTTTAGTATGTTTTCATCTATTCCTATTTTTTCCAGGATTGAGAAGAGTTTTGGCCATTGTATTCTATCAAAAGCTTTCTCGTAATCAATGAAGCAAATGTAAAGATTTTTTCCTAGGTCAAGAAATCTCTCTCCATGAGCCTTAGTGCTGCGATGGCATCTCTTGTGCCCGTATCTTTCCTGAAACGAAATTGGTCGGGCACTAAATATCTGTTAATTTTGTCATTGATTCTCTGTTTTATTATTTTTAGTAGTATTTTGGATACATGCAGGATATGGCTGATAGTCGGTGTTGGCTGCATTCCCTGGTACATGTATTGTGCTTTTTGGAGAATGGGATCATGACTACTGTGCAATGATCTTCAGGCCATGAACCTTCTTTGTACATCTGGTTTGTTAAGGTGAAAATACGTTCATGTAGCGCAGTGCTTCTCAAACTTTTTTGGATCACCGACCCCCTTGGTTGGATCACTGGCCCCTAAAAAAAGCCCTTACCAGGGCTTTTTTTTAAGCCCACCAATATAAAGTGAAGCTAAATAACTGAAATGAATATTTGTTTGTTTGCCTCTAAAACCATAAATGCAGCCCTGCATGTATGTGTGTGAATTATAAAGAAAACTATTTACGGCACTTTATTCCTTCTTCGTAAAAAATTACAACTACATAAATACAGTCAGTTATAGTCATTTAAATGAAGTCATAAAAATTAAAGTTAATTACATAAATAAATCATGATATTAATGGAAATAGTTAATTATATTTTAATATTTAATGCGATGGATGAACTTGGTGGAGATTTATTAGCTTATTAATATTATGTTTAATATCTGTAAGTAGAAGTCTTAAATCGCCACGTTTAACAACATCAAGACAATTTCTTTGTTTTGTCAGCAATTTAGATACAGCACTGAAACCGATTTCGACTAGATACAATGTCGGAAAAGAAATAAGTAATTTTTTTACAATTTCCCACAATGCAGGATAATGGTCAGGGATTTTCTTTTGTAACCAAAATTCCTGATATGAATTTTGAAATTTTGGCTTCAGTTCAACTTCATTTTGTAACTCAATCAATTCTTCTTCTACAAAATGTTCTCCACCGTCATTATTTAAAAAAGTATTTATAACCCAATCTGGAATTTTCAAATTAAGGAGATCTTCGAACCTTTCCTGCATATCTCTGTGCAACATTTCTAGATGATTACAAAAAGTTAGTAGTTTCATCATCTATTTTTTTCTTTTTTCTCCATTTCCAACAGATTTGGAAATTGATACAATTCACGTTGTCCTACGTTGTGCATAAAAAGCTTTAATTTTTGAAATAAATGCTGAAATCTGAGTTTTCACCTTAATAAGTTACATCTTGTCCTTGTAAATGTAAGTTCATTGAGTTGAATCTAGTAAATAAATCTGCAAGATAAGTAATATCAGTTTTCATTTTCTTGAGGTCATTACTAAGGTCGTTGTTCCTATCTTCAAAAAACTCGACAACAGTATCAAAGAGTTCATAAAATCTGTTGAGACAGTTGCCTTTTGACAGCCACCAAACCTCAGAGTGAAGTAGCAATTGTTCAAAATCTTCACTGTTTTGATCACAAAGCTTTTGAAATATACGATCATTCAAAGAATGTGCTTTAATTTTGTTTATAGCAGTAATAACGGTTTGTAGAGAACTGTGCAGTTGATCACCAAGTTTTTCCTTCCACAACTAAATGTCTATTCCCCCCGTCGCCCCCTTTCATGCCTAATGCCCCCATGGATAATTCAAATGTCCCCCAGGAGGCGATATCGCCCACTTTGAGAAGCATTGATGTAGCATCACCACCCTCTTTAATGAGCTCAATGAGCAAGGAGTCAATTCCTGCTGCTTTTCCATTAGGCACTGCTTTTAGTGCTGCTTCAAATTCTTCTTTGGTTATTGGCAGGTCTTCCGTGTTGTCTTCTAAGCCACTCCTTTTGATTTCTATTTCTTGTTGGTGGTTTTTTTTGGTAGAGTTCAGTGATATATTCTTTCCATCTTGTTTTTATTTCTCCAGGTTCTGTCAAAAGTTGTCCACGTTTGTTGTTTATAGTGCTGAATCTTATTCCCTTCTTGTGAAGTGTTTAATTTCGTTGAAAGCTAGAGCCGATCTGCCTTTTTTATCAGGATCTTCAATGAATCTACACCTCTCGCTCCACCACATTTTCTTTGCTTGCCTACACTCTCTTTGTAGTTCATTCCTTAATTTCTTATATTTTGCTACACCTTCAGTATTGTTCGTTTTCCATTTCCCTTTTTCCTCTACTTTTGCCCATATTTCTTGTGAGATCCAGGATTTCCTTGCTTCTGTTCCTTTGAAGCCTACAATTTCTGTTGTTCTCTGGTGATGGTTTCTTTAATAAATTTCCATTTTTCTTCTACTATTTTGTTTTCATTAAGGTTTTTTTTGTACCGCTTCGCCTATTGTCTTTGAATTTTTGCTTTGCTTCTTGTCTTAATAATTCTAAATTCACTTCTTCCTGTTGCTCCTTTTCTTTAGTGTTTTAAATTTTAGTCTGCTTTTTAACATTACAAGATTGTGATCACTATCTGCATCTGCACCTGGGTAAGCTATGGACTTTCTTCTGACTTGACTTCGATATCTTTCTTTTACTAAGATATAATTTGGCTGATATCTATTTGAGTCTCCTGGACTCTTCCACGTATACCTTCTTCTTTTGGGAACTTGGTACCATGTATTTATGATGATGAGTTTCTCTTGTCTGCAGAAATCTACAAGGCGCTGCCTTTGTTCATTTCGGTTTCCCAGTCCGTAATTTCCAGTGATCTTGTCTTCTCTTTCTTCTCCTATCACTGCATTCCAATCTCCCATGATTACCACATTGAGGTTTGATGGAGTGTCCTTGAGTACTTCCTCCAGTTGTTCGTACATGTCTTATACTTCTTGTTCCTCATGGTTTGACACTGGCATGTAAATCTGGATGATCAGCATGTCTGTTGGTTGTTGTTGTTGTTTGGTTTTTAGGAGCATTAGCAACTAAGGCCATATTACTCCGGGGATATGCGGTGGTCATTCCCTGACCTTTCCGCATCCTCCGTATTTGGTGGCTCACGGGCTCGAACCCCGGTCTAATCAAGAAGCATGTGCTACGCACTGCTGCTCCTGCCCACCTGGCTACGGAGGCGCCTTGTCTGTTGGTATTGCTGCTATTCTTGCTGTTATTATTCTCGTACCTATGACTTATGTCTGTTATTTCTTTTCCGATTTTTCTTTCCATAATTAGTGCTACGCCTCCTTGTCCGTTTGTGGCACCAGAGTGAATTACTCTGAATTCATCACTCCAGAAGTCTCATTCTTCTTTCCATTTGACTTCGCTTAGTCCTAAAATCTTGAGTTGGTATCGTCTCATTTCTTTTTTAATGCATTCCAACTTTCCTGTCTGGAACACAGTTCTGATGTTCTGTTCAGGTTCATGTAAAGATTTCGTAGGTTGACAGCCTCAGCAGCCTTACATCTCCTCCTGCCAGACACGACACCTGGCACTTGACTGACCAAAGTCTCGTTGGAGTCACCAACTGAAGAAATGTGTGGAAAGTTCTTGAGTGCTAAAAATGGGATAGATAATGTGGTAGTTTCCGCTGGCGCTCCACATCGCAGTAGCAAACCCAAAGTCTTGAGTATGCCAAGGGTGCTTCTGCAAGTTTCTCTGAAACCAAGTCCATTTTCTGCCTTTAAGTGACGATGAGGGGTACTGCTGCCATTAGCCACCTGTCATTAACTACCCTGCCTACCTTTGTATCATCTGCACACTTAGACATTAAGCCTAATATATACCCTTGTCATTATCATTAATAAATATTTAAAATAACAATGAGGCTAGCAATGAACCCTGTGGGACTCCACTAACAACATTAGTCCATAAAGAGCAGTGTCCATTGATAACCGCTCTGTCTTCTCCCACTCAACCATCCCTTTATCCACAGCAGCAACTTTCCCTTGATGGCACACTGCTCCAATTGTGCAGCAGTCTCTTATGTGCAACAGTATTAAAAGCTTTCCTGAATTCCAAGTAAAAAAAAAAAGGTAAACTCCAGCCATTATCCAACCCACTGAAGGATGGAAGCCTCTTCAACAATTCATGCTGAAGGAAATGGACCCTAATCTGCCACGCTGGTCCAGTGCGGGTTGACTGATCGACCGTATTTAGCAGTCAGCGGCTTGAACCCTGGTCTACTCAAAGAGCGTGTGCTACTGCACTCTCGCTCTTGCCCACTCGGCGAGGCCTCATGGAAATCCAAGTATATAATATCAAATTGATTTTTTGCATCCAGTTTCTGTGTCACTGAATGAAAGTATCCAAACAAAACTAGTCGGATTAGATCTCTCCTTAACCCATGCTGTGACTGAAGGATAACTGTTATTGTTGTTGTTGTTATTTTGGTTTTTAGGAGCATTAGCAACTAAGGCCATATTGCTCTGGGATATGCGGTGGTCATTCCCTGACCTTTCCGCATCCTCTGTATTTGGTAGTGACGGGCTCGAACCCTGGTTTAATCAAGAAGCGTGTGCTACGCACTGCTGCCCCTTCCCACCTGGCTACGGAGGTGCCGAAGGATAACTGTCCTCTTGTCTAGATGGTCCTGCATTACTTCTTTAACCAGTAACTTCATTATTTTCCCTAGAACAGACATTAAGCTAACAGGTCTGCAATTACTCATGTTGCATTAGGGATACATTTGCACATCTTCGGTCCACAGGGACCTCTGCTAAATTCAAAGATATACTCATAATTTGGCTAATGGTTTAGCTTACCTCCTTTGCTGCCTCCATTAATGACTGGATAGATCCCATCAACCCAGGTGCCTTTTTGATATGAAAACATCTTTAGCAGCACCTACTACATTTTCGGACTGAAGCAAAACCAACTGGTAATGAAATTTCCTTATGGAAATATCATCATCATCAGCAGCTATTATCAATACACAACAGGATGAAGGCCTCTCCAGCAACTTTCGAGTTCCTTCTGTTTTCTGCAATGGCCATCCATTTACTACCCACAAACTCATGAATTTCATCTGTCCAGCTACGTTGTTGTCTTCAAGGTTTTCTTCCAGCTCCTCTTGGGTACCATTCTGTTATTCTCTTAGTCCATTTGTCATCAAGCTATATGTCCTGCCCAAGACCATTTTAGTTCTTTAGTTTTGATAAGAATGTCCTTTACTTAAGTTTGCTGCCTAATCCATGTGTTTCTCTTCTTATCTAATAGTCTGAATTCCAATATAATTTGTTCCATTCTTTGCTGTGTTGTTCTCAGCTTCTCTTCCTTTCTTTTGGTGAGTGCCCAAGTTTTGTTTCCATAAGTCATGGTGGGTAGTATGCATTGGTTCATTATTTTATGTTTCAGACAAATTTGGATATTGCTTTTTTGTATGAATATATTTCCTGAATGCTATCCATCCAAAATTTATTCTTCTCTTGGCTTCCAGTCATTTATCATTATTACTGCTGATGACTTGTCCCAGATAAGTATATGACTCCACCTTTTCAATTACTGCTCCTTCAATCATTATATCCCTTTCTATGACATACTTGTTCATCATTACTTTTGTTTTAGCCATATTCATCTTTAGTCCAAAATTCTTACTAACTCTGCATAACTGATTAACACTTTCCTCTAATTCTTTGGGATCTTGGCTTATGACCACAATGTCATCTGCAAATCATAAATGGTTTAGGTACCCACCATTCACATTCACTCCTTTCTGCGACCACTCTAATCTTCTGAAAACTTCCTTAACGACAGAAGTAAACAACTTTGGAGATATTGTTTGTCAAACTCCTTTCTCAATTTTAAATTTGCTACTGTCTTTGTGTAGTCTAATAAAGGAGGTAGCATTCTCATATATTTTTTTCAAAATCATAATATATGGGGTATCTATGCCTTGTCTTTCCAGTGCATGAAACATTGCCTTATGCTGTATGTAGTCAAATGCCTTTCCATAATCCACAAATGCCAGGCATAATGGTATTTTATATTCATTTGCTTTCTCCATTAGTTATGACATTATGTGAAGGTTGTTGTTGTTGTTGTTTGGTTTTTAGGAGCATTAGCAACTAAGGCCATATTGCTCCGGGATATGCGGTGGTCAGTCCCTGACCTTTCCGCATCCCCCGTATTTGGTGGTGACGGGCTCGAACCCCGGTCTAATCAAGAAGCGTGTGCTGCGCACTGCTGCTCCTTCCCACCTGGCTACGGAGGCGCCTTATGTGAAGGTGATCCATAGTTGAGAATCCTGTCCTAAAGCCGGCTTGCTCTTTCGGTTGATTCTCATCAAGTATTCTTTCTAATCTAGTAATGACCCTTGTGAACAACTTGTAGATATGGGATAACAAGCTAATTGGTCTATAATTTACAATTTCTGATTTATCTCCATTCTTATGCAGCAAAAATGGTTGCATTATTCCACTCCCTAGGCATCAACACCTTTTCTAAGGCATTTTGTGAAGAGTCTTGCCAGTTTTTGTGCCATGTCTCTTCCTCCCATGCTACAGTAACTTCATCTTCCCCCGCAGATTTCTGATTCTTCATTTTCTTCAACGCATGTTCTACCTCATCAGGAAGGATATCGGGTATGTTGTATGTGTTACTAATTTGCAATCCTTCTTCCCCACTGCTGGCATCATTCCATCGCTCCTTGTATAATTCTCTACAATAGTCTTCTGCTATTTGAATTATGCCTTCTCTGCTATTTATAAATAAGTACACCATCGCTATTCTTCAGTTTCAGTATCATTTGTCTTTCTGTATTACTACTCATGGCTGCTGATTTAAGTCCTTTGTTTTCCCTTAATGCTTGTTCTATTTTTCTTGTGTTAAATCTTCTTATGTCCTCTCTGAGTCTGTTTCTAATGGCTTTGCATAACTCAGTATACTCAATTTTGTTCTTGTCAGTGTTTATCTTGCTCTTCATTTGTCGTCTTTGGTTTATCATGACAAGTGTTTCTTGACTAATTTTTTCTTCTTTGGATTTCTTTTTACCTAAAGGTTTCTTGGGTTTTATCACTTTCAGAAAGTTGTAATATTCCTTGTCAATATCTTGGTCCTGAGCTGTCTCCAGAAGCTCAAACTTGTTCTTAAGTTTCAGTACATACTGCCTTTTCTCCTCTTCTGTTATCTCAAAGAACCTCGTATTATTTAAGAAGGTAAATGTCCTTGTTCAGGACGGTAACATCATTCATGATATATCTTCTGTTAGTGAGGATGAAGTCGATTTCATTAGTTGTTAATCCATTTGGGCTCTTTCATGTCCACTTTCTGTTCACCCTTTTCTTGAAAAAAGTGTTCATTACTGATAATATTCGAGATTCTGCAAATTCCACAAGTCTTTCACCTCTTTCATTTCTTTCACCAATTCCAAAATTTCCTATAGTTCCCCTTTTCTGCGCTGTTTTATCTCTTTCCAACCTTAGCATCGAAGTCCCAAATAATGATAGGTAGTGGGTTTTCTGTTCAACTAGAAGACTCTCAATTTCGTTGTACATTTCTTCAAACTCTTCATCATCATAGCTCAATGTTGGTGCATAAATCATTATAACCTTTAGCTTATACCTCTTAGAAATCCTGAGTAGTAGTCTTGACACCCTTGGTGATGTACTTTTGAATTCCAAAATGTTGTTTTTTATATCTTTATGGACCAGAAAACAAACTCCACCTTCACTCCTTTCACTGTTTCCATCGGTGTACAGAAGATTTCCACTTGATAAACTTACAAGTGTTTAATTTCTTCTTCTTGTTTCAGCCAAACTGATGATATTCCAATTTACATTTTCTAATTCATTTTCCAACTCTAGTATCCTGTCTTCATCGATGAGCGAGCTTACATTGTAACAGGCCAAGTTCAATTTCCGTGCACGAAGATCAGCACCCATTGATTACCACCCTGTCTTCTCCCACTTAACCATCCTTTTATCCATTGTAGCAACTTACCCTTAATACCATTCTGCTCCACTTTGTACAATAGTCTTCCATGCGCAACAGTGTCAAAAGCTTTCCTGAAATCCAAATATATGATATCAAAATTATTTTTTGCATCCAGTTCCTTTGTAATCACATCATAATATCCTATCAAATTTGTCAGACAAGACTTTCCCTTAACAAATCCATGCTGTGTCTGAATTATTGCTGCAGTCTTGTCTAGATAATCCTGCAATGCCTCTTTAACCAGTGACTCCATTATTTTACCCGGAACAGAAGTTAAACTAACTGGTCTGTAATTACTCGTGTCACCCTTCGATCCCCCTTTGTGAATTGGGGATACATTTGCACATCTTCAGTCCGTGGGAACCTCCCCTGAGCCCAAGGATGCTCTCATAATTATGGCTAAGGGTTTGCTTAGTTGCTTTGCCCCCTCCTTTAATATAACTGGATAGATCCCATCCACCCGAGGTGCTCTTCTTATGTTTAACTTCAACAATTTCTCCTCCACTTTGCTTTCAGTTATTCCAAAATCATTAAGTATCCTGCTACAATTTGATAACCTTCTGCCATTTTCAAACCTTAATAATTCCTCAGGTGTGAATGTAGATGCAAAATACTCATTCAGTTTGTTTGCAACAGTCGAACCATCGATGTCAAGTGGACCAATCATATTCATCCCCTTCCTTTTAGAGTTTATATAAGTAAAGAAATCTTTGCTGTTTTTCTTAGCATCATTTGCCAAGGATTTCTTGTAATCTGCCTTCGCCTGCCTAACCTCCTTTGTCACCTGATTACAGACTAGCTTATATCTGCCATAGGCTTCTGAGTCGCTTGATAATTCAGATCGACAAGCTGGCGGTGTAGCAGTTTATCATAAGAGAGAAAATTGTACTCTTAATGTTACTTTTCATAGGGAAGCGATTTATCGAAAAACTGTTGGCAAATCTGTGAGTGTTAGACCTGTTGGAGACATTTGTGCAACTGAATGGCTTCTTCCTGATGGTCTAACAATATTGTCTGTAGTCATTTACATTTCACCTAATCAAAAGATCGAACACATCATTCAATTCATCCATTTTGTTTTACTTCCTTACACGACTGAAGGAACTGCACTGCTACAACAAATTTCTAAAAAAAAAATGCAACCGAATACCAATGATACTTAGTGGCAATTTCATTGTTAATTTTGCAGATCCTTAATAGAAACCTTTTTTTAACTGATTTCTTAGAAAAATAAATCTGAATTAATGTTAAATACTTCTAGATCTGTATCAGCTACTAATCATGGAACTATAACTGATGCTGTTTCGAAAACATTTACACTCTTTACAATCCCAAGTGTACATATCGCTATTACAAACCCATTGTAAGTAGATTACCTATTGAACATGTATTGCAAACTCAAATTGATGAAACTGCCACTTGTCAAGCTAATAGCACAAATTTATTTCGAAAAGATCTGAAGCTCCAAAAAGATACTCCCTCATTCATTTCATAAATAGATGTGGTCTCAGTTCTAATTTCAATGATGTCTATTTCCACTTACACTCTGCCAAACCCCGTGTACTTTTTCTGACAGAATCCCAGTTATCGGTTGATTCAAACACTGCTCATCACAGTTGTCTGAATTATTTGCCGAGTAATTCCTTTCACTTCAAAGGTGGTACTTGTGCATATGTCCGTTCTGATATTCCCTGTCAGAGACTTAGTAATTTTGAATCTCTCTTTTCAATCTTCTCTGGCTTAAAATCTATCTACCATATTCTATCATATTCATTTGTTGTCTCTATCGTTCTCCCAACTCCATTAATCACTTGTTACTATTTGACTTCGTCACTTTGAAACTTGACTTTCTCCAGTGCAACTTTCCTAACAGTGAAGTAATTTTTCTTGGTGATTTTAATGTTCACAACTCAAGCTGGCTTGTTTTCTATTCACAAGGTACCAGCTAGTTGAAATGCAGATGCTTTTGCAATTACTAATGACCTCACACAGATTGTTCATTTACATACCAGAATACCAGACAATCCTAATTACACCACCAACACACGATTTTTTTCTCACAAACAAACCTTCTAAGTACACAGTCGATGTGAGTAGTCTTCTAGGCATCTCAGATCAGAACTTGATGGTCTCTTTTCCAATGGAGCTGTTCTCTCATGGCCATTCTCAACCTTGTGTTGTTTGCCATTACAAGAATGAAAAATGGATGATCTGCGAGATTTTTTTTCTTTTCCTGGGTTGTATTACTGTTTCAAATCTTCTCATGTCAACGTTTGCTCTGATCATGTCTGTAATTTTATTCTTGTAAGGATGGAATCCTTTATTCCACACTCCACCTTAAAATCTCATCCTTTATCTAAACCTTGATTTTCCAATACAGGTTACCCCTGCTTAACGCTGATAATTCGTTCTAGAAAAACAGACCGCTAAGTGAGCGCCGCATTCCCATAAGGTAACAAATGTATTTGTGAGTTGCGGTCGGTGCCATAGGATATTTCCTAATCAATAATAAACGGTAGTGAAAAGATGCACAAATGTCGGTCAAAATATTTAATATTCAAATATTTATACATATAAAATATTCTGCATTACATACATATATAATTATGTGGTAACTACTTACATATCAAAATTAAACTTAAAATTCCAATTAAAATCATGAATTTAATTGATCTAAATTGATTTAATTGATAAATTTAATGATGAAAAATGTGTCAATTTTGGTTGAACATTAGTCGTCTTCCAAATAAACTAAAATAAACTAAAAACCGAGAAATTTCAAAACCGAGTTTAACCGAAGTTTACTTTTAAAACCGATTTTCTCAGGTTTAGGGAAAATAATTAAAAACTTATAACACAGGTATTTATTTTATCTTGAGTAGATTGTACAAATCGTAATCAAATCTTTTAAACAAAGTCTATCACCTCTTATAGTAAAAAAAATAAAAAAAAATTAAAATGCTCCAAAAAAGTAACCAGCTTAAGATTATACAAGAAACAAAAAGAAGAAAGGAATCACTTATAAGTTTATCAAGTGGAAATCTGCTGTATACCAATGGAAACAGTGAAAGGAGTGAAGGTGGAGTTGGGTTTCTGGTCCATAAAGATTTTAAAAACAACATTTTGGAATTCAAACGTACATCACCAAGGGTGTCAAGACTAATACTCAAGATTTCTAAGAGGTACAAGCTAAAGATTATAATGATTTATGCACCAACATCGAGCCATGATGATGAAGAGGTTGAAGAAATGTACACTGAAATTGAGTCTTCTAGATGAGCAGAAAACCCACTACACTATTATTATGGAGGACTTCAATGCTAAGGTTGGAAAAAGGCAAAACAGCGCAGAAAGAGTAACTATAGGAAATTTTGGAATTGGTGAAAGAAATAAAAGAGGTGAAAGACTTGTGGAATTTGCAGAATCTCAAGGAATGTCAGTAATGAACACTTTTTTCAAGAAAAGGGTGAACAGAAAGTGGACATGGAAGAGTCCAAATGGATTAACAACTAATGAAATCGACTTCATCCTCACTAACAGAAGATATATTGTGAATGATGTTACCGTCCTGAATAAGGTAAATGTTGGAAGTGATCACAGAATGGTAAGATGTACACTTGATATAGATGTAGGAAAGGAAAGGAAAAAACTGACTCGAGTAAATAATACAAAGGTCTTTGAAATAACAGAGGAGGAGAAAAAGCAGTATGTACTGCTTTTTCTGGAACTTAAGAATCTGGAACTTAAGAACAAGTTTGAGCTTCTGTAGACTGCTCAGGACCAAGATATCGACGAGGAATATTACAACTTTCTGAAAGTGATAAAGTCCAAGAAACCTATAGGGAAACAGAAATCCAAAGAAGAAAAAATTAGTCAAGAAACACTTGTCATGATGAACCAAAGACGACAAATGAAGAGCAAGAAAAACACTGACAGGGAGAAAATTGAGTATACTCAGTTATGCAAAGCCATTAGAAAGAGACTCAGAGAGGACATAAGAAGATTTAACACAAGAAAAGTAGAACAAGCATTAAGGGAAAACAAAGGATTTAAATCAGCAGCCATGAGCAGTAATACAGAAAGACAAATGATACTGAAACTGAAGAATAGCGATGGTGTACTTATAATTAGCAGAGAAGGCATAATTCAAATAGCAGAAGACTACTATAGAGAATTATACAAGGAGCGAGGGAATGATACCAGCAGTGGGGGAAGATGGATTGCAAAGTAGCAACACATACGACATACCCGATATTCTTCCTGATGAGGTAGAACATGCATTGAAGAAAATGAAGAATCGGAAAGCCCCAGGGGAAGATGAAGTTACTGTAGAGTTGTTAAAATTGGGAGGAAGAGACATAACACAAAAACTGGCAAGGCTCTTCACAAAGTGCATTAGAAAAGGTGTGATGCCTAAGCAGTGGAATAATGCAATCATAGTTTTGCTGCATAAGAAAGGAGATAAATCAGAAATTGGAAATTATAGACCAATTAGCTTGTTATCCCATATCTACAAGTTGTTCACAAGGGTCATTACTAACAGATTAGAAAGAATACTTGATGAGAATCAACCGAAAGAGCAAGCTGGCTTTAGGACAGGATTCTCAACTATGGATCACCTTCACGTAATATCACAGCTAATGGAGAAAGCAAATGAATATAAAACACCATTATGCCTGGCATTTGTGGATTATGAAAAGGCATTTGACTCCATACAGCATAAGGCAATGTTTCGGGCACTGGAAAGACAAGGCATAGATACTCCATATATTATGATTTTGAAGAAAATATATGAGAGTGCTACATCCTTTATTAGACTAGACAAAGACAGTAGCAAATTTAAAATCGAGAAAGGAGTTCGACAAGGAGACACAATATCTCCGAAGCTGTTTACTGCTGCCCTTGAGGAAGCTTTCAGAAGATTAGACTGGTCGCAGAAAGGACTCAATGTGAACGGAGAGCACCTAAACCATTTACGATTTGCAGATGACATTGTGGTCATAAGTCACGATCCCAAAGAATTAGAGGAAAATCTTAATCAGTTATGCACAGTTAGTAAGGATTTTGGACTAAAGATGAATATGGCTAAAACAAAAGTAATGATGAACAAGTATGCCACGGAAAGGGAAATAATGATTGAAGGAGCAGTAATTGAAAACGTGGTGTCATACACTTATCTGGGACAAGTTATTAGCTGTAATAATGATAAATGGCTGGAAGTCAAGAGAAGAATAAATTTTGGATGGATAGCATTCAGGAAATATAGTCACATACTGAAGAGCAATATCCCAGTTTGTCTGAAACGTAAAATAATGAATCAATGTATACTCCCCACCGTGACTTATGGAAGTGAAACTTGGGCACTCACCAAAAGAATGGAAGAGAAGCTAAGAACTACACAGCGAAGAATGGAACGAATTATATTACGAATCAGACTGTTAGATAAAAAGAGAAACACGTGGAAAAAAAGAGAAACACATAGCTCGAAGACATGATGACAGATGGACTAAGAAAATAACAGAATGGTACCCAAGAGGAGCTAGAAGAAAACCTGGAAGACAAAGGCGGAGATGGATAGATGAAATTCATGAGTTTTTGAGTAGTAAATGGATGGCCAGTGCTCAAAACAGAAGGAACTGGAAAGTTGCTGGAGAGGCCTTCATCCTGCAGCGAATTGAAAATGACTGATGATGATGATGATGATGATGATGATTGAGATTATACAAAATTACAAATTGTATTCAAATCCTTTGAATAAAAACTATCTTCTCGTATAGTAAACAAAAAAATAATAAGCCCTATAATAATAATAATAATAAATAAATAAAAATAATGTGAAAAAAAAAACTTAGGGAAATTACTTTACTATTTATTGCTCAGCTTTTTTCTGAAAATGATCCTTTAAAAAACACAGTATATTAAGCATTTTTCCTGATAGACTTGACCTTATTTTTGTGTTAAAGAGACCAGTGATCGAAAACACTCTCTCAGATTGGTTTAATGGTCAGCAATGCTCTATAAACTTTCTCCAGCTTTTCACTTCTACTGCTAGTTGCCTCCAAAATTTTAAATTCTTTGCTGATTTCCAATTCACTCGGATATTTTGAAGGCTCTTCAGTTAATCTCTTTATTACACTATCATACTCTCGCACGAGTGTATCTCCAACATCGGAACTAGACGAGCCTTTGTTTTCTTCTAAGAGAACAGTTCGTTTATTTTCAATTTCTTCATTCAACGCTAAGACTCCTTCGGAATGTTTTGCAAATAATCTCTGATAAATATATCAGCATGCTTTTTCAAAACTTGCTTACTTGGAAAATCAAAAGTTCTTGAACCTGAATCTTCTTTCCTAAACTTTTTGGGGTTGTGTAGATAGCTCAGCAAAGCCACAGTTGGGCAATTTCGTCTTAAATTGTAACGCTGCAAGAGGCTTTGGTGAAACTTTAAAGCAAATGGGTTTTCTGCTGTATCAAGCTTAGCAAGCAGAAATTCTATTGAAGACTCTGCTTTAAGTAAGTCTGTATCTTCTGAGGTTATAGCCTTCAGAATCATTTCAACTGGTCACAAAGTTTCACATAGCAATTCAAGTGTTTTCCAGTCATCATCAGACACAGCTTCAGTTGACATTACTGCACATAGAGCATTTGGAATGCAATTTTTCAATTTCAAAAATCTCTCAATCATATAGAATGTGCTATCCCATCTAGCCTTGCAATCTAATATAAGTTTATATTCTTTCCCATTAAATTTTGCTTTAACAAAATTTTGTAATATGTCATTTTTGGTAGGCGATTTTCGAAAAAGCTTGCAAATTTTTCTGACTTTGTTAATAGTTTGTGCAATATTAGCCATTGGATTGAAGAAATTAATGAGCTCATCGGTAAAGTCGGTTTGATAAAGCATGCCTTGCTGGCTTTCTTCAACTTCTTCATCATCACTACTTTCCTCATTATTTTCATTTTCTTCATTGTCTTTGGGAGACTCAGAGACTGGGGCACCATAATTCATTGCTTTTTCATAAAGTACATCTATAACAGATGTATACAATGGGCTATACATTGTTGATGATTAGGCGTAATTTACTTGCCAAACTTAATCATCGTTGCTGCTCCATCGGTGGTGCAGGCAACAATATCCTCATCCAAGTTCAAACCAAATTCCTTCAAGTATCCACCATTCACAATTTGCTCAGTTCTTCTGCTATCAAGTGAACCATTAATCTCAATAAGAGCTAATGACCAATGATTGTCTTTTGAATGCACATTTATATTCATATACCTTTTATTTTGTATATTCGTCTAGAGTCAATGAATACCGTGCACCCAAAACCAATGAATTTTTGAAATGCTGAATGAGTTCTTCTTTCTTAGTTTTATAATAATTCAGAACCATATTTTTAATTCCATTCACTGAGGCTGGTGGTAATTTATCGTATTTATTTCTCTGAAGGTGAAGGCTTGATTGTATAAACTCACTCTTGGAAACTGAATTAAAAGAAAATCCATCTAAAGCTGCTAATTTTGAAATCTCTTCTTCCATAGATTTTTTTAACGATAAAATTTTCTAATGTTGTTACCATTTTTACGGGAGGTTCACTGTTATCTTGTTTAATGTCAATCTGATGAATTTTCTTTAAATGCAACATTAAAGATGATGTAGATTCTCCAGACGACTTCATTATCTTCTGACATTTTGAACATTGTGCTTCATCTTTGCTTTTTCGAGCAAAATAATTCCATACATTTGATTTCATATTAAGAGTAATAAATATTAATTAGTAGGAATTTATATCACCGACAATTTTAAATAAAAATATTGAAGATAACAAAGGCACAATACTATGCGTCACTCCGGCAAGCACTGAATGAAGAGTCTAAACGAGGCAAGTTTCAAATTTTTCACGAAAGAAATTTTTTATTTATTTACTTGCAATTTTTTCCCCCCAATTAAATCTATTGTATTTTCAAAATTACATAAAAGCTAAATTTGGTGAAGCTGCTTTTTTGGAGAACATTTGATCGCAAATTTAATAGGAATAAAGAAGCAAAAAACTTTCTACGATTGAAATTTGATGCAATATTCAGCGAATCTGTTTCTAGTGGGTAACCATCAATAAGGCATTCCATAACTTGCCTGGTGAGCAAGATAGAAATGTTGAGCATTTTCTTTTACACTATCGCTCCGATTCACTCAGTCGTAAATGAGTACACCTGCATCGTGCCATGATATAGGTGGGAAGATAAAAGGTATCCCTCCTAGATTTGGGCCACTTGCCCATGAGATTCATACCTAAACATAAAATAAAATAAAAAACATGTTTAAAACAAAGTAGTTGAACGATCCAGACAAACGAACAAACAAAAGAAAATGTGCGTAACAAAAATCTATATTCGAGGGCTAACTAAGAAAATATTCGAATCCGGTTTTAGAAGCTCGGTTTCGGTTTTAACAACTCAATATGAAAACCGGATTTAACCGGTTTATAAAACCAGTTTCCAAGCCCTAGTTACCACCCAACAATAAAGTCAACCAATCCTTTGTCGCTTTGAAACCTGGCATGTTTTTTTCTTCTTTCAATATGAAACTTCTTTTAGGCATTCATTTCCACAAAAGTCCTGCTTCATCTATGTTAAAAACTTGTTGAGAAGTATAACAAATAATACCCCTCTTCAATAATTTTAACAAGTTTTTTTGAAAGTTTCGGCTCCTTGATCTGCACTTGCAGATTCTACCTGTATTTTAAATCTATTCAACCAACTCTTACTAGTTTTAAATGGTTCCACTTTTTTTTTTTTTTTTTTTTTTTGGCGAGTTTTATTCAGATTATTATATTGGCTAATCTCTCTTTCTTTCTTTTTTTTTTTTTTTTTTTTTATTTAACTTAACTGAATTCTGCACTGGATATTTACCTTCAATAAAATTAGTTAAAGTCTTTCCATATTAATCCTAATAGCCGGCCTAGCCCTAGTTGTTTGCAGGGGAACAGCTATCTTTCCGGCTGCTAAAATTAATTCTTTATTTTTTTTTATAATTGTTCTTACAGTTAACTTGCAAGTCTTAAATTATGGCACACATCCGCTTGTCTTTGACCGGAATCGATTTGCTTCAAAATTTCTAATTTAATTTTAAAATTCAGTCTTTTTCTTACATTTATAGTCTTCGTACTGCACCCAGACATTGTTGCTTTTTCATTCTTATCAGCCCTTATTAACTCTTCGAAAATTTAACTGCACTGGTTGAATTAATTATGATACAATGTTCAAGTAAACTGTCCGTTACGCACGATGTCTAATACTGTACTGAGTGATGACTAGACTTCGGATAAATGCATATAACGCAAATATTACAAGCAATATACTTGGTCATTTTTTTTTAAATGTTGATCTCGGAACTACGTAACAAGTCACTGTACTGCAATTAAATTAGCGTGCGAGAAAATTTCACTGAGTGGGAAAATTTCTCAAGTCAGCGTGGGAAATGTTTTAATGCTGTTTTGCTATTCATTTTCAAGCTATCGACTCCATCAAATGAAATGATTTCATTAAATATGCCATAAATGCAATCTGTAAAAGAGCGTTATAGTAATCTGTGACAGCGTTATAGTCAGATACAGGTTATAATATAAGAACAGAGTTATAGCGAATCAGCGTAAAGCGAACCGCGTTATAACGTGGGCCTGCTGTAAATGTGCTACGGCTGTTCAAGAGAAGAATGTTGCATATTGTAACTGGCTTGTTTCCAAATATTCAGTTTCGTTTTCTGCCTACCAAAGATGGCAACAACTATAAAGTAGTTATTAATCAGTCCAATCTAGATTTTGAACAGGTGCTAAGAGTAGAAAACTTGCTTCTTGTGAAATGGTATCTGGGCATTCTGGTCTCTTGCCAAAGCTATTGGATGCAACTTATGCCCATCTCTGTTCTCATCTCTGTCAAAATCAGATGGTTCTATTGCAACCACCCAAAGACAAAATTGACCTGCTGGCATCCTATTTTACTTCCAACACTTGTATTGATAATCGTGGGGAACCACCTCCCACCATTCATGACACATTCTATTCAATGTCTCTGTTGTCTTCAGTCAAAAGGATGTCAGAAGGATTCTGATGAATCTTGATGCTAAGAATGCTCCAGGTCAGTGGCGTAGCTACCATGTAGACAGGCAAGGCAATTGCCTCTGGGCCCGGGGACCTTTAGGGTCCTGGCATCTTTGGCTGTCTCCTGTTTTCACAATTTTCATTAATTAAGTAGGGACCCGAACATGTTCTTTGCCTCCGGGCCCGAAAAAGGGTACCTACGCTACTGCTCCAGGTCCTGATGGTATTTCCTTACTTGTTCTCAAAACCTGTGCTCCTGAACTTACTCCTGTTCTGTGTTACCTTTTTTCACTTTCTTATTCCAAAGGTGTTTCTCCTTCTGTTTGGAAATTTGCTCATATCCAGCCTGTTCCTAAAAAAGGGTGAAAAATCCCTCCCATCCAATTATCATCCCATTGCAATTACTTCTACTCTTTCTAAAGTAATGGACAAATCAATTAACTGTCAACTCAAACTATCTTGAAAACTATCTGATCAATGATTGTCAGTATGGATTCCGTCAGTGTCAATCCACTGGTGATATACTGGCTTATGTTACCATTTCTGGACAAATTCAATGGAAAAGTTCGGTGAAACTCAAACAGGTATTTTGACATTTCAAAGGCTTTTGATCGTGTTTGGCACAAAGGTCTTCTAAATAAGCTTCTATCTTATGGTTTGCCAACTGTTTTGTTTTTCTGTCTGACCGCTCACTGCAGGTAATGGTAGATGGCTCTCTCTCTCTCTCTCTCTCTTCTAACTTCTCCACTAATGCTGCTGTTTCCCAAGGTTCAGTTCTTTCTCCCCATTTTTTTCAATGACCTTCCACTGACCAGACATTCTATCCATAGTTTTGCTGATGATAGTACAATGTATTCCACCTTCCAGTTTGAGAACCTTTGCCCTGCACAAACAGCTTCAAATTCTCAAATATCCACTACCAATTACTTAAATGCTGATCTCCAGTGAGGTAAAGATAATTTAGTTGATTTCAAAACTCAGTTCTGCTTTATATTTCTTCTAAAACTCAGTCCTGTTGTATATCTCGCAAAAAAAGATTCTTCTATCCCTATGCTTATCTTCGACGACACTCCAATTTCTAGGCAAGATCATATATCTCTTTTGGGGATTACACTGATCTCTCTCTCTCTCTCTCTCGGCATGTATGCACATTACAAATATTGCTTCATCTGCATCTAAAAAAACTGGGTTTTCTCTTTTGCTCTTGCATTATTTTCCCTCCAAACAGCTGTTCACGCTGTATAAATCGCAAATCTGCTCTACCATGGATTATTGTTTCTACATCTGGGGCAGTGCCCCCAAAACCTCTCTTGGGCTTCTATATTCCATTCAAAAGAGGGCAGTTAGGTTATTAATGATTTATCTCCAACAGTCTCTCCACTCTCTGTCTAATAGATGTTCTGTTTCTACTGCATGCCTTTTCTATAGATACTTCTATGGGCACTGTTCTTTCTGAAATAGCTTCTATAATTCCTGCTCATGCACTCTCTCTCTCTCTCTCCTGAAGCAGTCCAAATGTGTGCTGCAACCAAAAGGTTCTAATACCTTTTGTGTTTTGATTTTTCATAAAAAAAAAAAAAAAAAAACCTCTTCCACTTTCCTCCCAGTTATCAGAAAATCATTCAGTTCCCTGTTAGAGCTTTATAAACTTCTGGCATCTGCCCTCTAAAGAATTCCTCAATGTGAATGTAGAGGCAAAATATCTATTCAGCCTGTCAGTAACACTAGCAGGTTCATCAACAGTTAAACCATCAAAGGAAGTGCACCCAGTTAATATAGATGAACAGTGCTCTGTTGAGTCAGTTTGGTGTGAGATAAGCACTGCGAAAGGAAAAATAAGGGTAGGAGTGTGTTATAGGCCTAATGATGTGAATGAGTACAATGAACAATTGTACAGAGAAATAGAGTGGGCCAGTAAATCAGAATGTCTTATAATGGGGGATTTTAACTTCCCAGATATTGACTGGAACTTGTGGGTTGGTCACTCACACACTAGTCAGACTTTTGTGGATTTATTGGATGATTGTTTTCTGCAGCAGCATGTTCGAGAGGCAACCAGAGAAAGTAACACTCTTGATCTGGTTATCAGCAGTGATCATTCGTGTATTAAGAATTTGCAGATAAAGGAACCACTAGGTGGCAGTGATCACAGTGTGCTGAAGTGGGATTTACTCAAAGAGGTAACTACCGTCAGGGGTAAAGGAAAGGGTTTTTGCTTCCGTAAAGGGGAGTACAGTGGTCTCAGACAGTTTTTAAATTCTGTACAGTGGGATCAACTGACGATGTTACCAACAGTAAATTCTAAGTGGGAAGCATTCAAGGAATTAATCGTGGAAGCTACTAGACTTTATATACCGATTAAGAAATATCGTTCAAGGTTTAGGCCTAAATGGTTATCAAATGAACTAATGAGACTCGTGACAGAGAAGAAAAATGCATGGGATGCATATAAATTATCAGGTGACGCAGAAGCCTGTGGCAGATATAAGCTAGTCTGTAATCAGGTCACAAAGGAGGTTCGGCAGGCGAAGACGGATTACGAGAAATCTTTGGCAAAAGATGCTAAGAAAAACAGCAAGGATTTCTTTACTTATATAAACTCTAAAAGGAAGGGGCTGAATATGATTGGTCCACTTGACATCAATGGTTCGACTGTTGATGATCCTGCTCAGATAGCAAACAAACTGAATGAGTATTTTGCATCTACATTCACACGTGAGGAATTATTACAGATTGAAAATGGAAGAAGGTTATCAAATTGTAGCAGTGTGCTTAATGATTTTGTAATAACTGAGAGCAAAGTGGAGGAGAAATTGTTGAAGTTAAACATAAGAAAGGCACCTGGGGTGGATGGGATCTATCCAGTTATTTTAAAGGAGGCGGCAAAGCAACTAAGCAAACCCTTAGCCATAATTATGAGAGCATCCTTGGACTCAGGGGAGGTTCCCACGGACTGGAGATGTGCAAATGTGTCCCCAATTCACAAAGGTGGATCGAAGGGTGACACGAGTAATTACAGACCAGTTAGTTTAACTTCTGTTCCGTGTAAAATAATGGAGTCACTGGTTAAAGATGCATTGCAGGTTCATCTAGACAAGACAGCAGCAATAATTCAAACACAGCATGGGTTTGTTAAGGGAAAGTCTTGTCTGACAAATTTGATTGGTTATTATGATGTGGTCACAAAGGAACTGGATGCAAAAAATAATTTTGATATCATATACTTGGATTTCAGGAAAGCTTTTGACACTGTTGCGCATGGAAGACTACTGTACAAATTGGAGCAGAATGGTATTAAGGGTAAGTTGCTACAATGGATAAAAGGATGGTTAAGTGGGAGAAGACAGAGGGTGGTAATCAATGGGTGCTGCTCTTCGTGGACTAATGTTATTAGTGGAGTCCCACAGGGTTCGGTGTTGGGTCCACTGTTGTTTTGTGTATTTATCAATGATATTGATGAAGGTATATCAGGCTTAATGTCGAAGTTTGCAGATGACACAAAGGTTGGCAGGGTTGTTAATGACAGTAATGGCAGTGTGCTACTGCAACAGGATCTAGATAAATTGGGCAGATGGGCTAAGAAGTGGCAACTGAAGTTCAACCTTGACAAATGCAAAGTACTGCATATGGGTAGAAGTAACCCCAGAGAAACGTACCAACTGTGTGGTACTACACTTAAGGTGGTAGAAAATGAAAAAGACCTGGGAGTAATTGTGCAGTCAGATATGAAGTTTTCTGAGCAATGCAGACACGCTGCTAGGGCAGGTCATGGGGTTTTGTCAATGATATATAGGAATTTTGCTAGCAGGGAAAAGGAGGTGATTGTCCCTCTGTATAAGGCAATGGTCAGGCCACGCCTTGAGTACTGCGTACAGGTCTGGAGGCCTGATTTTAGGAAGGATGTAGATTTGCTTGAGAGTGTACAGAAAAGAGCAACATGATTGGTGAGGGGAATGAAGGGATACTCTTACCAAGAGAGGCTTAAGTTCTGCAAATTGCAGTGGCTGGAGACTAGGCACCTGCGCGGTGATCTGATTGAGGTCTATAAGGCCTTGAATGGGTTGAGCACGCTGAATTCTGATGGGATCCTTCCACTTGTTCAGATTACGAACCTACGGGGACATAAGTTCAAATTAAGAAAGGACAGATGTAGAATAGATGTGCAAAAATTTGCCTTTAGCCAGCGGGTGGTTAATTGCTGGAACAAACTTCCATCTGTCGTTGTGGAAGTTGATAGGTTAAATAAATTTAAGGAGGAACTGGACAGGCATTTGGAGGGAATGGTGTGATTTTTTTTTTTTTTTTTTTTTTGGCTGATGCCGCATAAGCTGCTACACTTGCTTTCTTGCATCATGTGCCACTACTACTACTACTACTACAACATCAAGTGAACCAATTAATTATAAATTTTAAGACTATAATACTGAATTGTATTATAATTAGCATTTCACTAAACATTGTTTTTCTTATAATTTCAATTTAATTTTTCAATCCATATTTTCAAAATATAGTTTCAACTGTAAAATGCAATTATAGCATAACTTTTGCATGACTAAAGAGAATTACTTCTTTTAATTCATTAGTAATTATTGCTAATAATTACAGTCATTGCTTGTAATTAATGTGGCACACATGATGAGCTTTCTCTAGCCAATAGCAATTATCACTGTTTGCTAGATGCAAGGATCATAACAATCTTAACTCAAAACAGTATAACAATAGACAAAATAGTCTCTTAGAATCCAAGAAGTTGCCCTGGGGCATTGATAAATTTTAGGCTTCAACAGTTACTCAAGTATCCAGTAATAACTATATTAAGTAATGCTCACCCAAATTATCTTGCCACAGGGATTGACCATCACATGCCAACTGCTTTCAATTCAAATGAAACAGTTATATTAGATCTAAATGTTAGGAGAAGTAGAAATGTATTCTGCAAATAAAGATAGAATGGGACAGAACCCAATTAAATTTGGGTTCTGTCCCATTAAATGTGGCTATTAAATAATGAGGCTATTAAATAATGAGACTTTTAATAAAATAATGAAATACAGTTGAACTTGGTCAAGCATCAAGGGACCGAAAAATTTCCTCGTTATAACCCTTTTTCTTTCTTTTTTTTTGTTAGTTGTTGGCGCATCGGCTTCTGTGGCCATAATGCACCTCCCAAAATTTTTGCATTTTATTCTGATCCAAGCCCGAGGCGGGATTCGAACCCACGACCTTTGGGTTGCCAGGCAGGCACTTTACCCATCTGGCTAGCCCAGTCAGCTTGTTATAACCATTACTCACTATATCAGTGATACCAAAGATGGGGAACCCCTGGGGCCATTACACAATGAACACTTTATATAAGTGATGAGTTAAATCTACCTCCTATTTTTTTTAAATTCTCAATAACTTGATAAAGATAGATTCAAAAAATAAAAGAAATATTAGAGAGAAAAAAAAATATAAGTATATACGTGCATATTATTTGTATTAATATGCCTGTATAAACTACAATACACTTAATACTAAACAATTTATTTCTCTGTAATTAAATGCAATATTATTTAATAATAAACATGATTTCCATGTCTTTATTTACGAATCTTAAAATTGATATTTGTTTTAAAGATTTCACTTTGATATTTAAGTTTTCCCTTAAAACACACTGCGTTAAAAGTCTCACTACTTGCCTCAGTTCCTTCAAACAAATTGACTGTGTCTATTGCACCTTGAGCTCGTGAGATTGTCGGCACTGATTTTGATTCACTTTCACTTGTCATCATATCATCGTCTTTATCATCATCGTTATAGTCTTTGTTGAGCACAGCATCTACAGTGCCAAGAATTAGGGTTGGATTTGAAAGTGTCTGCAATTCTGCCCAAATATGATAGAAGGGAGTATATGATGAGAGCCCTGTCGATCAATTTGGCCCTGGAAAGAATGTGCAAGGCTCAAGGGGTAGAATTTTTTTCATCATGAACTGTACTTGTTAACATAAGAGACTGCTTCTATAGGGATGGGATACACTTAAATAGAAAGGGTGCAAGAATATTTGCTGATGCTATCGAGGCAGTGTTAGGTGGGTCGGAAAACTGATAGCTTGGGGGGGGGGGGAGATACAAGGACTAATAGTTTAACAGTAGCCGTAGGCAGAGGTGAAGGTGATTCTTGCACAATTTCTATTAGAATAAGTAGCGACCTGGAGCGGGGGATGTTGGGGGTTTCAGGGACGGATGGCAGTCATCCTGAAATAGGTGGCTATATGGGATGTGTTAGGGTAACTAGGAATAGGAGTAGGAGCATGTATGCTTGCATGTATACCAATGCTAGAAGTGTAGTAAATAAATTTGATGAATTTGAAGTGTTGGTCAAGACATCAAAGGCGGATATTGTTGGGATAGCAAAGACGTGGTGTCACACAGATATAAGGAATGCTGAACTGGAAATTGGGGAGTACAATGTGTACAGAAAGGATAGATAGGATAGAAAGGGAGGAGGTGTTATGCTGTTAATTAAGAAAAACAAAATCAAAAGAAGTGCATCCAGCTGATACAGATGAACAGTGCACTGTTGAGTCAGTTTGGTGTGACATAAGCACTGCGAAAGCAAAAATAAGAGAAGTGTGTTATAGGCCTAATGACTCGAATGAGTACAGAGAAATAGTGGGCTAGTAAATCGGAATGTCTTATAATGGGGGATTTTAACTTCCAGATATTGACTGGAACTTGTGGGTTGGTCAATCAACACACTAGTCAGACTTTTGTGGATTTATTGGATGATTGTTTTCTGCAGCAGCATGTTCGAGAGGCAACAAGAGAAAGTAATACTCTTGATCTCGTTATCAGCAGTGCAGTGATCATTCGTGTATTAAGAATTTGCAGATAAAGGAACAACTAGGTGGCAGTGATCACAGTGTACTGATGTGGGATTTACTTAAAGATATAATTACCATCAGGGGTAAAGGAAAGGGTTTTTGCTTTCGTAAAGGTGAGTACAGTGGTCTCAGACAGTTTTTAAATTCTGTACAGTGGGATGAATTGACGATGTTACCAACAGTAAATTCTATGTGGGAAGCATTCAAGGAATTAATCGTGGATGCTACTAAAAGTTTCATACCTATTAAGAAATATTGTTCAAGGTATAGGCCTAAATGGTTGTCAAATGAACTAATGAGACTCGTAACAGAGAAGAAAAATGCATGGGATGCATATAAATTATCAAGCGACTCAGAAGCCTATGGCAGATATAAGCTAGTCTGTAATCAGGTCACAAAGGAGGTTAGGCAGGCGAAGGCAGATTATGAGAAATCCTTTGCAAAAGATGCTAAGAAAAACAGCAAGGATTTCTTTACTTATATAAACTCTAAAAGGAAGGGGATGAATCTGATTGGTCCACTTGACAACGATGGTTCAACTGTTAATGATCCTGCTCAGATAGCAAACAAACTGAATGAGTATTTTGCATCTACATTCACACGAGGAATTATTAAGGTTTGAAAATGGCAGAAGGTTATCAAATTGTAGCAGGATACTTAATGATTTTGTGATAACTTAGAGTAAAGTGTAGGAGAAATTGTTGAAGTTAAACATAAGAAAAGCACCTGGGGTGGATGGGATATAACTTTAATATAACTGGATATAACTATCCAGTTATATTAAAGGAGGCGGCAAAGAAACTAAGCAAACCCTTAGCCATAATTATGAGAGCAACCTTGGACTCAGGGGAGGTTCCCACGGACTGGAGATGTGCAAATGTATCCCCAATTCACAAAGGGGGGATCAAAGGGTGACACGAGTAATTACAGACCAGTTAGTTTAACTTCTGTTTAGGGTAAAATAATGGAGTCACTGGTTAAAGATGCATTGCAGGATCATCTAGACAAGACTGCAGCAATAATTCAGACACAGCATGGGTTTGTTAAGGGAAAGTCTTGTCTGACAAATTTGATAGGATATTATGATGTGGTTACAAAGGAACTGAATGCAAAAAATAATTCGATATATATTTGGATTTCAGCAAAGCTTTTGACACTGTTGCGCATGGAAGACTATTGTACAAATTGGAGCAGAATGGTATTAAGGGTAAGTTGCTACAATGGATAAAAGGATGGTTGAGTGGGAGAAGACAGAGGGTAGTAATTAATGGGTGCTGCTCTTCGTGGACTAATGTTATTAGTGGAGTTCCATAGGTTTTGTTGTTTTGTATATTTATCAATGATATTGATGAAGGTATATCAGGCTTAATGTTGAAGTTTGCAGATGATACAAAGGTTGGCAGGGTTGTTAATGACAGTAATGGCAGTGTGCTACTGCAACAGGATCTAGATAATTTGGGCAGATGGGCTAAGAAGTGGCAACTGAAGTTTAACCTTGACAAATGCAAAGTACTGCATATGGGTAGAAGTAACCCCAGAGAAACGTACCAACTGTGTGGTACTACACTTAAGGTGGTAGAAAATGAAAAAGACCTGGGAGTAATTGTGCAGTCAGATATGAAGTTTTCTGAGCAATGCAGACAGGCTGCCAGGGCAGATCATGGGGTTTTGTCAATGATATATAGGAATTTTGCTAGAAGGGAGAAGGAGGTGATTGTCCCTCTGTATAAGGCAATGGTCAGGCCACGCCTTGAGTACTGCATACAGGTCTGGAGGCCTCATTTTAGGAAGGATGTAGATTTACTTGAGCGTGTACAGAGAAGGGCAACAAGCTTGGTGAGGGGAATGAAGGGATCTTCTTACCAAGGGAGGCTTAAGTTCTGCAAATTGCAGTAGCTGGAGACTAGACACCTGCGCAGTGATCTGATTGAGGTGTATAAGGCCTTGAATGGGTTGAGCACACTGAATTCTGATGAGATCCTTCCACTTGTTCAGATTACGAACCTAAGGGAGCATAAATTCAAATTAAGAAAAGACAGATATAGAATAGATGTGCGGAAATTTGTCTTTAGCCAGCGGGTGGTTAATTGCTGGAACAAACTTCCATCTGTCGTTGTGGAAGTTGATAGGTTAAATAAATTTAAGGAGGAACTGGACAGGCATTTGGAGTGAATGGTGTGATTTTTTTTTTTTTTTTTTGGCTGATGCTGCATAAGCTCATACACTTGCTTTCTTGCATCACATGCCACCACTACTACTACTACTCTCTCTAAGACCACTAGTTAACAAGTTGTCATCGACTCGTACAAATTCATCGATGTTATCTGTATTAAAACCTAATTTGAATAATGGTAAGTTGTTTTCTTTGTTTCCATCTTCTTCATCTACAATTGAAATTTCATTTGAATTAAATTTCTATTTCTTGAAGAAATAAGATGTAAAACTAGAAATCTTTTATAGAATCCTTTTTATAGAAATCTTTTATAGAATCTTGATTACAATTACGTCCATTGGTTGTAAAATTAATGTCACATTGGGAGGCAGAAACACCAGCTTAATCGTGACCAAATTTTGAATCTGGGGGTGTTTTTTTTTTTTTTTTTTTTTTATGAAAACCCCAAACACGAAAGGTATCAAAACCTATAGTAGTTAGTACTGTGCATGAGTTTTAGGAGAAGTATGGGGGATGCTGGAAACTTTGCTCTAGAGACTAAACATCGGTTTCACCACTTCAAGCCTCCAATAAGCAGTGTTGGTATTTCACCGGTTGATGAAAGTCATCTACCACCTGGCAGTTATCAACTAACAATAAAATATTTTTATTCCTTTTGAATGGCTCCTTATTCCAATCATTTATGTATTGCAGAAAAATATCTGAAGTCAACCAAGCTTTGTTGTTTGCAGTGTAATCCACAGGAAGTTTCCTTACATTTTTAAAACACAAGGGCTTAACGATTTTCCGATAACAAACAGGTTTTTTTTTTTTTTTATTTTATCCTGTCATATTTGTGCATATGAGCACCGTCAAGCGAGTCTTTGATTTTTTCAACCAACAAATTTTCCCCCTTTGAATTTAAATGTATTGTCAGGTATCAAATTATAAAAAAAGTCCTGTTTCGTCTGCGTTGTAGATGTCTTTGTCATTGAAATCTTTCCTGATTTCTGCCCAAGCATGGTCAATCCATTCATTTGCCATTATTGGATCTGCAGATCAAGATTCTCCACTAATTTTTGCATCAACGATGTTATTTCGGTTTTTAAATCGATCCAGACAACTGTTGTTACTTATAAAATTGTCGTGTCCAAATTGTTCAGCAAATTTTTCCAATGGAGCCTTCAAGATCGGACCATCTATTGAAAATCCAGCACTGTTTTGTGTGGTGAACCATTGAAGCAATGCTTCATCAACGCCTGTAACCTCGCACTTTCTAAATTTTTTTTTTTTTTTTTTTTTTTCGGCTATGTTCTTTTCCAGTGCGAGATATATAAACATCTTTATTCTTCCACAATTTCAATACACTTGACGAGGTGAAGAGGATAAAGAAAACTTTTTACACACTTCAACGTTGTTTGCACCATGTTGCAACTTGCAAATAATTTCGACTTTTTCGCTAATCAAGAGACACTTTCTTTTTTTAGTAGACATGTTTCCGAAGGAAGGGTTCGTTTCTAACTGATTTTACTTTAAAATGATACAGTGATCTGCATACAAAATTCTTAGAAGCCCGAAATGCATACAAAATTCTTATAAGTCCCGAAATAAATTTATGGTTCAGTGAATACAAGACAATCTGTAAATAGGGTAATGCACTATTGTATAGCACCATCCCCAAAAGGGCAAGATCAAAAACAGGCTGCTAATCCGATGTAATACAGGTGGTCATAAAAACTAAGTCGCCCTTTTCATTTTTGTTTATTCCAAGAATTGGGTTTTTTTGACTACCCGAGTTACCAAAATTTGTTCGGTATATCCATGTGGTACGCTCGTTATAACAGTGTGTGTGGAATACGTATAAATTAAAATCATTATGGCTTTTTGCTCGTTACAGCCATAATCTCTTTATAACAAAGTTCGACTGTATTTCATACCTTAAAAGTTATCCCCTTCAAAATAACTGCCTTGGGTTTGCACACACTGTTCCATAAGTTTCTTCCAAGCACAGAAATATTTCTGGAAGCCACCTTCTGTAGGCCTTTTTAACACTTCAGTCATTTTTTTCTGAAAGCCTTCAATGGATTGAAAATGGGTTTCCTTAAGTATACTTTTTGGTTTAGGAAAGAGGAAAAAAGTCACCAATAGAGCTTACAATACCGGCCGAAATCTTAATACCGGTATTTCGGTATTTTTAATTTATGAAACGGGATACCGGTATTCCAAAAACAAACGTTTTTCTCAATAAATTTTGATGACAGTTAATAAAGGAAAAAACAAGTACTGCAATTACTTGAATTCAAGTTTTAAATAAACATTTACTGCAATAATAAATATTCTAAAAAAAATCATTAAAGATACAGTTATTCTAATACCTCATGTGCAAAAAAATACATAAATTCTAATACCTCATGTGCAAAAAAAAATACTGTTACTGCAAATTTTAGTTATGTTTTAAGAATCCACAATACCTGTCTGAATAAATTGAGCTCTTAAGAAACGTAAGCAATCGGTAGTATGATCGTTTAAAATGGATCTAATTTTGGTACATAGTATTTTATTAGCGGCAGAAAATGCCCTTTCGGATTCTATTCTGGTACTATTGTACTGAGATAATCATAGATGATCTCACCCGATATTTTCTAGGCTTTGAACTTTTTAGTTAAAAAAGTTCAAAGTTAAAAACTTAAAAATAGTTAAAAGTATTTCATTAATTTCTGACTCAAGTTCATCTTTTAAAATCTCATTGGAGTCAGGCAATTTTTTATTTTGGAAAGAATTTGCGGAACATTGATGTTCTGTTCCGTGTTGGTTTTCCAGGGTTGAATTATGTTCACCATTTTCTGAAGGAGCAAGACGTTTTATTAAGCGAAGTATAATTTTCACTGTAATATCTTTACTGAGTCTGGGAGAGAGCAAAGAGTGGAGATAAGGAATAAAGAAGAAAGCAAAGAGTGCAGTTAAGGAATTCTTCACATATATAAATGTGAAGATCAGAAGGACAAATCAGGTTGGACCCTTATGTAATGGACGTGGGATAGTATTGGGATAGACAGCATAGTTGAAGTTGCAGATGAACTCAACAGTTACTTTGCATCGATATTTACATAAAAAAAACCCTTTGTGTCAATGAGATATTATGGAAGTGAAATTGAAAAAAATGTAATTAATGATGTTGAAATTTCAAATGATTATTTAGTGAGAACTTTCGGGCCTACAGGCGAGTAAGGAGGCGGAAAGTGAGTGCACTGAACCATTAAGGATAGTTATGAGAGCATCACCGGACAGGAGAGATTCCGTTGGATTGGTGTAAATTGGAACATAAAGGCGGTTCTAGGAGTGTAACAGGAAATTACCGACCGGCCAGTCTAACTTCAGTAGAAGAGAAAATCATGAAGACAATGATCAAGGGTGGAATTCGGGATCATTTAGATGGAAATGGAATTCTGTAGGATACACAGCATGGTTTTGTAAAGGGAAAATTATGTTTAACAAATCTGGCTAGCCATTTTGACAGGTCACTCGTGAGATGGATTTAGGGAATAATTTCGACATTGTTTATTTGGATTTCAGCAAAGCATTTGACTCAGTCCCAGATGAGTGGTTACTTTATAAGTTGGAGCAGGTTGGAATCATAGGGAAAATCTTTAGATGGATAGCACGATGGCTTGAGGGCAACAGGCAGAGGGTTGTGATAAATGGTCATTCCTCAGATTGGGTTAATGTAAGTAGTGGGGTTCTCCAAGGATCAGTATTGCAACCACTGTTGATTTTGATTATCTTAAATGACATCTGTGAAGGGATGGAGGGCTTGAGGTCTAAACTTGCAGATGATGTAAAGATCAGTAGATTTTTTTTTTTTTTTTATTTGGTAGTTGTTGGCGCATCGGCTTCTGTGGCCATATTGCACCTCCCAAGGTTTTTGCAGTACTTTGATCCAAGCCCGAGGCGGGAATCGAACCCGCGACCTTTGGGTTGCCGGGCAGGTAATTCACCCACTCGGCTAGCCCGAAAGATCAGTAGAGTAGTTAATGATTGCCGCCAAGCAGAGCTGCTTCAGAGTGACCTAGATAGACTTCCGAGATGGTCAGAAAAGTGGCAGCTATGCTTTAATTCAGCAAGCAAGGTCTTACACCTGGGGAACAGCAACCCCAAAATAACTTATACACTTGGTGGAGTTGAACTAAAGTCAGTAGTGGAGGAACGGGACTTGGGAGTTACGATACGGTCAGACAAAGTTGTCCGAGAATTATGGACAGGTTGTAATGTTCATGGTGTCCTATCGATGATTTATCGAACATTTGCTAGTAGAGATAACGACGTCATAATCACATAAAGGTGATTTTATAACCTTTATGTGATTAAATTATAAACAATTATTTTTTTAAATTAGTACCGAAAAACCGGTATTTTTTGTATCAATACCAGAAAAAAAAAAATTACCGGGATCCCGGTATTGTAAGCCCTAGTCACTAGGGACTAGGTCAGACAAGTAGGGTGTGTGTGGTGAACCATACACCCTATTTGTTGTGTGCTTTGATGGAGCATCCAACATTCTTCCATAATTCAGGTCTCTTCCTTTGGATTTTTTCAAGCAGCATTATCAGAACTTTAATGTAATATATTTGATAAACAGTCTGAATTGGTGGGACATATTCAACCATAATAATTCTTTTAATATTGAATAAAACAAGAATGGTTTACATTTCTGATTTTGACATTCTTGCTTTTTTTTTTTTTTTTTTTTTTTTAGGTCTGAGGATGGTTTTGTTTTCAATTGTATTGACTGTCTTTTAATTTCTGGATCATACTGAAATAGCCAACTGTCATTGCAAGTAATTACAGTATTCAGAAAATTTGGATCTTCAATTTTTTAAAAACATCTTAACCAACTTGGAGTCTTCTCACTCTTTGATCATCATTCAAAATTTTTAGCACCATCATGGCATAAACTTTTCTCATGCCTAAATTTTCAGAACTGCTTCATTGTCCACATTGAATTCTGATGTAACCATTCTAATGCTTAAACGATGATCACTTTTAACCAATGTCCTTACCCAGTCCACATTTTCATCAGTTTTCTTGGATACCGAACAGTCTGGCCATTCATCATCTATATTCTCTCTTCCTTCTAAAAATCTTTTAAGCCATTCAAACATATGAGCTCTTGAGTATCATCCCTATAAACTTGAAGTAACAACTCAACTTTCAGTTGGTGTTTTCTTTAGTTTTGTTAAAAATCTGAGGCTAATTCATTGTTCAATTCTTTGTCTGTCATTTTTCAGACAAACTGCAAAAACACAAGGGAATGAATCTCACTGCAAAGCAAATGGGCACGATGAAACGTGACTAGGCAGACAACAAGGGAAAGGTTCAAGGTCAGCTGCTATGCCTTTTTTTCACAGGTGGTGCTTGGTGTATTGTGGCTGCATGTGCAGTCTCATTATTTAATAGCCACACCTTGTATATCTACCTAGTACAAAAATTGATTATGTTACTAAACAGCTGTCAGTTCTTAAAGATTCTTTAAGAACTGAAGCTACATTTTACATCAAAATCAATTTTAAATACTACTTTCTTACCTTAAAACCTTAACATCTCAGCTTATTTGTGGGGGCATTTATTAGACAGAGGAAATACATTTTAACAGTTATATAGTGGTTGAATAGACGTTCTTCACATTAAAAAGTCTTTATGGGAAGAAAATGTCATAGTCATGTAAACTCTCAAGCGATGCCTTATTTGACTCTTATGTGGCTGCTAAGTTCCAGGTTGAGCTGAACTCATTGTGGCAACTTAGTGAGTCTCCACAAAATCTTGAAAATTTATATCTAACTCTGGGCACAAGGGTTTCCAGCCATTCATTACTGATTCCATTAATTCTAGCCAAGAATCTCAGATGTTGTTGACTGTATTCCATATGATAAAACCTTCCCAGAAATTGATCAAGTAGGTGCTCCCTAGCCTTTCAGTTGCCCCAATAGCAGTTTGATTGTTTGCCACACATACTATTGCATAAAGATAGCTATAACTCTCTGATCATAGGAAGAATATCACAAGAAGTATTTGGATGCATAATCGATTTTAATTTCTGGATAAGGATTCTCTAATGAATATGGATTGCCAAGAGCATTGTCCAAAACCAACAGTGCCTTGAATGCTAAATTATTCCTGCTTCAATATTAGTATTGGCAAATGATGCAAGAAAGCAAGCTTATACTGCATCAACCAAAAAAAAAAAAAAAAACCCGACATATCCTGCCCAAACCGTCTAATAATTTTAGTTCTTCCTGAAATTTATTTAAACTACCCACCAGCTGAAGGCAAATTTCTATATATGTATCCTACAACCAACCTTACCAATTTAAATTTGTGGTTGTCTGAGAAAGAATAAGAATGCCATCAACTTTAGCTTACACAATCCATTCCATGCCTTAAACACCTCAATCAAATCTCCTCTCAAGATGTTAGTTTCCAGGCACTGTATTTTGCAGAACTGAAGCCTTTCTTGGTAAGAATACCCTTTTGTGCGTCCTCACTACCCTGTTCCCCTTTTCTGCATCTGTTCCAAAAGATACACATTCTTCCTAAAATGAGACTTGCAGACCTGCATACAGCACTACAGTGTGGTCTACCCACTGCCTTATCCAATGGGATAATCACCTTATCCCTGCTGGTAATATTTCTGCATATCATTGACAAAACCCCATGAACCGTCTCAGCAGCCTGTCTATTCAGAAAACTTCATGTCTAACTGCATTATTACTGCTAGATCTTTTTCATTCACCACCAACCTCAGTATTGTTGTTGTTGTTTGTTGGATTTATTGGTGCAAGGGCTACTAAGACCATAATGCACCTATTACAATGCTATTTGGTACATGATTGTTATATTAAAAAAGAGGATTCAGATCAGATGATATTTGCTTATAATTCTCAGGAACGTAAAAACGTCATTAATATCTTGGTTTAACATGATTGACCTCTTATCACCCATATTCTTATAAGATGTCAAAGACCAGTTATTACCCACATTCTCAGAAGAGGTCAATCATGTTAAACCAATTTATAAATGTGTTCAAATACTCTACTACACATACTTCTTTACAGATAGAAATAGAAGAACTGATAAATAGATTCCTAAATAGAGGATATTCTATTACATCCATCAATAATATAAAATTAGAAGCTAAAAATAGAATAATTAATAATACAAATAATAACAGAATTAAAAGTAAAAAATATATTTTATTGCAATACCCTATGTTAAACAATGGAACAGACAAATTAACAACCTTTTTAGAGGTAAAGAAATGAAAATAATAGAAAAACCTGTCCATAAATTATTTACGACACTAAAGAATCACACTATTATCACCTTCAGTACAATCACACGACCTCATTTACCACATTACATGTGGGGGACTGTAATTCTAGTCACATTGGATCTACAAGATGCGTCTTAGACTTGAGGGTAAAACAACATGAAGCATCAGTCTGTGCTTTGCGTGCGAATGCATTAGAACTTGCGTTTCACGTGATACATAAAAATCACACATTCCTTTTCAACAAGGCCAGTATTTTAAATATACATGATTATACTAAGCTATTAATGCCGAAACCTTGGAAATGAAATTACAAAGAAATTCTATCAATATCCGTTGGCCATTCCTCATTTCTGATTCATGGTCATTTGAACACATGGGTACCAAAGATAAGTTTCCCATTTATAAATTCCTGTACATACTAATCTCGTCAGTTTTATTCCGCCCTGCGAACACGAAGCTTGTCGAAAAGTTGTGGTCCGCTTAAGGGGAGGAAATTGCAGTGGATTTTTATCGTAAATTTTATTGCTCTTAAGAATATTTTACTGCTATTTAGATTCACGATTTTGACAAAATGTTTTCCAGTACTAGAGGTTATATGGGGTTTGATATTGCTGGGGTCAGGTTGGGGTGTGCCGTGCCTGGGGGTGTTCGATTACTCATGGACTGATAGTATGGAACACGTTATGAGTTTTAAATTATTTTTAGATTAATTTAACAATTTGTTTTATTATTTTATAATTCACAAAAAGGAGAGCTGATCAAGAAGAATTCCTTAAAACGAAATAAAAGGTAACTCCTTGTTTATTCTTAAATACTGATAATTTATATGTATCCCATGCATTTTTCTTCTCTGCCTTGAGTCATTAGTTCATCTAACATCCATTTGGGCCTAAAACTTGAACAGTATTTCTTATTTGGGACAAAAAGCCTAGTAGCTTCCAAAATTACTTCCTTAAATGCTTCCCATTTAGAATTTGCTGTTGGTAACATCATCGGCTCATCCCGCTGTACAGAATTTAAAAACTGTCTGAGACCACTGTAGTCACCTTTACAAAAGCTAAAATGCTTCCCTTCACCCCTGATGGTAGTTACATCTTTGAGTAAATTCCATGCAGCATATTGCTATCACTCACCTAGTGGTTCCTTTATCTGCAGATTCTTAATGCATGAAGTACTGCTGAAATACTGCTGAAATCTAAATATACAATGTCATAATTATTTTTTGCATCTAGTTCTTTCTTTACTGTGTCGTAGTATCGATTCAGATTAGTCGCCCCTTAATAAATCATGCTATGACTGCTGTATAATTGTATTCCTGATTCCATTATTTTCCTTGAAACAGAAGTCAATCTAACAAGTCTGTAATCACTCATGTCTCTCTTTGACCCCACCATTGTGAATAGGGGATACTGATACATTCACTCATTTTAGGAAGGATGTAGATTTGCTTGAGCGTGTACAGAGAAGGGCAACAAGATTAGTGAGGAGAATGAAGGGATTCTCTTACCAAGAGAGGCTTAAGTTCAGAAAAACCGCAGCGGCTGGAGACTAGGCACCTGCGAGGTGATCTGATTGAGGTGTATAAGGCCTTGAATGGGTTGAGCACGCTGAATTCTGATGGGATTCTTCCACCTGTTCAGATTATGAACCTAAGGGGACATAAATTCAAATTGAGGCTACATAAGCTCATACGCTTGCTTTCTTGCATCACATGCCACTATTACTGCTACAGATGTAGAATAGATGTGCGGAAATTTGCCTTTTGCCAGTGGCTGATTAATTGCTGGAGCAAACTTCCATCTGTCGTTGGTTGTGGAAGTTAATAGGTTAAATAAATTTAAGGAGGAACTGGACAAACATTTGGAGGGAATGGTTGTGTAAATTTTTTTTTTTTTTTTTTTTGGCTGATGCTACATAAGCTCATACGCTTGCTTTCTTGCATCACATGCCACTATTACTGCTACATCTCCAGTCCACAGGAACCTCCCATGAATCCAAGGATGCTCTCAAAATCATGACTAAATATTTGCTTGCCTCTCTTGTTGTCTCTCTTGACATAACTGAATAGATCAAATTCACACTGGGTGCTTTTTTTATGTTTAGGTTCAATAATTTCTCTTCCACACACTCTCATTTATCACAAAATAATTTAGCTCTTTGTTATAACTTGGTAAATTTCTCACTTCCCCATCCCTGAAGAATTCCTCTTGTGGAGATGTAGATGCAAAATAGACCAATGTGATTTATCTCAGTCCTAATGTTTAGATAAGTAAAGAGGTCTTATGCTGTTTTTCTTTACATCCTTTGCCAGAAACTTCTCGTAATCTTGTATTGCCTAACCAGGCAATATAAGGCAGATTATAACTGTAACTGTGAACTGCAGATTATAACTTACAGGCAGATTATAACTGTCTGTAACTTGATTGTAGATTAGTTTGTACAAAGGGTACTAGGAAAGTTTTGCAATACAGCTTTGTTTATTTAATTTTTTCAAAGTAATTTCCTCTACATTCAATACACCTCTCCATCCTCAGAAACCAATCTTTAAACCAGTTCTGCCAAGTTTCACTAGGGAGTAAAGCACACTCGTTGTCCCAAGCCCGTAGAAGGTCCTCATCACTGGAAAACCGCCTCCCTTTTAGCTTCATTTTCACATGCGGGAACAGTGCAAAGTCGCAGGGAGCAAGGTCTGGACTGTAGGGAGGGTGCTCGAGAAGTTTCAGTCCTGTCGTGGTCAAATATTCGGTGCAGGCTTTGGTGCGGTGAGCTGGAGCATTTTCGTGATGGAGGTACCAGGTGTCCATTCTTGACTTTGGCCGCAGGTTCTTCATAGATCCAATGACTTTAGGCAGGCATTGTTCAGTATACCACTTAGCTGTGACTGTCTTCTGCGTGTCCAAAACGACACGTTCCACAATTCCACTCGATTTGAAAAATACAGCTATCATTTTCTTCTTTACAGATCGGAATTTTCTGACAATTACGGGTGTGTCGTCATCATCAAAGACCCAAACTTTGTTTTGAGCCTTGGTCGGCAGATCGTAATAGTACAGCCAAGTCTCGTCACCTGTCACGATGTTGTTCACATACCGAGATTGTCCCTTATCAAACTTTTTTAACATCTCCCGGCACCAAGTCACACGTCGTGTCATCTGCTCTTCAGTAAGTTGATGCGGCACCCAGAGAGAACAAAGTTTCTTCACGTGCAAATGATCTTGCAGAATCGAAGGAATTGCTGGTGCATTTAGTCCCAAAGTATCCTCTATCTGTTGGTAGGTCACTCGCCTGTTTTCGTCAAGCATTTTCCTCACAGCAGTAACGTTTTTCTCCGTAACTGACGTTCGTGGCCTTCCTGGCCTCTCAGAATCCTCCAGAGTGAAATTTCCCTTTGGAATTCTCTATACCACCTGAATATCGTTGTACGATGTGGACAATCATCATCTAGTGCAAGAGTCATTTCTTCTAAGCACTGGTCTATGGTTAAACCATGCACGAAATTATACCGCAAAACTGTCCTTATCTCATTTCGTGACCACGATGCCATCGCAAGCACTTTACACTCTCACTACTAATGAATAACTGAGCCCATCGACTTGGCGCGGTGGCTACTATGCACGTATGAACATGTCTCAACATGCAGCAACAAGCAGCTTCCTGTGATTCATTGTTGCGTCATATTGCAAAACTTTCCTAGTACCCTTTGTATTTACTGTAGGCATCTGTATCACCATAATTTTTTTGCATCCCATGCATTTTTCTTCTCTTCCTCAAGTCTCATCAGTTCGTCTGACAGCCATTTAGGTCTATTGCTTAAAAGGCATCTCTTGGTTTGTATCAAAAGGCTAGTAGCTTCTGCAATTGCATCCCTGAATGCTTCCCATTTAGAATTTGCTGTTGCTAACTTCAATAGTTGGTCCCACTGCACAGAATTTAAAAACTATTTAAAAAGACCTTTATGAAAACAAAAGCTCTTCCCTTTACCTTTGACAGTTATCACATCTTGTAGTAAATAACACATCAATATACTGTGATCACTGCCACATAGCAGGTCTTTTATCTGCAGATTCTTAATGCACGAAGGATTTCTGCTGATAATCAGATCAAGAATATTGCTTTCTTTTGCTGCCTCTTTAACATGCTGGTGTAGAAAATAATCATCTATTAAATCCACAAAAGTCTTCCTGCTGTAAATAACCAACCCACAGGTCCAGTCAATACGAGGAAAGTCCATAAAACATTGATTTGCTGACCCTTTCTATATGTCTGCCATACTCATCACAAACACAAGGCCTATAACAAACTCCTGCTCAAATTTTATTTTTCCAGTGCTTATGTCATACCAAACTGACTCAACACTGCACTGGCCACTCATTTTATGAACTGCATTTTCTTCTAGACAGTGCTGCATTACTTCTTTAAACCAGTGACTCCACTATTTTCCCTAAAACAGAAGTCCAGCTAACAGGTCAATAATTACTTGTGTCATCCACTGATCTCCCTTTGTGAACTGGGGATACATTAATACATCACCAGTACATGGGGACCTTCTATGAATCCAATGAGGCTGTCAGGATTGTGGATAAAGGTTTTCACAATTTCTTTTGCACAATCTCTCCATATAACTGGATAGACCACATCTGCCAATGTATTGCATTTACTTATATATTTACCAGTAAATCAAATTGTGTTATAATGGGGAATTTTAACTTCCCAGATATTGACTGGAACTTGTGGTTGGTCACACACACACAAGCAAGACTTTTGTGGATTTACTGGATGATTGTTTTCTGCAGCAGCATGTTTGTGAAACAACTAGAGAGTATAATACTCTTGATCTGGTTATCAGCAGTGATTATTCGTGCATTAAGAATTTCCAGATAAAGGAACCACTAGGTGGCAGTGATCACAGTGCACTGATGTGGGATTTACTTAAAGATATAATTATCATCATGGGTAAAGGGAAGGGTTTTTGTTTCTGTAAAGGTGACTACAGTGGTCTCAGACAGTTTTTAAATTCTGTACAGTGGGACCAACTGAGGATGTTACCAAATTCTAAGCAGGAAGAATTCAAGGAACTAATCGTGGACCCTATTAGGCTTTTCATACCGATTAAGAAATACTGTTCAAGGTTTAGGCCGAAATGGATGTCAGATGAATTAATGAGGAAAATAAAGTAATAAGGAAAAATGCATGGGATGCATATAAAGTATCAGGCAACAGAAGCCTATGGCAGATATAAGCTAGTCTGTAATCAAGACACAAAGGAGATTAGGCAAGCGAAGGCAGATAAGACAAACCTTTCGCACAGGATGCTAAGAAAAACAGCAAGGACTTCTTTACTTATATAAACTCTAGAAGGAAATGTTCCTGTTGATGATCCTGCTCAGATAGTAATAAACTGAATGAGTATTTTGCATCTACATTCACACGAGGAGTTAAGGGAGGAAAATGCCGAATGTTTATCAAACTGTAACAAGGTGCTTCATGATTTTGTAATAACTGAGAGAAAAGTGGAGGAGAAATTGTTGCAGTAAAACATAAGAAAAGCACTTGGAGTGGTTGGGATCTATCCAGTTATATTAAAGGAGGCGGAAGAGGAAGTAAGTAAACCTTTACCCATAATTATGAGAGCATCCTTGGACACATAAGTCCCACGGACGGGAGATCTGCAAATGTGTCCCAATTCACAAATGGGGATGAAAGGGTGACACGAGTAATTACAGACCAGTTAGTTTAACTTCTGTTGCGTGGAAAATAATGGAGTCACTGGTTAAAGATGCATTGCTGAATCATCTAGACAAGACTGCAGCAATAATTCAGACACAGCATGAGTTTGCTAACAGAAAGTCTTCTCTGACCAATTTGATTGGATACTATGATGTGGTCACAAAGGAACTGGATGCAAAAAATAATTTTGATATCATATACATAGATTTCAGGAAAGCTTTTGACACTGATGTGCATGGAAGACTACTGTACAAATTGGAGCAGAATGGTATTAAGGGCAAGTTGCTACAATGGATAAAAGGGTGGTTGAGTGGGAGAAGACAGTGGTAATCAATGAATGCCGCACTTCGTGGGCTAACGTTATTAGTGGAATCCCCAGGGTTTGATGTTGGGCTCCCTGTTGTTTTGTATATTTATCAATAATATTGATGAAGGTATATCAGGCTTAATGTCCAAGTTTGCAGATTACAAAGGTTGGAGGGTAGTTAATGACAGTAATGGCAGTGTGCCACTGCAACATGAGCTAGAAAATTTGGGCAGATGGGCTAAGAAGTGGCAACTGAAGTTTAACCTTGACAAATGCAAAGTACTGCATATGGGTAGAAGTAACCCCAGAGAAACATTAACTGTGTGGTACTACACTTAAGGCGGTAGAAAATGAAAAAGACCTGAGAGTAATTGTGCAGTCAGATATGAAGTTTTCTGAGCAATGCAGACAGGCTGCCAGAGCAGGTCTGGGATATTGTCAATAATATACAGGAGTTTTTTTTTGGTTGGAAAAAGGAGGTGATTATCCCTTTGTATAAGACAATAGTCAGGCCACACCTTGAGTACTGCATACAAGTCTGGAGGCCTCATTTTAGAAAGGATGTAGAGTTGCTTGAGCATGTACAGAGAATGGCAACAAGGTTGGTGATGGGAACAAAGGGGTCCTCTTACCAAGAAAGGATTGAGTTCTGCAAATTGCAGAATTTGGAGACTAGGCACCCGTGAGGTGATCTGATTGTGGTGTATAAGGCCTTGAATGGGTTGAGCATTTGAATAGTTGATGGGATTCTTCCGCTTTGCTCACATTACCAACCTGAGGGGGGCATAAATTCAAATTGAAGAAAGATTTGTAGAATGGATGTGAGGAAATTTGCCTTTAGCCAGTGGGTCATTAATTGCTGGAACAAACTTCCAGCTGTCGTGGAAGTTGACAGCCTAAATAAATTCAAGGAGGAACTGGAGAAACTTTTAGAGGGAATGGATGGAGAGAAACTTTTAGAGGGAATGGATGGAGAGAAACTTTTAGAGGGAATTACATGCCTCTATTACTATTACAAACTTCCATCTGGTGATGTAGAGGTAAGTAATTTGAATAAATTCAAAGAAGAACTATACAGACTGTTAGATGGATGGATAAGCAATATAAGAAGTGTTTTTTGTTTGTTTTTTTTTTTTGGCTGATGCCAAAAAAAATATATATATATTTGAAAAAATAGCAAGACTTACTATTTTTTTCAAATATACAGATAAAAGAACATTACATGGAATATTGAAACTTAATATAAACTTGCAGAAATTTATATCTCCACTCATGGCTTGAAGTATTTCATATTTTAGTGTTGGAGTTAATATTAATTATATTCAAGTGACCAGCATACATTCTATTATGAAAATCTCAACTATTCTACAATATGATGATCACTGGAACACTTTAAATTTTGTTTCAGACTGCCAGAGGCTGAATAGTTTTTTTATTTTTGCCCTGCCTCTTTTTTTAAACTTTCTTCCAATCTCCCTTTTTTTTATCATCCCCTTTCTATGAACAATATTTTGGCCTCAATGCTTCTATTATATGGCAACAGTGCTATTTAAACTGACATGTGCTGCCTGCTGTTAACTGAATGTTATGCAACAGTCAGTTTTTTGGGAAGAAAAGAAAGGCAAACAGTTTAAAATGGAAAGACATTTTTATTTTTAATTCTGGTAATAAGCAAAAAACATTGTTAGAAAGAGGTGTCTTGTTACCCAAAATAAAATTCTTCACTACATTAAGAATTTTTTTTCTACTATGCTTTTCAAATTAAAAAATAATTATTTTATTTTTCTGCTTATACTCCGGCACGACAACCAAGTCAGTAGAGTTTACAATAAATCGTCAATACAAATATTTATCGTATTTAGTAGTCCCGGGCTTGAACCCTGATCCATTCAAGGAAAGCGTGCTATACACTCTAACTCCTGACCACTCGGCTACATCAAGCCTGAATTATGTAACTGGAAGAGATTATCATACTGTATGAATACTGAAACTTACACTGATGTAATTCTGATAGATATTTAAATATAATTTTTTCTGTTTTTGGTGTAATTCAAACATAGTAACATCTAATAGGTTAATAAAAAAGCACTCCACTTTGAAAGCTTCTTGTAAATGCTTTAATTTACTTTTATTTTTGTTCTTAGCTGACCTTATTCATTATATCTTGCTGCCTGTGTATTTTTACTTACTTTTATTATTATTTCATCAGTTCTGAACTTGTTTTTATTCTCACCTTTTGATTTATCATGATTTATTTAAATTAGTATTAGTAGTGGAAAATGATGCAAGAAAGTAAGGTTATACAGCATCAGTCAAAAAAAAAAAAATCCCATTTCACCTATCCACCCCCTTCAATAGTTCTTCCTTGAATTTATTCAAGCTAACAGCTCCCACAACAACAACAATATGTGGAAGTTTTTTTCTAGCAATCAACCCACTGCTGGCTAAAGGCAAACTTCCACACATCTATTCTTCAACCATCCTTCCTCAATTTTAATGTATGCCTCCTTTTGTGTGTAGTCTGAGCAAAAGGAAAAATCCCATTAAGATTGAACTTGCTCAATCCATTGAGCAAGTTCAATTCAATCATTAAACACCTCAATCAAATCACCTAACAGATACCTAGTCTTCATATGCTGCAATATACCAAACTGAAGCCTTTGTTGGTAAGAGCATCCCTTTGTTTCCCCTAATCAGTCTCACTGCCCTTCTCTGTAGCCATTCTGGCAGCTCTAGATCCTTCCTAAAAATGAGGCCTCAAGATTTGTATGCAGTACTCAAGATGTGGCCTGACCATTGCCTTGTACAACAGCATAATCAACCTCCTTATCCCTGCCAGCAAAACTCCTGTATGTCACTGTAAAAATCCAATGAGCTATCCTGGCCACCTGTCTGCACTGCTCAAAGAACTTCATATCTGAGTGCACAGTTCTTTTTCATTTCATTTTACACAATCCTAAGTGCAGTACCACACTGTGGTTAAGCTAAAATTAAAACTGTATCAGAAGTTGTAGGAAATGTTTATTTATATTGATTGTTCGTTATTGCTTTTATTTTTTGTTTTCCATAGTGTTAGAAGGCTAACACATTTAGCATGGATGCACTGCCTCTGCTTCACCTATCAGTATTAATGAGAGTGCAAAGAAGCTACTGGCTTGTTGCAGCATGCCAGAACAAAAAATAAAATAATAATAAACAACAAAAAAAAATAAAATATTTCAAAAAAGAAAACTATCAATTATTTCTTTACATTGATAGTTGTAGTAGTAGTGGCATGTGATGCAAGAAAGCAAGTGTATGATCTTATGCAGCATCAGCCAAAAAAAAAAAAAATCACACCATTGCCTCCAAATGCCTGTCCAGTTCCTCCTTAAATTTATTCAACCTATCATCCACAATGACAGATGGAAGTTTGCTCCAGCAATTAACCACCCGCTGGCTAAAGGCAAATTTCCGCACATCTATTCTACATCTGTCTTTTCTTAATTTGAATTTATGCCCCCTTAGGTTCATAATCTGAACAAGTGGAAGGATCCCATCAGAATTCAGCGTGCTCAACAGATTCAAGGCCTTATACACCTCAATCAGATCACTGCGCAGGTGCCTAGTCTCCAGCCACTGCAATTTGCAGCACTTAAGCCTCTCTTGGTAAGAGGATCCCTTCATTCCCCTCACCAATCTTGTTGCCCTTCTCTGTACACGGTCAAGTAAGTGTACAGAGAAGGGCAAGCGTTTGTGTAAACATTTGCGTGTAAACAAAAATGGTGAGCGAATGACGGTCTAAGGGTGTGTATGCCTTCAACATGAGTAAGGTGATGATTATATACATCTGATGGGCTGTATATAATCATGTATATTTGAAAGAGCAGACTATTGAATGCTGTTGGCAGGATTAGGGACAGTAAGGTATGCACTCGGCCACGCCGCCTCGGCTCTGATGGCATTAAAATATCATTAAAACTAGAGGATATGATGTATCTGTCAACTAGTCACAGAAACCGATCTGTCGCCATCCGGCATATTTCGAGTTTCATAACGCCGTCACTGTGCGATGATGCGAAAAGTAGGGCTGCATTCTCATAGTCCGTTATTTCGTCTGGATCCGACTCCATTTTGTTGTAATCATTAGCAGGATCAGTGGTGAAGAGAGAGCTGATTGAGGACAAAGATGAATTATATTTTCATTTTGAGATTCTGTGATAGCCGTATGCCCCTCCGGAGACACAGTCATTATACAAGTGACAAGCATAGTAGCATGTGATGCAAGAAAGCATGTGTATGAGCTTATGCAGCATCAGCCAAAAAAAAAAAAATCACACCATTCCCTCCAAATGCCTGTCCAGTTCCTCCTTAAATTTATTCAACCTATCAACTTCCACAACGACAGATGGAAGTATGTTCCAGCAATTAACCACCCGCTGGCTAAAGGCAAATTTCCGCACATCTATTCCACATCTGTCTTTTCTTAATTTGAATTTATGCCCCCTTAGGTTCGTAATCTGAACAAGTGGAAGGATCCCATCAGAATTCAGCGTGCTCAACAGATTCAAGGCCTTATACACCTCAATCAGATCACTGCGCAGGTGCCTAGTCTCCAGCCACTGCAATTTGCAGCACTTAAGCCTCTCTTGGTAAGAGGATCCCTTCATTCCCCTCACCAATCTTGTTGCCCTTCTCTGTACACGGTCAAGTAAGTGTACAGAGAAGGGCAAGCGTTTGTGTAAACGTTTGCGTGTAAACAAAAATGGTGAGCGAATGACGGTCTAAGGGTGTGTATGCCTTCAACATGAGTAAGGTGATGATTATATACAGCTGATGGGCTGTATATAATCATGTATATTTGAAAGAGCAGACTATTGAATGCTGTTGGCAGGATTAGGGACAGTAAGGTATGCACTCGGCCACGCCGCCTCGGCTCTGATGGCATTAAAATATCATTAAAACTAGAGGATATGATGTATCTGTCAACTAGTCACAGAAACTGATCTGTCGCCATCCGGCATATTTCGAGTTTCATAACGCCGTCACTGTGCGATGATGCGAAAAGTAGGGCTGCATTCTCATAGTCCGTTATTTCGTCTGGATCCGACTCCATTTTGTTGTAATCATTAGCAGGATCAGTGGTGAAGAGAGAGCTGATTGAGGACAAAGATGAATTATATTTTCATTTTGAGATTCTGTGATAGCCGTATGCCCCTCCGGAGACACAGTCATTATACAAGTGACACGCATAGTAGCATGTGATGCAAGAAAGCATGTGTATGAGCTTATGCAGCATCAGCCAAAAAAAAAAAAAATCACACCATTGCCTCCAAATGCCTGTCCAGTTCCTCCTTAAATTTATTCAACCTATCATCCACAATGACAGATGGAAGTTTGCTCCAGCAATTAACCACCCGCTGGCTAAAGGCAAATTTCCGCACATCTATTCTACATCTGTCTTTTCTTAATTTGAATTTATGCCCCCTTAGGTTCGTAATCTGAACAAGTGGAAGGATCCCATCAGAATTCAGTGTGCTCAACCCATTCAAGGCCTTATACACCTCAATCAGATCACCGCACAGGTGCCTAGTCTCCAGCCACTGCAATTTGCAGAACTTAAGCCTCTCTTGGTAAGAGGATCCCTTCATTCCCCTCACCAATCTTGTTGCCCTTTTCTGTACATGCTCAAGTAAATCACCATCCTTCCTAAAATGAGGCCTCCAGACCTGTACACAGTACTCAAGACATAGCCTGACCACTGCCTTATACAGAGGGATAATCACCTCCTTTTCCCTGCTAGCAAAATTCCTATATATCATTGACAAAACCCCATGACTTGCCCCAGCAGCCTGTCTGCATTGCTAAGAAAACTTCTTATCTGCCTGCACAATTACTTCCAGGTCATTTTCATTTTCTACCACCTTGAGTGTAGTACCACACAGTTCGTACATTTCTCTGGGGTTACTTCTACCCATATGCAGTACTTTGCATTTGTCAAGGTTAAACTTCAGTTGCCACTTCTTAGCCCATCTGCCCAAATTATCTAGATCCTGTTGCAGTAGCACACTGCCATTACTGTCATTAACAACCCTGCCAACCTTTGTATCATCTGCAAACTTCAACATTAAGCCTGGTATACCTTCATCAATATCATTGATAAATATACAAAGCAACAGTGGACCCAACACCAAACCCTGTGGGACTCCACTAATAACATTAGTCCACAAAGAGCAGCACCCATTGATTACCACCCTCTGTCTTCTCCCACTTAACCATCCTTTTATCCATTGTAGCAACTTACCCTTAATACAATTCTGCTCCAATTTGTACAATAGTTTTTCATGCGCAACAGTGTCAAAAGCTTTCCTGAGATCTAAATATATGATATCAAAATTATTTTTTGCATCCAGTTCCTTTGTAACCACATCATAATATCCTATCAAATTTGTCAGACAAGACTTTTCCTTAACAATCCCATGCTGTGTCTGAATTATTGCTGCAGTCTTGTCTAGATGATTCTGCAATGCATCTTTTAACCAGTGACTCCATTATTTTACCCGGAACAGAAGTTAAACTAACTGGTCTGTAATTACTCGTGTCACCCTTCGATCCCCCCTTTGTGAATTGGGGATACATTTGCACATCTCCAGTCCGTGGGAACCTCCCCTGAGTCCAAGGATGCTCTTTTGCCGCCTCCTTTGATATAACTGGATAGATCCCATCCACCCCAGGTGCTTTTCTTATGTTTAACTTCAACAATTTCTCCTCCACTTTGCTCTCAGTTATTTCAAAATCATTAAGTATCCTGCTACAATTTGATAACCTTCTGCCATTTTCAAACCTTAATAATTCCTCATGTGTGAATGTAGATGCAAAATACTCATTCAGTTTGTTTGCTATCTGAGCAGGATCATCAACAGTTGAACCATCGTTGTCAAGTGGACCAATCAGATTCATCCCCTTCCTTTTAGACTTTATATAAGTATAGAAATCCTTGCTGTTTTTCTTAGCATCTTTTGCCAAGGATCTCTCGTAATCTGCCTTCGCCTGCCTAACCTTCTTTGTTACCTGATTACAGACTAGCTTATATCTACCATAGGCTTCTGAGTCGCTTGATAATTTATATGCATCCCATGCATTTTTCTTCTGTTACGAGTCTCATTAGTTCATTTGATAACCATTTAGGCCTAAACCTTGAACAATATTTCTTAGTAGGTATGAAACTTTTAGTAGCATCCACGATTAATTCCTTGAATGCTTCCCACTTAGAATTTACTGTTGGTAACATCGTCAGTCTATCCCACTGTACAGAATTTAAAAACTTTCTGAGACCACTGTACTCACCTTTATGGAAGCAAAAACCCTTTCCTTTACCCCTGATGGTAATTATATCTTTAAGATTTTTGATTTTTTTTTTTTGATTTGTTTTAGGAGCATTAGCAACTAAGGCCATATTGCTCGGGGATATGCGGTGGTCATTCCTTGACCTTTCCGCATCCTACGTATTTGGTGGTGACGGGCTCGAACCCCGGTCTAATCAAGAAGCGTGTGTTACGCACTGCTGCTCCTTCCCACCTGGCTACGGAGACGCCGCTATCTTTAAGTAAATCCCACATCAGTACACTGTGATCAATGCCACCTAGTGGTTCCTTTATCTGCAAATTCTTAATACACGAATGTGTATTAAGAATGTGTATTTCAAACTATCAAAGAAACATTAGTTTCAAAATCTTTTTCAGTAATATGTGCAGTCTTGCAACTGCCTTATACAGTAGGATTATAACCTCCCTATCTTTACAAGCAAACGAATGATAAATCAATAGATCAACATGGGCCTTTATTGCCTAACTACACTGATTAGGGAACTTCATATGCTGCCATATTGTAATTTCAAAATCAATTTCCTAATCAACTACACTTAGTTCAACACCACCAAGTTTAACTTATTTTGTAAATACTATTCCTCCGTCCCTTTTACATCATTTAGGAAAATCAAAAATACTAGTTGTCACAGAAACAATCCTTAGGGGTACCACTTCTAATACGCACAATGGCCAAAAAAATATGAACTTTTATTCGGTATCAGAGATCAAGCCACCTTTGTTTTGAATAACAAGTGTGCAACACAGCAAAGATTCTATAATCTGCTAATCAAGACATCAAAAGCAGATATTATTGGGATATCAGAGACATGGGGTCACACAGATATAAGCAGTACAGAATTGGAATTTGGGGAGTACAATGCATACAGAAAGGATAGACAGGGTAGGAAGAGAGGAGGCATTATGCTGTTAGTTAAGAAACACAAAATTTAAGAAAGTGCATCCAGTTGACATGGGTGGACAGTGCAACGTTGAGTCTCTTCGGTGTGACAAACACTGGGAAGGGGAAAATGAGAGTAGGAGTGTGTCATAGGCCAAATGACTCTGATGAGTACAACAAACAGTTGTGCAGAGAAAGAGCAGGCAAGTAAATCAGAATGTCTTGTAATGAGGGATTTTAACTTTCCAGATATTGACTGGAACTTGTGGGTTGGTCACTCACACGCTAGCAAGACTTTTGTGGATTTATTGGAGGATTGTTTTCTACAGCAACACGTTCAAAAGGCAACCAGAGGGAGTAATACCCTTGATGTGATTATCAGCAATGATTATTCATGCATTAAGAATTTGCAGATAAAGGAACCACTAGGTGTCAGTGATCACAGTGTACTGCTGTGGGATTTACTTAAAGATGTAACTACCATCAAGGGTAAAGGAAAGGGTTTTTGTTTTCGTAAAAGTGACTACAGTGGTGTCAGACAGTTTTTAAATTCTATACAGTGGGATCAACTGATGATGTTACTAACGGTGAATTTTAAATGGCAAGCCTTCAGGGACTTAATCTACTAGACTTTTCATACCAACTAAGAAATACTTTTCAAGGTTCAGGCCTAAATGGATGTCAGATGAATTAATGAGGCTCAAGGCAGAGAAGCAAAATGCATGGAATGCATATAAATTATCAGGCGACACAGAAGCCTACGGAAGATATAAGCTAGTCTGTAACCAAGTCATAAATGAGGTTAGGCAGATTATGAGAAATCTTTGGAAAAGAAAAACAGCAGAGAGCTCTTTACTTATGTAAACTCTAGAAGGGGATAAATTGGTCCACTTAACATAGATGGTTCGACTATTGATGATCCTGCTCAAGTAGCTGATAAACTGAATAAGTATTTTGCATCCGCATTCACACATGAGTTATTCAAGGAGGGGGAATGCCAGAGGTTTATCAAACTAACAGGGAGCTAATTGATTTTGTAATATTTGAGAGCAAAGTGGAGGAGAAATGGTTGAAGTTAAACTTAAAAAAAGTCACCTGGGGCAGATGGAATCTATCCAGTTATATTGAAGAAGGTAGCAAGTGAAGTAAGCAAACCCTTAGCCACAATTATGGGATCATTCTTAGAAACAGGGGAGGTCCCCGTGGACTGGAGCTGTGCAAACGTATCCCTAATTCAAAAATGGGGTGCAAAGGGCGACATAATTATAGACCTGTTAGTTTAACTTCTGTTCTGGGGAAAATAATGGAGTGACTGGTTAAAGAGGTGATACCAGATCAGCTAGACAAGCCTGCAGTAATAGTTCAGACACAGAATGGGTTTGTTAAGAGGAAGTCTTGCCTGACCAATCTGACTGGATACCGTGATGTGGTCACAAAGTAACTGGATGCAAAAAATAATTTTCGATATCATATACTTGGATTTCAGGTAAGTTTTTGATACTGTTGCACATGGAAGACTGCTGAAAAAAATTGGAGCCAGTATGGCATTAAGTGCAAGTTGCAGCAATGGATAAAGGGATGGTTATTAGTGGAGTCCCCATGGTTCAGTGCTGGGTCCATTGTTGTTTTGTGTATTTATCAATGATACTGATGAAGGTATATCAAGCTTAATGTCCAAGTTTGCAGATGATACAAAGGTTGGCAGGGTTGTTAATGACAGTATGCTACTGCAACAAGATGTAGAAAAGTTAGGCAAATGGGCTGAGAAGTGTCAACTGAAGTTTAAAATTGAGAAATGCAAAGTACTGCATATGGATAGCAGTAACACAAGAGAAACGTACCAACAGTGTGGTGGTTGTTGTTATTTGGTTTTTTGGAGCATTAGCAACTAAGGCCATATTGCTCCGGGGATATGCGGTGGTCATTCCCTGACCTTTCCGCATCCTCCGTATTTGGTGGTCACGGGCTCGAACCCGTGTAATCAAGAAGCGTGTGCTACACACTGCTGCCCCTGGCCACCTGGCTATGGAGGCATCCCAACTGTGTGGTACTACACTCAGGGAGGTTGAGAATGAAAAATATCTGGAGATAGTTATGCAGTCAGATATGAAGTTCTCTCAGCAATGCAGACGGGCTGCCACAGCAGGTCATGGAGTTTTGTCAATGACATACAGGAATTTTGCTAGCAAAGACAAGGAGGTGATTATCCCTTTGTTTAAAGCAATGGTCAAGCCAGGCCACACCTTGAGTACTGTGTAAAGGTCTGGAGGCCTCATTTTAAGAAGGCAGCAAGCGAAGTAATCAAACCCTTAGCCAGAAAGAGTACAGAGAAGGGCAACAAGATTGGTGAGAAGAACAAAGGGGTTCTCTTACCAGGAGAGGCTTAAATTCTGTAAGCTGCAGCATCTGGAGACTAGGCACCTGCGAGGTGATCTGACTGGGGTGTATAAAGCCTTGAATGGTTTGAGCAAGCTCAATGCTGATAGATTACTTCCGCTTGCTCAGATTAAGAACCTGAGAGTGCATAGATTCAAATTGAGGAAAGACAGTTGCAGAATAGATGTGTGCAAGTTTGCCTTTAGCCAGCAGGTAGTTGATTGCTGCAACAGACTTCCATCTGTCGTTGTAGAAGTTGATAGCTTAAATAAATTTAAGGCTGAACTAGACAAACATTTGGAGTGACAGGATGGGTGAAATGGGAAGGGGGTTTTTTTTGGCTGATGCTGTATAAACTTGCTTGCTTGCATCATTTGCCTTAACTAATGCTAATGTGTTTTAGCACATTTTGGTCTAATTGTAACCATTCTTTCGGCAAAATATTGCATAGCTACAATAAAGTTGAAGGAAGAGGATGTTGTTGCCAAACAGTTCCCCAGCATATCCTGCTCATTCTCAATAGGAGTGAGATCAGGTAAATGTGGGGTCCAGGAAAGATGACCGAAATCCCTGTCGTGTTCTCCATACAATTCTTGCATGCTTCTGGCATGATGCACTGTCATCCATAAAGTGGCCATCACCTTTTTGATAAAACTGTTAACATTGCAGGGTGCAGTAGATATGATGCAAAATTCAGGTATTCTCTGGATGATATTTGACCTTCCACTGGTATCAATGGACCCAGTCTGTGCCAAAAAACATTCCCCATACCATGATGCCACCTCCAAATGCTTGAGTTGTCCGAACAAGACTAACAGGATCCATCAATTCAGGAAGTTCTCAGCACACTCTCTGCCTACTATCAGTGCAAAAGAGTATATCATGATTCGTCTGAACACAACCTTTTTCCATCGTCCCACTGTCCAATCACGTTTTCGGCACAACTACAAGCAAATATTTCATTTTTTTCCCCTCTGAAATAAGTGGCTTCTGAACAGACAGGTGACTGCCAATGCCCAATTTCTTCAATTGCCTGTGCAAGGTACAGGCTGAAATAGGGCAGTTCTGAACTTGGATGAATCCAGATGTTATTTGTCACACAATGTCCTACATTTTCCTACAGTCCTCCTTAAGAGTACGACAGCTTTGCTCTTGAAATATTGTTTCTGCCACATTTATGCCTTTGAAATGTGGAAGAACCTCTTGCTTTCCAGTCATTAAAATCTTTGATGTGGATGCTTTTGAGAAACTAGTTTTGCTTTCCATTTCTTGAATCGTGGCTTCTGCTAAACATGCACCCACGATAGGACCTTTTTTAAAAGTCTGATAGATCATGCACTTTCCTCCATTCGGGCTTCAGATTACTGCAGTTGAATAGCGTGTGCAGTCTTTATACTCAAAAAGGCAACATGTTTTCATACCACATCACAGTTTTCTTTGTATTAATTTTTTCTGTGACTGTCTTAGTAGTAGTAGAGGCATGTGATGCAAAAAAGCAAGCTTATGTAGCTTGCTTTTTACTGCTGATGCATCACATCAGCAAAAAAAAAAAAAAAAAAAACATTTCACACATCCATCCCCTCCAAATGTTTGTCCAGCTCCTTGAATTTATTTAAGCTATCAACTTCCACAATGACAGATGGAAGTTTGTTCCAGCAATCAACTACTCGCTAGCTAAAGGAAAATTTCCACACATCTATTCTATAACAGTCTTTCCTCAATTTGAATTTACAGCCCCTCAAATTCGTAATCTCAGCAAGAGTAAGAATCCCATCAGAATCCCTTCTCACTATAAATGAGGGTAAATACTGGAGTAGAGGAAGTTTTTGTTTAGCAAACCTGTGAATTACTGGTATAAGTTACTTCTCTAGGTAGTCTCAGCTAACAGCTTGAGGGTAAATTCAAAAGTTGGATAGTTCCTAATACAAAGGTTCATATTCTTTTGGCCAGTGTGTGTGTGTGTATTAGATCAATACAAAGTGTAATTATTAATCATAATCCTCTTCTTCCTGCCCTAAAGCCACACTGCAATCCATCTTAGTCTTACTCATGATTCCAGGATGCTCCAGCTTATACAGTGACTGTACATGACACAGAGCCAAATATGTCACTAAAATCCAAATAATGTCAAAATTATTACCTACATCCAGCTCATGAGTGACTATGTAAAAATAGCTAACCAGATTAGTTAAATATGATTTTTCCTTAACAAAAATGTGTTACGTATCATTCAGAATTCCATATTTATATGCTATCCCTGTATTCCACTCTATCATTACTTACATGATTTTCCCTATCATTGAAGTCAGACTAACTGGTTTGTAGCTGATCACTTTGCTCTCAGAAATGCCTTTATGTACTGTTAATACGTCAGCACTTCTCTGACTGCACCTCCGTAGCCAGATGGGAAGGAGAATTAGTGCGTAGCACACGCTTCTTGATTAGACCGGGGTTCGAGCCAGCACCACCAAATACGGAGGATGCGGAAAGGTCAGGGAATGACCCCCGCATATTCCTGGAGCAATATGGCCTTAGTTGCTAATGCTCCTAAAAAAAACCAAATAACAAAAAAAAAAAAAAAACTTCTCTGACTAAAAAGAATCTCTCCCAAGTCCAATGATGTTTTCATAATTAACATTAATACTTCAATGCACTCTCTCAACACCTCCCACAGAATTAGTGAGTGCATGCCATCAAATCCAAGTCATTTGAATTCAGGCTCAAAAGATTTTGTAATAAGCACTCAGTTGTAATCTTGATATTGCTAATTTCATACTGCTCACTTTTATCGGCCTCATTCTCACAGCTTCTCCTCACTATAAAGGGTCTTTCATCTAAAAATCAATACACACATCTACTCCTCAGAGACTGTCTCAGTCATAAGCTTGTGTTGCTTCTGATTTAAATTCATCATGCAAGTTTCCATTAATGATAATTTTATTCTTCTATAATTTGTTTACTATGTTCTTATCAATGTTTAAAGTAGTTCATTTTCATGCCATTCACCTCTATATGAAATTGCAAAGTCATTACTGTACTCTAACTTCAATAAGAAAATAAATGGGCTATAAAAAGTGACACGCTTGAATCACGTGTAATGTAAACTAAAAAATATTGCCCACACTATGAAACACAACATTTTAAGACTGCATACTCCAGAAAGACCACACAGGTAGAGGAGTTAACTATTTATTATTACTATTATTAGTAGTGGTATCAAATGATGCAAGGTTATGCAACATCAGCCAAAACACATCCCACCTCATCTGTCCATCCCCTCTAATAATATGTAAAACTCTTCCTTATTATTCAAACTACTCACTTCTTACAACACAAGTTCATTCTAACAACTGGCTGTAAGCAAACTTTTGCACATTTATGCTGTAGCAATCCTTTTTGCAATTTAAGTTTAGTGTGTTGTCCAAGAAAGAGTAGGAATATCATAATCATTAAGTTTATTCAACCCATTTAAGGCTTTAAACACTTCAATAAGGTCTCTTTGCAAGTATTTTCACAAGAATATGATCATTAACTGTATATACCATTTGGGCTCAAACTACAGTTAACCATAATGCATATGCTACTGCACGCCCAGTATAATCACTTAGTTATGTACATGAAAATTAAAAATTTAGAAAAAAAAATTGTGGAAAACTTGCACTATCTGAGGCTGTTACAAAATGTAAACTACAGTCCTAAAATATTTACTTTTAATATATAGCAACAAACAAGATCCATTTTTAAAATATAACTTTACAAACACTGTGACAAAGTCTAAATACTGTAGTGTAAATCAAATACTGTATTATTAATTTACTAATTAATAATACAGTATTTGATTTTATGCACACACACACAATTGGTGGTTTTAGTTTAATATGCCTATGTATTTATTTTTGTTCATTGGGAATAATTTGATATATTGTTTACAAATACACTTCATAGGAGTATATCCTGTTTTGTAAAAAATAAAATATAAAATGAAAAAAATAATTATGAGGTGTTCATCACACAAGGCTGTTTAAATTTACTTCACAAATCATATTACTATATTCTTTATCACTTTAACTTCAGTTCTACAACTTCAGGCTAGTAAATTTCTTCATAAAAGATTTGCTTTCAACTGTGAAAGTGCAATTAAAAACAAATAGTAAGGGCTCACCAAAAACAGCTGTGTGCCAGCATACACAAAATAAAACATGTCGGACACAGATGTATTTGAATTGCACTGAAGCAAAGGGCATGCCACAAGATTATATAAGTGGCAAAATGTGACAAGATTATATAAGTGGCAAAATGATACGAAGGTAATAGTAATAGCAGTAGTGGCATGTGATGCAAGAAAGCAAGTGTATGAGGTTATTCAGCATTAGCCAAAAAAAAAAAAATTACAAAACAATTCCCTCTAAATGTTTGTCCAGTTCCTCCTTAAATTTATTTAACCTATCAACTTCCACAACAACAGATGGAAGTTTGTTCCAGCAATTAACCACCCGCTGGCTAAAGGCAAATTTCCGCACATTTATTCATCTGTCTTTCCTCAATTTGAATTTATGACCCCCCATTAGGTTTGTAATCATTCCATAAGACATTAAATGATTCACTTGCTGTGTTTCAAATGAGGGTATGATGTGAGAGTCAGGTACATCAGAATAAAACTGATTTCTACAAAAAATTTCATGTCGCAATAAAAAAAAAAAAAAAAAAAAACTAAAATGAAACAACTGGTGACAGTAACACATTCAAAACCATCAAAGAATTATTACTGTACGCAAGACTTCATACCTATACCAGCTTTAACTTCTTACATCATATTTATGAAGGGCAAAGAATTAAATAAAAAAATGGATATTTGCTAACTAGCAGCAAGCTAACAGCTCATATAAAAAAACCGTACTGAGAAAGAAATAATCCACTTCCACCGTGCATTATGGTAGCCCAATGTAACTTCTAATCATCTCATAAATGATTCAGACTTACACCACAGTGCAAAGTAACTGGAAATATGAAAATTTATAAATTTAACCACTTCATACACGATATGATGTACTACAAAGTATTATCATGACAACTACTTTCATCAGGAGCTCCGATATTAAGAATGTCACTTTCACAATGATTTCCTATGTTTAATATGAAAATTTTTTCAACCTTTAATTTAGAATTTCGTTCACTTTTCCATGAAATACTCAACTTTTTTTTTTTTTTTTTCAAGAAATTTGAGACCTCTACTTCACGTAGGAGTAGAGGGTTCGTCCGTACAATCTAAAGTTTAAAAGGCTTAGTAGCAGGTAAGTAAGATACAAAATCGGCTATTAAAATGTAACAGTGGTGACGATAAAATGAGTTATTTAATCATTAGTGTTTGAGAAAATTGAGTGCTGAAGTATGATCATGGCGGCGAAATGGGTACACACACACACTGAAGACTTCATTAGTACCTCTATATGGTAACAAAACATATGTTCGTAACATAGAACACTTAGAGACATATCAATTCACTGTGACACATTACCTGTCTATCGAATCTTGGTTCGCCAGAATTCATGCATCCTATAATAAACTTCTCTCGTTTTTCAACGTCGTTTGCTGATGAAAGAGCCATGTGAGTACATTTTGACATTTGTCTGACAGAAGAAGATACTTGTCGTTAACGATCCTGCCCTCTGGTGAATACGATGCTTCTCAGGATACACTTGTTTACATTATTTGTTTGCAAGGCTTACATTTCACTTGCTTAGATTTTCTACAATACGAACAAAATTACGAACTGCCCTACATGTTAAAATACCTCGCTCTATTAACATCTTCGAACTACCAACACAACGGCGTCTGTAATTAGCGTTTCACTCGCAGAATACACTCGTGCAAGCAGCAGAAGATGTTACGCGATACAACGTAATCACTGACATGTCACGACTCATTGTCTTTAGCGCACTTACACAGCTAACCAATAGATAACATTTATATAAACTTCAATATTAGTTAAAATTCATGTTCTCATTTACTGCTTATTAATATGTACCTATATAAAATATTTAAAAAAAAGATTATAAAGATTTTTAACGGCTCGCATATATTGTCCATCTATCTGCGAGGAAAATTAAAACTAAAATCGAAATTGTTTTACTTTACCCGGAATATGTTTCCACAAATTTTCGATAATTAAACAAAAATCAAATGAACAAAATATTAAAAGCGTTTTCTTGTATATATATATATATATATATATATTTTTTTTTTTTTTTTTTAGTATTTAAAGACTAAATGCATAAGACGTAATTCCATTAATTATATATTATCGGTGTAGAAACACCAAAATTAACCCATAAAATTAAACTATGTACATAGTGTAATGGCATCGTTTTAAATTAAAACTCTTGTTTTGGCTACCTTCACAACGAGATATCAGGTACTGCATATATATATAACATCTAACAACGCTGTGAAAACTTTTATGCTGAACTAATAATATTTCGAGGATTTACGAAAAAAAAGTATCCAAAGTTGTCATTAAAATATTAGTGGGAAGAGAAGAAACCACTGTGGACCATTCCATGCTACAGAACATAAATAAATTTTTTGACATCAGAGCTAATTCCAACAAAAAAATTTTATTTTTATGTTCATAAACACTTTTTTTTTTTTTTATAATACCCACATATACAAATAAATATTAAAATTTTGATTAGTGTTCTATGATAACTTTCATTATTTAGCAAGCTGGCTGAACACACGCATGGACAAGCGCGTGCGCACAGGTTTGACACATTGCATTCGAATAATACTATGGTGCAAAGAGTTATGGGACATCGAACCGATTTCAGCGACTGAAAAAATACAGTAATATTCCAATAAATGATTGGCGGTTAGCCATAATTCATTTTAAATGGGAATGATGAGCACTGCAACAGCTAACAAAGTTTCTGAGAGAATGCACTGCAACAGCTAACAAAGTTTCTGAGAGAATGCACTGCAACAGCTAACAAAGTTTCTGAGAGAATGATAGTTCCATGACATATGGGAGAGACGTGTATCACAACGAGCAACAAGCTGAAGAAGTGAAATCAATGCGGGATTTAGATAGTCTGGAACCCCGACACGCATAATTACAAATAAATGCAAAGGTTAATAAAAATATATATATTTAATCTTTATATAATAATCGTATTGGTCTGGGGACACCGTAGTGACAAATACAGGAGGGGATCGTCCCCATAGATTATACTGCAACAAACAACGTGTGTTTTATGATATTCAATTGTGCTATGGTATAACAAGCATATGTTGTATGTTTGTTATACAAACGCAGGTTAAAAATTAGAGAGAGTTCACTTCAAAATTAATTTTCAGTTTCTATCGATAGCAAATATCATCGTATCAATATTAAATATCATGGTAGCAAGAAGCGAATATCATTATTATTTTTTTTTCCTTTATGGGATTTTTTCTAACAATAAAGAATACTGGTACAAAGTGTATGGAATGGCTGGTTATGTCAAGTTGCTATTATTACTGTTGTTCCATGAAATCTTTTAAATACCACAGTTGCTCAGGATCGGGCCTTTTTGAAGTCTCATGTAAGTATTCCATACTAGGCCTCTTGCTGCTAGGTTCTTATGGAGGCTCTTTGGCACAATGCCGGCAGTTGACGCGGTGATCGAGATGATCATTATATGTTCCATAAGCTGCATTTCTTTCACTTCCTATCTTAGGTCTGTGTACACCCTGATCTTTTCCTCATACGTTTTTGCAGGTATCTGGTATTGGGACCGCTATGACAATCAGGCAGATAGCACTTTCCTCATTACGATGAGGATTCTATCTCGTCTGCTGTGCGCAGTCATCTCTACATGGTCCCAATAGAGTTTGTGAGTAGGAGTATCTTTCCAACGGTTTGAGGATGTTATAGGTAATGATACACTTTCTATGATCAACTCATACTTGCTCGTCAGCTTCTGATGTATTATCAGTGCTCTCTTCTAATGTACAAATCTTGGAAACCTGATCGGGACTGTGTGTTCTCCATCTGTATGATCAACCAGCATATTGCAGTGATGTAGTAGTAGTAGGGTCATGTGATGCAAGAAAGCAAGTGTATGAGCTTATGCAGGATAACCTGAAAAAAAAAATTACACCATTCCCTCCAAATGCCTGCCCAGTTCCTCTTTAAATTTATTTAACCTATCAACTTATACAGCGACAGATGGAATTTTGTTCCAGCAATTAACCAACCGCTGGCTAAAGGCAAATTTCCGCATTTATTCTACATCTGTCTTTTCTTAATTTGAATTATGCCTCCTTAGGTTCGTAATCTGAACAAGTGGAAGGATCCCATCAGAATTCAGCGTGCACAACCCATTCAAGGCCTTATACACCTCGATCAGATCACCGCGCTGATGCCTAGTCTCCAGCCACTGCAATTTGCAGAACTTAAGCCTCTCTTGGTAAGAGGATCCTTTCATTCCCCTCACCAATGTTGTTGCCCTTCTCTGTACACGCTCAAGTAAATTTACATCCTTCCTAAAATGAGGCCTCCAGACCTGTACGCAGTACTCAATGCATGATCTGACCATTGCTTTATGCAGAGGTACAATCACCACCTTCTCACTGCTAGTAAAATTCCTATATATCATTGACAAAACCCCATAACCTGCCCTGGCAGCCTGTCTGCATTGCTCAGAAAACTTAATATCTGACTGCACAATTACTCCAAGGTCTTTTTCATTTTCTACCACCTCAAGTGTAGTACCACACAGTTGGTATGTTTCTCTGGGGTTACTTCTACCCATATGCAGTACTTTGAATTTGTCAAGGTTAAACTTCAGTTGCCACTTCTTAGCCCATCTGCCCAAATTATCTAGATCCTGTTGAAGTAGCACACTGCCATTACTATCATTAACAACCCTGCCAACCTTTTGTATCATCTGCAAACATCGATATTAAGCCTGATAAACCGTCATCAATTTCATTGATAAATATACAAAACAACAGAGGACCCAACATCGAACCCTGTGGGACACCACTAATAACATTAGTCCACGAAGAGCAGCACCCATTGATTACCACAATCTGTTTTCTCCCACTCAACCATCCTTTTATCCATTGTAGCAACTTACCCTTAATATCATTCTGCTCCAATTTGTGCACTAGTCTTCCATGCGCAACAGTGTCAAATGCTTTCCTGAAATCCAAATATATGATATCAAAATTATGTTTTGTATCCAGTTCCTTTGTAACCACATCATAATATCCTACCAAATTTGTCAGACAAGACTTTCCCTTAACAAACCCATGCTATGTCTGAATTATTGCTGCAGTCTTTTATAGATGATCCTGCAATGCATCTTTAACCATTGACTCCATTATTTTACCCAGAACAGAACTGGTCTGTAAATACTCGGGTCACCCTTCGATTCCCCTTTGTGAATTGGGGATACATTTGCACATCTCCAGTCCGTGGGGACCTCCCCTGAGTCCAGGGATGCTCTCATAATTATGACTAATGGTTTGCTTAGTTGCTTTCCCATCCACCCTAGGTGCCTTTCTTATGTTTAACTTCAACAATTTCTCCTCCACTTTGCTGTCAGTTAAAAAATAATTAAGCACCCTGCTACAATTTGACAACCTTCTGCCATTTTCAAACCTTACGATGCAAAATATCATAGCAGCAAGAAGCGAATATCATTATTATTTTTTTTCCCTTATGGGTTTTTTTCTGACCTTGAAGAATACTGGTACAAAGTGTATGGAATGGCTGGCTATGTCACGTTTTGCACCTATATTCACCTCATGTGTGAATATAGAGGCAAAATGCTCATTCAGTTTCTTTGCTATCTGAGCAGGATCATCAACAGTCGAACCATCGATATCCAGTGGACCAATCAGATTCATCCCCTTCCTTTTAGAGTTTATATAAGTAAAGAAATCCTTGCTGTTTTTCTTAGCATCTTTTGCCAAGGATTTCTCGTAATCTGGCTTCGCCTGCCTAACCTCCTTTGTGACCTGATTACAGACTAGCTTATATCTGCCATAAGCTTCTGAGTCGCGTGATAATTTATATGCATCCCATGCATTTTTCTTCTCTGTTATGAGTCTCATTAGTTCATTAGATAACCATTTAGGTCTAAACCTTGAACAATATTTCTTAATAGCTATGAAACATTTAGTAGCATCCACGATTAATTCTTGAATACTTCCCACTTAGAATTTACTGCTGATAACATCGTCAGTTGATCCCACTGCAGAGAATTTAAAAACTGTCTGAGACCACTGTGCTCACCTTTACGAAAGCAAAAACCCTTTCCTTTACCCCTGATGGTAATTATATCTTTAAGTAAATCCCACATCAGTACACTGTGATCACTGCCACCTTGTGGTTCCTTTATCCTCAAATTCTTAATACACGAATGATCACTGCTGATAACCAGATCAAGAGTATTACCCTCTCTGGTTGCCTCTCGAACATGCTGCTGCAGAAAACAATCATCCAATAAATCCACAAAACTCTTAGTGAGTGGCCAACCCACCAGTTTCAGTCAATATTTGGGAAGTTAAAATCCCCCATTATTAGACATTCCGATTTACTAGCCCACTCTATTTCTCTGTACAATTGTTCATTGTACTCATTCGAGTCATTAGGCCTATAACACACTCCTACTCTTATTTTTGCTTTCGCAGTGCTTATGTCACACCACACTGACTCAACAATGCACTGTTCATCTGTATCATCTATATTGTTATCAACTGTTTCTGAGTTCGGGAGACATCGTCGACACATACCTCATCTGTCATTCTGGGTTCCATGGCAATATATTTTCTCTAGTTCCTGGTATTGATTATCAGGTCTTGGATCGCTAGAATAAATAATTAAATTTCGGAGGAAGACCTCACGTCCTTGAACCATGTATAGGAAGCCATTTTAACAGTGTGGTCCTGATGGAAGTAATAGTAGTGTCTGCATTGGAGTGCCATTTTTCCCAATCTTTCTAGAGATGTTTGGGCGATAGGGTCTCCTCGCTTAGGTTAAGTGGGGTATGCCACTTGACTATCTTCCTTATGGCCGGTAGAGGGGCATCATGTTTTTTCTGGAATTAGTCCTTCAGGTTCTCCAGTGCTTCCTTCTGGCGTTAAATGGGAGATCCTAAATGGGAATTCCTTCTTTTTTTCCTAGCTGTCTGCACGTGTAGCACAGTGGTATCGTCACCGGGTGGAAAAGGCCCGGGTTCGAATCCCGTCGATGATGTGAGGAAAGTTAATGGACTTTTTTCATTCCGTGGCTGAGTTAGTCGGACTCGGGCATAGATAGCAAGGTTTTACCGCCAGAAACTGGGGTTTTTCTTCCAGCAAAACAGACAACTCGACCACAGAATACAAGCATTTAACAAACATAAGACACACAGCACGGGAGATGAATTTAATTATTCGGTGGCCTAAAAAAATAATAGTTTGGTTTTTCCTTTACTAGCTATGGTCATTATCGCCACTGCAGACTTCGGGTAGAGTTGGCAACTGTAAAATAGCTTTATTTTACCTCTTGGGCTTATCTTAATAAGTAATCTTCATAACGCTAATTCTCTGCCACGGCCTGTAGAAGTAAAAGCTTCCTCCCTCCCCAACGGAGAAGGCTGCGTCGCTGCCCCCTGTGGTGTGCAGGTGACGCCGCGCGAGTGAAACAGTATCGCCCCCGTCATGTGCCGCCAGCTAGTGGAGAGTGGTCATCTTCCCCCAGGCAGTGGGCTGACGCATGTTTTCAAAAGAGAGAATGTGAGATATGACACTCTGAAGTGAGAAAAGTCGCCCCTGTAAGAGTCATACTACTGAGGCCGACTGAATCATGTATCAGCGGAATGTTTGGTAGTGGGGAGGCTAAAAAGGGGAGAGGTGAATGTCACATAAACTTCTCCAAAGCAGCCCTGCACGAATATGCAAGCCCCTTAATAAATATCGTCCCTGGGTGAGTCAGGTCCTAAAAGTGTCAAGCAAAAACCCTTTTTGCCTGACCGTCCAAATGAACACCTGCATCTCAGAGGGGAAGGCAGAAAGGGGACAAACTTATATATAGAGATTGAGAACAAAGGAGAATTGGTCTAGTCGTCGTCGAGGGAGTGGTCCAGTTCGTTGATCAGAAAGTTGTCCAGTTGCCGTGGTCCAGTGGTCGCAGTCGAGTTGTTTCGAGAGCAGTAAGGAGAAAAGAGGCAGAGAGCGGTATTACCCCGAGTAGAAGCGAGAAAAGATGATACCAGAGGTAGTGAGGTCCTCGCTCCGACGTGGCTCGGAACTTTGCGGTAAGTTCACCCCATTTTAACCAATAGAATTGTATATGATAGTATGTCATATTATACCCACCTTTCTTCTCATTGAAATAAGCTTCAAGATGTGTTTGATGTGATTGTAACAGTAAAGTAATATTATCCAATGATACCATATTGTGTTCTATTATTTACCCAGCAATTACCTTTGCTACTCATTTAACACTAAGATAGGAGAATATCTATGTTATCATCTAAAGGAAAGGAATCGTTGTTTGCCTGACTACATGAAGATACACAGATTTAATGTACCAACCAAATATCCCTTAAACTAACTTAACAATTATCTTGATACTAGATACGGTTATATTATGTTTATTGTATGTTTATATGTAATGTTGTTATGTAATGTTGTTGTTTAATAAACCATGTTTGTTTGCTAATTTTGCCTCATGACATTCTCTGGTTACACACGGACCACGGAATCCGAATTAAGAAAGAACCTTTATTTGCGGCCACTCTTGAGGCTCTATTAAGTCAATAGAGAATCGGGGTGGAGAACACAGCGCCCTCCGATGTTGCCAATTTTATTCCACGAATAAGATTGAAGAACACGTTGAGGTTTATGTCCTAATACAAACTGGTAGACGAGCACATTAAAACCCGACTCTCTGGATGTTCATTTTAGTGTTGAGCATGCTTGAAGGTTGTATGGATATTGGTGAAAGTTACAGTAGCATGCCCGCGCTATAACGGAGAGAAAAGGCGGCGTTACACTGGTGCCGTGACCGGCGTTACACTGGTGCCGTGACCAGGATTGAATGTGTCATTTCGGGATGAAAAACTGTTTTACGAGTACTTATTGGTAACTAGGATTGCTGTAGACTGAAGTGTGAAACAGCAGTAGAACGAACGAAAATAGAGAAGAAGAAATAGAAGAAAATTACTACTGTAGAAGGGAAGACACTTGTACCGTGGATGTGTTTGCAGAGAATGGTAGAGGCAGTTTGTTTTTCAGCACATCAGCACAAGTAACACGGTCCTCTTCAGGAACACCCACATTGAACAACAGTTAGCAACTAGTAACTAGTACTATTTTTACACCTAAGAGAGAAGGGAAAACCAATAAAATAAATAGTTGCTATATGTTGTAACACTTTTGTTTAAGATTATGGATTACTAACGTTATATAATTATGTTTTCAGCGACGTAAAGGTAGGTCACACTATTTTGGAAAACGGGATCCCACAGTACATAGATAGGCTTACCCCAACATTTTATCTGAAAACTAATAGGGTCATCTAATTTCACTTACACAGGAATAAGTTTAAAATGGAGGGACAGTCCCCACAAACCACACAGGTCGGAATAGATCCTTCAGCTCCATTATTCGTAACAGAACAGACTCAGTCTCCTCCCGATGCAGCTAGACCGCAGTTGGCTAATATTGCAGGTTACTTGGGTCTTGTTCCAGTTTTTTCAGGCAGCCCTGATGAAGGCCCATCTGTTCAATATTTTTTCGAAATGCTAGAAAGTGTAGGAGAATTAGCCCTTTGGGGAAATTCTGAACTTCTGGCAGTCTGTAAAGCTAAGTTTCGCTCTCTTGCAGCAGAATTCTTAGCACAGTCATTAGAATTACGTAGAGAAAAAGACTATACCGTGTTCAAGAATGCTTTCTTAGCCCAGTTCGAAAAAACGGAACCAATAGTGACATGCTTGAGTCAATTCTCAAATGCTGTTCAGGGGCCCACCGAAAATGTGGCGAACTTTAGCGCCCGCGTTAGAAATTTGGGACGTCTAGCGTTTAAAACCCAGAGTGAGTCGCCTGAGGCATTATCAATTTTAGACCAGGCAATGTTGGCTCAATTTCTCAGGGGGGTATCAAATAAAATTAGAAGGATGGTGCTCTCCCAAAATCCGTTAACTTTCTCACAAGCGATAAACATAGCGAAGCGTGAGGAAACAAATGACCTCATATCGGATTCAAAACATAGATCCGTTAACACTCTTTGTGGGCAAACTAATAGTGATGGAGAAATGCTCAATCAACAAGTAAGCTATTTTAAAGAATTTTTAAAGCCGTTACAAGAACAGATACGAGACCTACAACAATCGTTATATACTCTATCAGTAAATAATGTTATGCAAAATAAATTAGAAACGCAAGATTCTACAAACAATGAAAATAATTCATGTCAAAAATGGAGCACCGGAGCTTATGCATCTTCCCCTTCGTGCGACCGCGAAGCGTTCCCGGTAAGGCACTTACAGTCGAACAGGGCGTTGCCAAGAGACGCTAGCGATACTCGTTATCACAGGCGCTACGGAGAACCGAGTTATGCCGGGAAGCAAGCATACCGTAACCAAGCTAACACTACAGCAGGCAGGGGCCGCTGTTCTGATCGATGCGGCTGTCGGGGCAACTATTACCCGACGCCAGATTGTTCTCCTCCTCGGTGCGCGAGGTATACCGCGCGCGAGTACACTACCTTACCAAAAAATGGGACACCCCATGCTAACAGTCAGGGTTACAATTTTAACAGGAATAGAGACAAAATAGCAAATAGAACGTATTATAGTAATCGAAATAAGGGTAATATGAACTCGTATAATAGGGAAAGAAGAGAAATAAATAAAAGTGGGCGTATTTTAGAACAAACTCAACCTAAAGCTGTTTTGGGAAGGCAAATGAATCAAGTTAATTACAAAACAGATAGGGAGAGATATATGTGACAAAGATCAATTCCTGCACCAAATAGAAAGAGTTTTTCATGTTATAAAACCACCTCAGTGCAACAAAATATAAACGGAGTCGCCAAATCGTATGCCCGTAGTAAAAACGTACAACAAGGGGTATATATATTAGATGATGATTCCAAATTGCCATTGATAAGTGGGTTTATTCAAGGTGTTCCGGCTAAATTTCTAGTGGACACAGGAGCTAGCATAACGCTTATGAATACAAATTTATATAATAAAATTAAGCATGATAAGTCATTAAATTCGAGAACACCAGACCTAACTATAACCGGAGTTTCTGGCTATATTGTTCCAATTCATACTGAGGTTACAGCGAATTTTAAGTTAGGTGATGCTACTTTCCAAGAAAGTGTTTTAGTCGCTTCAGGTAATTTTAAGGGTCGTTATGATTTAATATTAGGACTAAATGTCTTAAGACGTTTTTCATTTACCATAGATCTAGGTAAGGGAATTATACACTCTGCCCCATTGAACATCTGCTTAAGGGAAGAGGGTAGCGAGGAGAAAGGCGTAAGAGACCAGTATTTGAATTTAAAACCGTCGGTAGCTAAATTAACAGGTAAACATTTGATCCCCGCCTCATCAGAAAAAGTAGTAACAGCTGTTTGTAACCAACTTGCTGTTTTTGCCGAACAGTTGGTTTTGACAGAACCTAACTCTAACTTAGGTCGTGACGACCTGGCAGTTAAATGCTCAATAGACAGAGTGGGTCCAGATGGCAGAGTGTCAGTTCTTGTTGCCAATCTGACAGACGAGCCGCTCCACCTTCCCAAAGGGATGAATATTGCTAGTCTTGAGGGTGTTAGGGATAATACAGTTGTTTTTACAGGTGAGAAAGCTAATGAGAAAGCTACATCTCCCGTGACTTTGCAAGACTTTGACCTCGATCACTTGACAGATGATCAAAGGCATAAACTGTCTGATTTGTTATACGAATATAGAGATATCTTCGCCAAGTCCCCAGCTCAGCTAGGAAATTCGAAGATGCTAAAACATAGGATTAGATTGACTGATAATATACCAGTGAAGCAGACAGCCTATAGAGTACCATATTTGCTAAAAAATGAAGTTCAAAGGCAGGTAAATGAACTATTGGAGTCCAACATCATACAACCAAGCCATTCCCCATACGCAGCGCCTATAGTTCTAGTCAAAAAGCCTGATTCGACTTATAAGATGTGTGTTGACTTTCGAAAATTAAATTCAAAAATTCTTTCTGAAAATTATTCTCTCCCTAATGTTAACGAGGTACTCCAACATCTCAGGCAAGCGCGTTATTTTACTTCTCTCGATTTACGAAGTGCATTCCACCAAATCGAAGTGCACCAAGCTGATCGTCACAAAACCGCCTTCACTACTGGTGAATCTTTGTATGAATTCTCTCGAATGCCACATGGGTTAAAGAATAGTTTTACGTCGCTTTTAAAAGCCTTATCATTAGTGCTTCATGGACTCGGAGAAGAATCGGTTTTCCCTTACCTTGAACATATAATTATTGCTTCGCCCAACCTTGATTTACATCTCTTGAGGTTGCGAAAGGTTTTCCAGCGTTTGAGAGAATACGACCTTAAGTTAAAACCTAAGAAATGTGAGTTCCTAAAAGAACATTTAAAATACCTTGGGCATCTAATCAATTCTGAAGGTATTCGTCCTGATGCAGACCAGGTGGCTGCTGTTCGAAATGCGCATCCTCCTCGGAATGCAAAACAAGTGCGATCTTTTCTAGGAATGGCAGGGTTTTACAGGAAGTTTATTCCTAATTTTTCGGAGATTGCGAGACCTCTAACAAATTTGACGAAGAAAGGAACACCATTTGTCTGGAACAGCTCAACGCAGCAGGCTTTCGATCAGTTAAAGGCTGTTTTGACTACACCACCTTTGCTGGTCTATCCTGACTTTTCCCGACCTTTCGTCCTATCTGCTGATGCGTCTTCATATTGTGTCGCGGCATGCTTAGAAGTACAGATAGATGAGAATTCTAGACAGCCAGTAGCTTATGCATCCAGATTGTTAAAAAAGTCGGAATTGAACTATAGTACTACAGAGAAAGAAGCCTTGGCTATAATCTTTGCAGTCATGCAATTTAGGCCTTATTTGGTGTCAAATCATTTTACGTTAATAACGGATCATCAACCATTGAGCTTTTTGCTTAATCTAAAGAATCCATCGCCCCGCTTAGCTAGATGGAGTATGATGTTGCAAGAATACGATTTTCAAATTATCTACCGTCCTGGTAAAGTGCATTCAAATGCAGACTTTCTTTCTAGACCGGTTTTAGAGGAAGATGAGACACAAAACAGGAATAGGAAACCAAGAAATACGAAGGTAGTCGCTCCGTTATCAACAGAGGCAAATCAGGAATCAGTGATTTTTCCTCAAAATCAAACCAGAACTTTGATCAAAACTCTACAGAGAGAAGATCCGATTTTGCAGAAATTAATTGAAGCGCTAGAAGGAACACCCCAGGCATCAACAAGAGTGCCAGATTCCTTTTATATGAGTAATGATGGATTATTATACCACTATACTCTATCTGGCTCTGGAAACACCCGAGAAGACCCAAATGAACAGTTAGTTGTTCCAGAAGGTCTGAAGGGGGAAATTTTAAAATCATGCCACGACGATTTACTTTCTGGAGGCCATTTTGGGTTACAGAGGACACTGGAAAAAGTTAAGAGGGACTTTTTCTGGACAGGCATGTACGCAGACATCCGTAATTATATTGAATCATGCCCATCTTGTTTAGAACGTAGAGGTTTTAACCCTAAAGCGAAAGCGGCTCTGATGAGAGTCCCAGTCGAAAACGCCCCTTGGGTGAGGGTGTCGTTAGATATTTTGGGACCTCTCCCAATGACACTGAAAGGAAACAAGTATTTGCTGTTGGCAGTTGACAACTTTACGTGTTATGCCGAAGTGGTCCCACTGCAGACTCAAAAAGCGGATGAAGTTGCAACAGCTTTTATTAATAATGTGATTGCTAGGCATGGAATTCCTAAGTACATTCTTACAGACCAAGGCACAAATTTCATGTCTTCTTTGTTACGACAAGTGTGTGAGAGGTTAAATATTCATCAAATTCATACGTCTCGATATCATCCGCAAACAAATGCCAAGGTAGAACGTCTAAATCGCACCTTAGCAAATATTTTATCGCATGTCACAAATGAGGCTCAATCAGACTGGGATGAAATGACGCCATTGGCGATAGCTGTGTACCATGCAGCAACCCATAGTGCTACTCAGGAATCGCCTAACTTTTTAATTTATGGTAGAGACTTACTGTTGCCTTCTGATTTATGGCATGTGAAAGAAAAACAGTCTTATGCATCCTTGGAAAATTACTCTGAAAAGTTGTGTGCGCGTCTTAGAAGAACCTATGAGATTGTGTCCCAACATCTGGAAGAGGCAGTGCAAAAACAAGAAGAACGAAGAGCTACCGTAGCTGTAGACAAGAATATTCGTGTGGGAAGTCTTGTCTATCTTTTTACTCCTAAAATAAAAGTAGGCACAACAAAGAAACTGGCTCGATTGAGTACAGGTCCTTACCGTGTAACCAACCAAACTTCGCCAGTAAATTTTGAGATTCAGAACCTGTTCAACCCAAGAGACAAGCAATTAGTGCATGTAGACCGATTGACAAAGGTAGTTGATCGAAAAGTTTTCCCTGAACTGAGAGTTGAAGAGACAGCAGAAGCTGAAGATAATGAACCGCTGGAAGAAACGTGTACAGAGACAGTGCCTAAGGAAACTTGGATATTTGACGAACCTGTTGTGGAAGCTTGTGATTTAATCCCACCAATAAATCCCAGGCCGGCGATAACAAGACCAGTTCGGCCTACAACTGTGCCAGTATCCATTCCCTTAAGGAATCTCCCAAGTAGGAATAAAAATATTCTGGCTGGTAAATCAGTTGAAGCTACCCAAGTGCCAACACAAACGCATGGTTACAACTTGCGTAGCCGAAATCGAGTGACTCATACTCCGCATGTAGTGACTATCACTCCCTCACCACAAAATGAAGTGTTAGTTCCCGAATCAGTTCCCAGTGAAAGAGAGGAAACAGAACAGAGTAATCCCATTCTCGAAGTAGAGATGCCGAGTGATGAAGTTCAAGAGCAGAATCTTGTAGACCTTAGTAGTCCTGAACAAAATGAACCACCAGGTGGTGCCGAAAGGACATTACAGTGGATGCTTGGACCACTTGCATCAAGGGTTGATTCACAGGACAGTGAAAAGAGTTTTAATTGGTCAAGTCTCCTCAGAGATGCTTGGAGAGATTGAAAAAAAAATAATATAAATTAAATAAATAAAATAAATAAAATTTTTTTCAGTTTTTGACTAATGAGAAGAGTATGCTAGAATGTATATTTTTGAGGCATTGACTAAGGAATCCTTGAGTTGGCCAGGGATTACAAATTGCATTGCAGGAGATAGTGGTTCGAATTGTTTCATTATCGATAGCCAGCCCTGTTTACACTATCGAGTTTGGCTAGTTCCCGACTTCACACGTGTGTATGAAGTCCGAAAGATTGAAGGAGTTACTTGTAGATACATAGTGGAAGTACAATCACACGCTAATGCAACTGTTGAGACGTTGTCATTAAAGAATTTCGCTATCACACGAAATAACATTGAAATTCAAGTTTTAGGAGCTTTTGATCAACCCACCGACATTCTCGAACACCATTTAATACTGAGAGTTGGTGATAGTACTGAAGCCTACTTAGACCAAGCAGCTTTAATATCTCGACCAAAATACGGAGAGATTGGTGACGTACAAGCGAATTATAGTGTGTCAAAACATTTTATTTTTGATGACAGAATGATACAGTGTCAATACTATGAAGAGAAAGTCCGTTGTCAAAAAAAGCGAGTCTTATTTAGAACAAATGGTAGCCAGCAAAATAAATAAGCTCCCCAAAACGCAGGTTTCTCATCCGCTAGAAGTTGAGCCTTCTGGTAGGCTCACATCAAAAATGCTGCAATCAGCTCCATTAACCTTAGACTTGTCGTTTCTTGGATTCGAATTTTACTTGGAAACACACACAGTATGTCCAAAGTTTGTTGACGAGGTTACCAAACCGATTGGATGTTTTACATGTGATACACTGGCTACACTTACTTTTCAAGCATTTTCGACATGTCTTTCTGGAACAGTTTCTGTAAACTTTCAAAACATATTAGTGGCCACAAGATCAGTTAAGTTAACTCAAGAAACTAGTACATACACTATTCAATTCAAGACCGATATTAAATGTCATAATGAGAACTTGTGCCTAGTCGCACGAACTATTACAGCTTGTAAGGACATAGAATTCTGTTTAGAAGACCCAGCATTACAAGTAAACCACCCAAACTTATCATAAGTTTCACACATAGCAAGTTACGCATCGGGACTGTCGCCATGGACAGTGTGGTTCCACCAATTAATGGATGGAGGCCTCATTTCTTGGATTAAAATACCTATTATACTCCTTTCTATGGCCTTATTAGGATTATTTATTGTCTCGACATGCTTAGCTTGTTTTCGCAAATAATAATAAATAATAAGGATAATACTAGTTAAAAAATTAAAATTCTATGTGTGAAGAGGAATGAAAGAAGATTAAAAATGTGAACAGTAAATGGATAGTATGAATGTGAAGAGTAAATGACAGCAAATGTCCTCCTGCTTGATTCCAACATAAGAGGTGAACAGAAGTACAAATGAAGCAAATTTTTGTCTAAAAGGAAGGAGTGAGGAGAATAAATAAAAAAAAAAAAACAGAGATTAATTTAGCATCTATTTCTCTTTGTTTCTTCCCACTCACAGTTTCAGCAATAACCAAATTATGGGGGTATGTGTTGAGTTGCCTGAGGATCTTCCTCGGCACTCATGTGAATTGGTTTTGGAGGGATGCAGTACCCTCTCCCCCCTTTCGGAGTACCTGCCAAGACCATACCAGGGCACAGCTGGTATTGACGCCGGAAAAACTTGCCAGGCACTGCCGAAGACATGAGGCAGCAAGAATGCGTGTGGTAAAAAGGAGACGTGAAGACGACAGCTCCTTAGAAGGTAGTCTTCCCCGTCACACCCCGGAGCAGCACGCTGAAGATGCCAGACCGTCGTTTATCAAGCTTACCCCATCCCAGATTGCCACTACGAGTCGCCCTTTCAAGACGCTCGTGGTGCCATTTAAAGATTGGGCATTTTTAGACGCTCGTTTTACGCGAGACATTCAGGAGTCAGGGCCAGTTGAAGAACTTGCCTTCATTACAGCAGATGGTCAGGATGGTGCTTTCCTTCTCCAGCCAGGAACCCTCTTTTCCCCGGAGTTTGATTCTCAGCTAACCCAACTCCTAAGAAGCTATCCGGTGATTCTCACAGATGGTTCGGAAAAGGCACGGCTTCTCCGTGAGTCTCTTGTTTTCAAGACAGTCCTGAACATTAAAGACTTCTCCTGCCCTGCTCAAGACTGTCTCCCTGCAGTTCGAAACCACCAATTTAGATGTCCTTGGGGTCACCAAGAGAAGTTTTGCGCGGTCCACTCGGTCGGTGTCCTCACTCAGTGGGCAGAATCCGAGGGCCTGATCCAGCTGCGTAGTGAGACCAGCTCAACCGAATGGTGGGAGTGATCCTTTTTAGACTAATGAAATGAAGTATCCCAGGAGGATCTTTTATTGATTGAGAAAAAAAAAATGGGGAGAAAACCTCTCTCCAAACAGAGTGTATTGATTATAACCATATCCTATTGTAACTAACATGTATTTTTGGCTATTTTATAACTAATAACTTACTGCTAATACTGCTTAAATTTAATTATTGACCAGCTATATATGAAATGGTCTTATATGTAAATCAAAAAAAAAAAAAAAAAAAATATATATATATATATATATTGTTATAATGAAAAAAAAGAAATAATCATATGTATGCGGAAATTACTTTTTTTTAGATAAATAAGTAGGTTTTAAGATAATTGTTTATGTTATTAATTGTATGGATAATTGGCAGCATTGTAGCACCTGTCATTATCAACTATGCACTTTCTAAAATCATGGCTTTATAAACGGGTCAAGTATGTTACCTATTTCGTTTATAATATAACCTTCATAAGCATTTATTGTGTGTTTTGCTATCAAACCTTGAGAATATATCTGAAGGTATTTTTAATCAATATGATACTTAATCAAAATATATAACTTTTCAAGTTATTAGATAGTAGTACGTATATAATGGATTGTTCTTAGATATTGATGGTAATGTGTTGTGTCTTTAATGACAAATATGTATGTGTTTGACAAATTATATTAGAAATAAGGGCAGATACTAATGTTGTGTTCCTTTGTTTCATGTTGTATCACCACTTTGTATGACAACGAATGACAAGAGTCACAAACCAACTACGTCTTCAGCATACCAGGAGAAGAAACTTTCAAAGAACTTCCGTTCCAGTGTTAAACAGTTTCAACCAGACTATGCTTATCCTGAATCAACTGTCACAAACAGAAGAAGGTGATGCAGTGAACATGATAATGTATAAATAGTGAATCCAAGAGACATTCATGAGACATTCATACATACACCTAAGAACATTTGGACTCCCAAAAACATGTGAACATTTATTGTGGTAATTATTTATGTGAAAACAATATAACGGTATTGCTTTGATACTAATTATTCTGAGATAACCATCTTAATACATAACAAGTTATTACAAATTGATTTTTTTTTTTTGATTTTTTTTTTTTGATTTGGTAGTTCTTGGCGCATCGGCTTCTGTGGCCATATTGCACCTCCCAAGGTTTTTGCAGTACTTTGATCCAAGCCCGAGGCGGGAATCGAACCCGCGACCTTTGGGTTGCCGGGCAGGTACTTTACCCACTCGGCTAGCCCGGTCGGCTATTACAAATTGATTTTAGATATTACTTAGATTAGAAAGAGAAACCCAATTATGTAAGAGAAGAAATGTGTGGTTTTTTTTTTTTTACCTTAGTCCAAGAACTCCATGCTCGATTCGACGAGTACGTACACCCCTTTAAAATTTTGGGCACGAGAAATTAACTTTTCACGTGCGCAAAATCTTCTGGTGGGGTAAAGGTGTGTAAAATAGCTTTATTTTACCTCTTGGGCTTATCTTAATAAGTAATCTTCATAACGCTAATTCTCTGCCACGGCCTGTAGAAGTAAAAGCTTCCTCCCTCCCCAACGGAGAAGGCTGCGTCGCTGCCCCCTGTGGTGTGCAGGTGACGCCGCGCGAGTGAAACAGTATCGCCCCCGTCATGTGCCGCCAGCTAGTGGAGAGTGGTCATCTTCCCCCAGGCAGTGGGCTGACGCATGTTTTCAAAAGAGAGAATGTGAGATATGACACTCTGAAGTGAGAAAAGTCGCCCCTGTAAGAGTCATACTACTGAGGCCGACTGAATCATGTATCAGCGGAATGTTTGGTAGTGGGGAGGCTAAAAAGGGGAGAGGTGAATGTCACATAAACTTCTCCAAAGCAGCCCTGCACGAATATGCAAGCCCCTTAATAAATATCGTCCCTGGGTGAGTCAGGTCCTAAAAGTGTCAAGCAAAAACCCTTTTTGCCTGACCGTCCAAATGAACACCTGCATCTCAGAGGGGAAGGCAGAAAGGGGACAAACTTATATATAGAGATTGAGAACAAAGGAGAATTGGTCTAGTCGTCGTCGAGGGAGTGGTCCAGTTCGTTGATCAGAAAGTTGTCCAGTTGCCGTGGTCCAGTGGTCGCAGTCGAGTTGTTTCGAGAGCAGTAAGGAGAAAAGAGGCAGAGAGCGGTATTACCCCGAGTAGAAGCGAGAAAAGATGATACCAGAGGTAGTGAGGTCCTCGCTCCGACGTGGCTCGGAACTTTGCGGTAAGTTCACCCCATTTTAACCAATAGAATTGTATATGATAGTATGTCATATTATACCCACCTTTCTTCTCATTGAAGTAAGCTTCAAGATGTGTTTGATGTGATTGTAACAGTAAAGTAATATTATCCAATGATACCATATTGTGTTCTATTATTTACCCAGCAATTACCTTTGCTACTCATTTAACACTAAGATAGGAGAATATCTATGTTATCATCTAAAGGAAAGGAATCGTTGTTTGCCTGACTACATGAAGATACACAGATTTAATGTACCAACCAAATATCCCTTAAACTAACTTAACAATTATCTTGATACTAGATACGGTTATATTATGTTTATTGTATGTTTATATGTAATGTTGTTATGTAATGTTGTTGTTTAATAAACCATGTTTGTTTGCTAATTTTGCCTCATGACATTCTCTGGTTACACACGGACCACGGAATCCGAATTAAGAAAGAACCTTTATTTGCGGCCACTCTTGAGGCTCTATTAAGTCAATAGAGAATCGGGGTGGAGAACACAGCGCCCTCCGATGTTGCCAATTTTATTCCACGAATAAGATTGAAGAACACGTTGAGGTTTATGTCCTAATACAAACTGGTAGACGAGCACATTAAAACCCGACTCTCTGGATGTTCATTTTAGTGTTGAGCATGCTTGAAGGTTGTATGGATATTGGTGAAAGTTACAGTAGCATGCCCGCGCTATAACGGAGAGAAAAGGCGGCGTTACACTGGTGCCGTGACCGGCGTTACACTGGTGCCGTGACCAGGATTGAATGTGTCATTTCGGGATGAAAAACTGTTTTACGAGTACTTATTGGTAACTAGGATTGCTGTAGACTGAAGTGTGAAACAGCAGTAGAACGAACGAAAATAGAGAAGAAGAAATAGAAGAAAATTACTACTGTAGAAGGGAAGACACTTGTACCGTGGATGTGTTTGCAGAGAATGGTAGAGGCAGTTTGTTTTTCAGCACATCAGCACAAGTAACACGGTCCTCTTCAGGAACACCCACATTGAACAACAGTTAGCAACTAGTAACTAGTACTATTTTTACACCTAAGAGAGAAGGGAAAACCAATAAAATAAATAGTTGCTATATGTTGTAACACTTTTGTTTAAGATTATGGATTACTAACGTTATATAATTATGTTTTCAGCGACGTAAAGGTAGGTCACACTATTTTGGAAAACGGGATCCCACAGTACATAGATAGGCTTACCCCAACATTTTATCTGAAAACTAATAGGGTCATCTAATTTCACTTACACAGGAATAAGTTTAAAATGGAGGGACAGTCCCCACAAACCACACAGGTCGGAATAGATCCTTCAGCTCCATTATTCGTAACAGAACAGACTCAGTCTCCTCCCGATGCAGCTAGACCGCAGTTGGCTAATATTGCAGGTTACTTGGGTCTTGTTCCAGTTTTTTCAGGCAGCCCTGATGAAGGCCCATCTGTTCAATATTTTTTCGAAATGCTAGAAAGTGTAGGAGAATTAGCCCTTTGGGGAAATTCTGAACTTCTGGCAGTCTGTAAAGCTAAGTTTCGCTCTCTTGCAGCAGAATTCTTAGCACAGTCATTAGAATTACGTAGAGAAAAAGACTATACCGTGTTCAAGAATGCTTTCTTAGCCCAGTTCGAAAAAACGGAACCAATAGTGACATGCTTGAGTCAATTCTCAAATGCTGTTCAGGGGCCCACCGAAAATGTGGCGAACTTTAGCGCCCGCGTTAGAAATTTGGGACGTCTAGCGTTTAAAACCCAGAGTGAGTCGCCTGAGGCATTATCAATTTTAGACCAGGCAATGTTGGCTCAATTTCTCAGGGGGGTATCAAATAAAATTAGAAGGATGGTGCTCTCCCAAAATCCGTTAACTTTCTCACAAGCGATAAACATAGCGAAGCGTGAGGAAACAAATGACCTCATATCGGATTCAAAACATAGATCCGTTAACACTCTTTGTGGGCAAACTAATAGTGATGGAGAAATGCTCAATCAACAAGTAAGCTATTTTAAAGAATTTTTAAAGCCGTTACAAGAACAGATACGAGACCTACAACAATCGTTATATACTCTATCAGTAAATAATGTTATGCAAAATAAATTAGAAACGCAAGATTCTACAAACAATGAAAATAATTCATGTCAAAAATGGAGCACCGGAGCTTATGCATCTTCCCCTTCGTGCGACCGCGAAGCGTTCCCGGTAAGGCACTTACAGTCGAACAGGGCGTTGCCAAGAGACGCTAGCGATACTCGTTATCACAGGCGCTACGGAGAACCGAGTTATGCCGGGAAGCAAGCATACCGTAACCAAGCTAACACTACAGCAGGCAGGGGCCGCTGTTCTGATCGATGCGGCTGTCGGGGCAACTATTACCCGACGCCAGATTGTTCTCCTCCTCGGTGCGCGAGGTATACCGCGCGCGAGTACACTACCTTACCAAAAAATGGGACACCCCATGCTAACAGTCAGGGTTACAATTTTAACAGGAATAGAGACAAAATAGCAAATAGAACGTATTATAGTAATCGAAATAAGGGTAATATGAACTCGTATAATAGGGAAAGAAGAGAAATAAATAAAAGTGGGCGTATTTTAGAACAAACTCAACCTAAAGCTGTTTTGGGAAGGCAAATGAATCAAGTTAATTACAAAACAGATAGGGAGAGATATATGTGACAAAGATCAATTCCTGCACCAAATAGAAAGAGTTTTTCATGTTATAAAACCACCTCAGTGCAACAAAATATAAACGGAGTCGCCAAATCGTATGCCCGTAGTAAAAACGTACAACAAGGGGTATATATATTAGATGATGATTCCAAATTGCCATTGATAAGTGGGTTTATTCAAGGTGTTCCGGCTAAATTTCTAGTGGACACAGGAGCTAGCATAACGCTTATGAATACAAATTTATATAATAAAATTAAGCATGATAAGTCATTAAATTCGAGAACACCAGACCTAACTATAACCGGAGTTTCTGGCTATATTGTTCCAATTCATACTGAGGTTACAGCGAATTTTAAGTTAGGTGATGCTACTTTCCAAGAAAGTGTTTTAGTCGCTTCAGGTAATTTTAAGGGTCGTTATGATTTAATATTAGGACTAAATGTCTTAAGACGTTTTTCATTTACCATAGATCTAGGTAAGGGAATTATACACTCTGCCCCATTGAACATCTGCTTAAGGGAAGAGGGTAGCGAGGAGAAAGGCGTAAGAGACCAGTATTTGAATTTAAAACCGTCGGTAGCTAAATTAACAGGTAAACATTTGATCCCCGCCTCATCAGAAAAAGTAGTAACAGCTGTTTGTAACCAACTTGCTGTTTTTGCCGAACAGTTGGTTTTGACAGAACCTAACTCTAACTTAGGTCGTGACGACCTGGCAGTTAAATGCTCAATAGACAGAGTGGGTCCAGATGGCAGAGTGTCAGTTCTTGTTGCCAATCTGACAGACGAGCCGCTCCACCTTCCCAAAGGGATGAATATTGCTAGTCTTGAGGGTGTTAGGGATAATACAGTTGTTTTTACAGGTGAGAAAGCTAATGAGAAAGCTACATCTCCCGTGACTTTGCAAGACTTTGACCTCGATCACTTGACAGATGATCAAAGGCATAAACTGTCTGATTTGTTATACGAATATAGAGATATCTTCGCCAAGTCCCCAGCTCAGCTAGGAAATTCGAAGATGCTAAAACATAGGATTAGATTGACTGATAATATACCAGTGAAGCAGACAGCCTATAGAGTACCATATTTGCTAAAAAATGAAGTTCAAAGGCAGGTAAATGAACTATTGGAGTCCAACATCATACAACCAAGCCATTCCCCATACGCAGCGCCTATAGTTCTAGTCAAAAAGCCTGATTCGACTTATAAGATGTGTGTTGACTTTCGAAAATTAAATTCAAAAATTCTTTCTGAAAATTATTCTCTCCCTAATGTTAACGAGGTACTCCAACATCTCAGGCAAGCGCGTTATTTTACTTCTCTCGATTTACGAAGTGCATTCCACCAAATCGAAGTGCACCAAGCTGATCGTCACAAAACCGCCTTCACTACTGGTGAATCTTTGTATGAATTCTCTCGAATGCCACATGGGTTAAAGAATAGTTTTACGTCGCTTTTAAAAGCCTTATCATTAGTGCTTCATGGACTCGGAGAAGAATCGGTTTTCCCTTACCTTGAACATATAATTATTGCTTCGCCCAACCTTGATTTACATCTCTTGAGGTTGCGAAAGGTTTTCCAGCGTTTGAGAGAATACGACCTTAAGTTAAAACCTAAGAAATGTGAGTTCCTAAAAGAACATTTAAAATACCTTGGGCATCTAATCAATTCTGAAGGTATTCGTCCTGATGCAGACCAGGTGGCTGCTGTTCGAAATGCGCATCCTCCTCGGAATGCAAAACAAGTGCGATCTTTTCTAGGAATGGCAGGGTTTTACAGGAAGTTTATTCCTAATTTTTCGGAGATTGCGAGACCTCTAACAAATTTGACGAAGAAAGGAACACCATTTGTCTGGAACAGCTCAACGCAGCAGGCTTTCGATCAGTTAAAGGCTGTTTTGACTACACCACCTTTGCTGGTCTATCCTGACTTTTCCCGACCTTTCGTCCTATCTGCTGATGCGTCTTCATATTGTGTCGCGGCATGCTTAGAAGTACAGATAGATGAGAATTCTAGACAGCCAGTAGCTTATGCATCCAGATTGTTAAAAAAGTCGGAATTGAACTATAGTACTACAGAGAAAGAAGCCTTGGCTATAATCTTTGCAGTCATGCAATTTAGGCCTTATTTGGTGTCAAATCATTTTACGTTAATAACGGATCATCAACCATTGAGCTTTTTGCTTAATCTAAAGAATCCATCGCCCCGCTTAGCTAGATGGAGTATGATGTTGCAAGAATACGATTTTCAAATTATCTACCGTCCTGGTAAAGTGCATTCAAATGCAGACTTTCTTTCTAGACCGGTTTTAGAGGAAGATGAGACACAAAACAGGAATAGGAAACCAAGAAATACGAAGGTAGTCGCTCCGTTATCAACAGAGGCAAATCAGGAATCAGTGATTTTTCCTCAAAATCAAACCAGAACTTTGATCAAAACTCTACAGAGAGAAGATCCGATTTTGCAGAAATTAATTGAAGCGCTAGAAGGAACACCCCAGGCATCAACAAGAGTGCCAGATTCCTTTTATATGAGTAATGATGGATTATTATACCACTATACTCTATCTGGCTCTGGAAACACCCGAGAAGACCCAAATGAACAGTTAGTTGTTCCAGAAGGTCTGAAGGGGGAAATTTTAAAATCATGCCACGACGATTTACTTTCTGGAGGCCATTTTGGGTTACAGAGGACACTGGAAAAAGTTAAGAGGGACTTTTTCTGGACAGGCATGTACGCAGACATCCGTAATTATATTGAATCATGCCCATCTTGTTTAGAACGTAGAGGTTTTAACCCTAAAGCGAAAGCGGCTCTGATGAGAGTCCCAGTCGAAAACGCCCCTTGGGTGAGGGTGTCGTTAGATATTTTGGGACCTCTCCCAATGACACTGAAAGGAAACAAGTATTTGCTGTTGGCAGTTGACAACTTTACGTGTTATGCCGAAGTGGTCCCACTGCAGACTCAAAAAGCGGATGAAGTTGCAACAGCTTTTATTAATAATGTGATTGCTAGGCATGGAATTCCTAAGTACATTCTTACAGACCAAGGCACAAATTTCATGTCTTCTTTGTTACGACAAGTGTGTGAGAGGTTAAATATTCATCAAATTCATACGTCTCGATATCATCCGCAAACAAATGCCAAGGTAGAACGTCTAAATCGCACCTTAGCAAATATTTTATCGCATGTCACAAATGAGGCTCAATCAGACTGGGATGAAATGACGCCATTGGCGATAGCTGTGTACCATGCAGCAACCCATAGTGCTACTCAGGAATCGCCTAACTTTTTAATTTATGGTAGAGACTTACTGTTGCCTTCTGATTTATGGCATGTGAAAGAAAAACAGTCTTATGCATCCTTGGAAAATTACTCTGAAAAGTTGTGTGCGCGTCTTAGAAGAACCTATGAGATTGTGTCCCAACATCTGGAAGAGGCAGTGCAAAAACAAGAAGAACGAAGAGCTACCGTAGCTGTAGACAAGAATATTCGTGTGGGAAGTCTTGTCTATCTTTTTACTCCTAAAATAAAAGTAGGCACAACAAAGAAACTGGCTCGATTGAGTACAGGTCCTTACCGTGTAACCAACCAAACTTCGCCAGTAAATTTTGAGATTCAGAACCTGTTCAACCCAAGAGACAAGCAATTAGTGCATGTAGACCGATTGACAAAGGTAGTTGATCGAAAAGTTTTCCCTGAACTGAGAGTTGAAGAGACAGCAGAAGCTGAAGATAATGAACCGCTGGAAGAAACGTGTACAGAGACAGTGCCTAAGGAAACTTGGATATTTGACGAACCTGTTGTGGAAGCTTGTGATTTAATCCCACCAATAAATCCCAGGCCGGCGATAACAAGACCAGTTCGGCCTACAACTGTGCCAGTATCCATTCCCTTAAGGAATCTCCCAAGTAGGAATAAAAATATTCTGGCTGGTAAATCAGTTGAAGCTACCCAAGTGCCAACACAAACGCATGGTTACAACTTGCGTAGCCGAAATCGAGTGACTCATACTCCGCATGTAGTGACTATCACTCCCCCACCACAAAATGAAGTGTTAGTTCCCGAATCAGTTCCCAGTGAAAGAGAGGAAACAGAACAGAGTAATCCCATTCTCGAAGTAGAGATGCCGAGTGATGAAGTTCAAGAGCAGAATCTTGTAGACCTTAGTAGTCCTGAACAAAATGAACCACCAGGTGGTGCCGAAAGGACATTACAGTGGATGCTTGGACCACTTGCATCAAGGGTTGATTCACAGGACAGTGAAAAGAGTTTTAATTGGTCAAGTCTCCTCAGAGATGCTTGGAGAGATTGAAAAAAAAAATAATATAAATTAAATAAATAAAATAAATAAAATTTTTTTCAGTTTTTGACTAATGAGAAGAGTATGCTAGAATGTATATTTTTGAGGCATTGACTAAGGAATCCTTGAGTTGGCCAGGGATTACAAATTGCATTGCAGGAGATAGTGGTTCGAATTGTTTCATTATCGATAGCCAGCCCTGTTTACACTATCGAGTTTGGCTAGTTCCCGACTTCACACGTGTGTATGAAGTCCGAAAGATTGAAGGAGTTACTTGTAGATACATAGTGGAAGTACAATCACACGCTAATGCAACTGTTGAGACGTTGTCATTAAAGAATTTCGCTATCACACGAAATAACATTGAAATTCAAGTTTTAGGAGCTTTTGATCAACCCACCGACATTCTCGAACACCATTTAATACTGAGAGTTGGTGATAGTACTGAAGCCTACTTAGACCAAGCAGCTTTAATATCTCGACCAAAATACGGAGAGATTGGTGACGTACAAGCGAATTATAGTGTGTCAAAACATTTTATTTTTGATGACAGAATGATACAGTGTCAATACTATGAAGAGAAAGTCCGTTGTCAAAAAAAGCGAGTCTTATTTAGAACAAATGGTAGCCAGCAAAATAAATAAGCTCCCCAAAACGCAGGTTTCTCATCCGCTAGAAGTTGAGCCTTCTGGTAGGCTCACATCAAAAATGCTGCAATCAGCTCCATTAACCTTAGACTTGTCGTTTCTTGGATTCGAATTTTACTTGGAAACACACACAGTATGTCCAAAGTTTGTTGACGAGGTTACCAAACCGATTGGATGTTTTACATGTGATACACTGGCTACACTTACTTTTCAAGCATTTTCGACATGTCTTTCTGGAACAGTTTCTGTAAACTTTCAAAACATATTAGTGGCCACAAGATCAGTTAAGTTAACTCAAGAAACTAGTACATACACTATTCAATTCAAGACCGATATTAAATGTCATAATGAGAACTTGTGCCTAGTCGCACGAACTATTACAGCTTGTAAGGACATAGAATTCTGTTTAGAAGACCCAGCATTACAAGTAAACCACCCAAACTTATCATAAGTTTCACACATAGCAAGTTACGCATCGGGACTGTCGCCATGGACAGTGTGGTTCCACCAATTAATGGATGGAGGCCTCATTTCTTGGATTAAAATACCTATTATACTCCTTTCTATGGCCTTATTAGGATTATTTATTGTCTCGACATGCTTAGCTTGTTTTCGCAAATAATAATAAATAATAAGGATAATACTAGTTAAAAAATTAAAATTCTATGTGTGAAGAGGAATGAAAGAAGATTAAAAATGTGAACAGTAAATGGATAGTATGAATGTGAAGAGTAAATGACAGCAAATGTCCTCCTGCTTGATTCCAACATAAGAGGTGAACAGAAGTACAAATGAAGCAAATTTTTGTCTAAAAGGAAGGAGTGAGGAGAATAAATAAAAAAAAAAAAACAGAGATTAATTTAGCATCTATTTCTCTTTGTTTCTTCCCACTCACAGTTTCAGCAATAACCAAATTATGGGGGTATGTGTTGAGTTGCCTGAGGATCTTCCTCGGCACTCATGTGAATTGGTTTTGGAGGGATGCAGTACCCTCTCCCCCCTTTCGGAGTACCTGCCAAGACCATACCAGGGCACAGCTGGTATTGACGCCGGAAAAACTTGCCAGGCACTGCCGAAGACATGAGGCAGCAAGAATGCGTGTGGTAAAAAGGAGACGTGAAGACGACAGCTCCTTAGAAGGTAGTCTTCCCCGTCACACCCCGGAGCAGCACGCTGAAGATGCCAGACCGTCGTTTATCAAGCTTACCCCATCCCAGATTGCCACTACGAGTCGCCCTTTCAAGACGCTCGTGGTGCCATTTAAAGATTGGGCATTTTTAGACGCTCGTTTTACGCGAGACATTCAGGAGTCAGGGCCAGTTGAAGAACTTGCCTTCATTACAGCAGATGGTCAGGATGGTGCTTTCCTTCTCCAGCCAGGAACCCTCTTTTCCCCGGAGTTTGATTCTCAGCTAACCCAACTCCTAAGAAGCTATCCGGTGATTCTCACAGATGGTTCGGAAAAGGCACGGCTTCTCCGTGAGTCTCTTGTTTTCAAGACAGTCCTGAACATTAAAGACTTCTCCTGCCCTGCTCAAGACTGTCTCCCTGCAGTTCGAAACCACCAATTTAGATGTCCTTGGGGTCACCAAGAGAAGTTTTGCGCGGTCCACTCGGTCGGTGTCCTCACTCAGTGGGCAGAATCCGAGGGCCTGATCCAGCTGCGTAGTGAGACCAGCTCAACCGAATGGTGGGAGTGATCCTTTTTAGACTAATGAAATGAAGTATCCCAGGAGGATCTTTTATTGATTGAGAAAAAAAAAATGGGGAGAAAACCTCTCTCCAAACAGAGTGTATTGATTATAACCATATCCTATTGTAACTAACATGTATTTTTGGCTATTTTATAACTAATAACTTACTGCTAATACTGCTTAAATTTAATTATTGACCAGCTATATATGAAATGGTCTTATATGTAAATCAAAAAAAAAAAAAAAAAAAATATATATATATATATATATTGTTATAATGAAAAAAAAGAAATAATCATATGTATGCGGAAATTACTTTTTTTTAGATAAATAAGTAGGTTTTAAGATAATTGTTTATGTTATTAATTGTATGGATAATTGGCAGCATTGTAGCACCTGTCATTATCAACTATGCACTTTCTAAAATCATGGCTTTATAAACGGGTCAAGTATGTTACCTATTTCGTTTATAATATAACCTTCATAAGCATTTATTGTGTGTTTTGCTATCAAACCTTGAGAATATATCTGAAGGTATTTTTAATCAATATGATACTTAATCAAAATATATAACTTTTCAAGTTATTAGATAGTAGTACGTATATAATGGATTGTTCTTAGATATTGATGGTAATGTGTTGTGTCTTTAATGACAAATATGTATGTGTTTGACAAATTATATTAGAAATAAGGGCAGATACTAATGTTGTGTTCCTTTGTTTCATGTTGTATCACCACTTTGTATGACAACGAATGACAAGAGTCACAAACCAACTACGTCTTCAGCATACCAGGAGAAGAAACTTTCAAAGAACTTCCGTTCCAGTGTTAAACAGTTTCAACCAGACTATGCTTATCCTGAATCAACTGTCACAAACAGAAGAAGGTGATGCAGTGAACATGATAATGTATAAATAGTGAATCCAAGAGACATTCATGAGACATTCATACATACACCTAAGAACATTTGGACTCCCAAAAACATGTGAACATTTATTGTGGTAATTATTTATGTGAAAACAATATAACGGTATTGCTTTGATACTAATTATTCTGAGATAACCATCTTAATACATAACAAGTTATTACAAATTGATTTTAGATATTACTTAGATTAGAAAGAGAAACCCAATTATGTAAGAGAAGAAATGTGTGGTTTTTTTTACCTTAGTCCAAGAACTCCATGCTCGATTCGACGAGTACGTACACCCCTTTAAAATTTTGGGCACGAGAAATTAACTTTTCACGTGCGCAAAATCTTCTGGTGGGGTAAAGGTGTGTAAAATAGCTTTATTTTACCTCTTGGGCTTATCTTAATAAGTAATCTTCATAACGCTAATTCTCTGCCACGGCCTGTAGAAGTAAAAGCTTCCTCCCTCCCCAACGGAGAAGGCTGCGTCGCTGCCCCCTGTGGTGTGCAGGTGACGCCGCGCGAGTGAAACAGTATCGCCCCCGTCATGTGCCGCCAGCTAGTGGAGAGTGGTCATCTTCCCCCAGGCAGTGGGCTGACGCATGTTTTCAAAAGAGAGAATGTGAGATATGACACTCTGAAGTGAGAAAAGTCGCCCCTGTAAGAGTCATACTACTGAGGCCGACTGAATCATGTATCAGCGGAATGTTTGGTAGTGGGGAGGCTAAAAAGGGGAGAGGTGAATGTCACATAAACTTCTCCAAAGCAGCCCTGCACGAATATGCAAGCCCCTTAATAAATATCGTCCCTGGGTGAGTCAGGTCCTAAAAGTGTCAAGCAAAAACCCTTTTTGCCTGACCGTCCAAATGAACACCTGCATCTCAGAGGGGAAGGCAGAAAGGGGACAAACTTATATATAGAGATTGAGAACAAAGGAGAATTGGTCTAGTCGTCGTCGAGGGAGTGGTCCAGTTCGTTGATCAGAAAGTTGTCCAGTTGCCGTGGTCCAGTGGTCGCAGTCGAGTTGTTTCGAGAGCAGTAAGGAGAAAAGAGGCAGAGAGCGGTATTACCCCGAGTAGAAGCGAGAAAAGATGATACCAGAGGTAGTGAGGTCCTCGCTCCGACGTGGCTCGGAACTTTGCGGTAAGTTCACCCCATTTTAACCAATAGAATTGTATATGATAGTATGTCATATTATACCCACCTTTCTTCTCATTGAAGTAAGCTTCAAGATGTGTTTGATGTGATTGTAACAGTAAAGTAATATTATCCAATGATACCATATTGTGTTCTATTATTTACCCAGCAATTACCTTTGCTACTCATTTAACACTAAGATAGGAGAATATCTATGTTATCATCTAAAGGAAAGGAATCGTTGTTTGCCTGACTACATGAAGATACACAGATTTAATGTACCAACCAAATATCCCTTAAACTAACTTAACAATTATCTTGATACTAGATACGGTTATATTATGTTTATTGTATGTTTATATGTAATGTTGTTATGTAATGTTGTTGTTTAATAAACCATGTTTGTTTGCTAATTTTGCCTCATGACATTCTCTGGTTACACACGGACCACGGAATCCGAATTAAGAAAGAACCTTTATTTGCGGCCACTCTTGAGGCTCTATTAAGTCAATAGAGAATCGGGGTGGAGAACACAGCGCCCTCCGATGTTGCCAATTTTATTCCACGAATAAGATTGAAGAACACGTTGAGGTTTATGTCCTAATACAAACTGGTAGACGAGCACATTAAAACCCGACTCTCTGGATGTTCATTTTAGTGTTGAGCATGCTTGAAGGTTGTATGGATATTGGTGAAAGTTACAGTAGCATGCCCGCGCTATAACGGAGAGAAAAGGCGGCGTTACACTGGTGCCGTGACCGGCGTTACACAACTCTTGGTCATCATTGCCCTTGTCTTTCTCTTAATCTCATAATTATTATTTTTATTATTGCTCCTCTTATATTATTTCTCTCAAACCATGCTCCCCTGCATGGTCCTGCTCGGCAAGGGGAAGGGGACGGTATTTTCGGTCCCCTCACCTCCTTGCCACTCCCCTCTTCGCCTGGTGGGGCATGGGCCTGTCCCACTGATTATCTGGGGTTGCCTTCTCTATCGTCCCCATATTTCTGTCTTTCCTCTCAGCCTTCTGTCTCCCCCCACTGTACCTAATACGTTCTTAACTTACTCTACCTAATACATAACTTAAAATTTAATAATGACTAAATATAATTGCGTTCACACTAAACTCATTTGGCCTTTCTACTCAATTTTCTTAACCCCCACCAAGCGAAAATTTTATTTTATTTTATTATATATATATATATATTTTTTTTTTTAGGTCCTAGCCACTGAAATCTCAGGAAATTAGGTGGCACGACCTGACAGAGCAAATATTTCAATACTAGTGTACCTGGTCTGCTTCCACGAGGCATAGTGTGGACAACGTTGGGCCCCCAGCAGGTGTGTAGCGGCTAAATGGCCAGAAGATTATCTGGGGCCCACTGATTATCCCAGATAATGACAATCTGACAACCCCAGATAATCAGTGGGGCCCACTGATTATCTGGGGTTGCCTTCTCTATCGTCCCCATATTTCTGTCTTTCCTCTCAGCCTTCTGTCTCCCCCCCACTGTACCTAATACGTTCTTAACTTACTCTACCTAATACGTAACTTAAAATTTAATAATGACTAAATATAATTGCGTTCACACTAAACTCATTTGGCCTTTTTACTCAATTTTCTTAACCCCCACCAAGCGAAAATTTTATTTTATTTTATTATATATATATATATATATTTTTTTTAGGTCCTAGCCACTGAAATCTCAGGAAATTAGGTGGCACGACCTGACAGAGCAAATATTTCAATACTAGTGTACCTGGTCTGCTTCCACGAGGCATAGTGTGGACAACGTTGGGCCCCCAGCAGGTGTGTAGCGGCTAAATGGCCAGAAGAACAACGACACACAACATTACACTCATACAATATCCATACACTTTTAAATCTCTGGCCTTTACAGTGAACTGTTACACACACATGCATCACATGCCACTACAACCTTTACCCACAATGAAACAACACGAAGATGGGGGAAACCCCTGGTGCCGTTAGACACAAACACACTATACCCTATATTATTTCTCCCTGATTGTGGGTTCCACCTCGTGACGGGTATTGCTACGAAGTAAGCAGGGTGGTTGTTATTATGTCTGATGTTACTGTTTGTTGAGGAACTCTGACAATCCCACAGGTGTTCAGGATTGCGACTTTCTGGAGTTCCTTGTAGGTGTTTGCTGGGAGACGTATTGCTGCTAGGCTGTTATGTAGGGTATTTGGCACCATACCTGTGGTTGACACGATGATCAGGATGGTCGTTACTTGGTGCATATGCCACATCCATTTGTTCTCCTGTCTCAGCTTCGTGTACTTCCTGATATTTTCCCCAGGGTTTTCTACAGGTTGCCAGTGTTCCGAACCGCTATGTCAATCAGATAGGTAGCCTTTTCCTTCTTGTCCACAAGGGTTATGTCCGGTCTGTTGTGCGGGATTGTCCTATCCGTTATTATGGCACGGTCCCAGTACAGCTTGTGGGTTGGGGTCTCTAGAACTGCCTGGGGTTCGTAGTTGTAGGATGGTACACTTTCTTCGATCAACTGGTATTTTCTTGCTAGCTTCTGACTGGCTACCTGGTGGTGTCTATGATTGTACTCAGTCTGGGTGATCACCTTGCATCCCGCAGTGATGTGTTGGATCGTTTCTGAAGCCAGGTGGCATCGCCGACATGTGTCATCTAACACTCCGGGCTCCTTGGCGATGTATTTTCTATAGTTCCTAGTGTTGATTATCTGGTCTTGGATGGCGAGCATGAATTCTTCAGTCTCGGGGAAGAGCGTCCCGCTCGTGAGCCATGCATTGGAAGCAATTTTATCTATGTGACCCTGAGGGAGATCATTGTAGTGTCTTGTCTTCTCTGCCCATCTTTCTAACTTCTTTTGTATCTCCTAGTTGGGGCGGGACTCATCGCTTAGGTTGAGTGGTGTATAACACTTGTCTATCTTCCTTATGGCCTGGTGGAGTGTAAAAGACTATCGCTGTCTTTTGAGGTCTATCAGGCCCCTTCCTCCTCCTTCTTCCTGGGCAATTGTCAGTCTCTCCACGGAAGCTCTCAGGTGGTGTTGGCGGCTCTTAGTCATCATTGTCCTTGTCTTTCTCATGATATCCTACAGCTCGGTGTGAGCCAAATCTATGACCCCAAAGGACTAAGTGCTAAGATGTTAGCACTGGGACTGCATGGGTGTTTATGGCTTTAAACAAGAGAGATATAGTCTCTTGCTGAGTGCAAGGAGGTTCTGCTTCAATGTGTCCAAGTACTCTCCTATTCTCTGTCTCATGTTTGTTGCGGACGCTGTCTATCTTGAGGATGCTCTTCAGTTTTCCAATTAATTTCTTACTCCTATTGCCTGTTGGTACTGGGCCAATGGGCCTATCTTGACCCTTAATTCTTCTATGTTTTGCTGAAGTCTTCTTTTCCAAGCTTCTGGTTCCTTCTGTTTTCGGTTCTTCTGTTGCTGGTGTCTCGCTTCTCTTTCATTAATCCTCGTGGCTGCTACCGCAGCACAATATACGGCTGTGTGGATCGCCTCCAGTGTTGCACCATTGCTATCGAGGTAATGCGGTATATTATATGCCGATTCAGGTGGTCTGTGACTCTCCACAAGGTTCTATTCGGCATCACGTGAGTCTTTGTGGGGTACATTCCGTCGAATTCTGTTAGAGCCTTCTTCCACTCTTCCTCTATTCTGGATATCATGACCTCGTCTATTTCCACTTCAGCTGCTGCAGGTAGTATTTCCTCTTGATCTTCTGGTTCGGCCGTAGTATGTTCTTCCTCCTCTGATTCCATATTCTTTATCCTTTGTAGTTCTGCTTCATTTTTTCCCAAGATTGCAGGGGCTATTAGGTTCTTCGTGACAATGGTCCGTCTCTGGTGCCCTATTGCTGTTCGGTGACCTGAATATCCGGGAATCGTTCCAGCCACTTGGTATGTAGTCTCACTTTGTAAGTTGTCACATCGGTCTCCAACTTCGTTATTTCGTAGTATGCTTGCATGATGTACGTACTGTATTCATTTCGATGCCCCACTTATTGTGTTGGCTTTTTCTCCCTTCCTGGGTGGTCACTAGCGCAGTTGCACAGTAAGCACTTCCAATTGATGGGGCTGGATGGTCTTGCCCTTCTCTTGTGGTAGCCATATGAGGGACAGCGCCACTCGCTCCATTGTTTTCCTCGGGAGACCGTCTCTGATTTTTCGAACCGCCCCCTCTGCCTAAGGGGAGTGACTTTATCCTGCGGCACACTCGATGCAGTATGATTAATATTTCTCTGCGACATCATCCATTATTGGAGACGGACCTGTTTAGCTCGGCTTATGTGCAGCGGTAGTTATCGCGAGTGACGCCAATGGCGCCACAATTCCCTTAGCCGGTACGGGGGGCGAATTTAGGAATAATGTTATAGCAAAGACATTTTTGTAGGAAGGTAATATGTAATTTATTAGTGAAATGTTTTGTGAGTGTTTTGTGAGTTGTGTTTTTTTATCAGACATGTCCAAAGGCATCAAGGGTACAATTGAGAGGCGGTGCAGATAAGGTGTTATTATAACGTTAAAATATCTTATAACGTTAAAAATAAACTAGATTTAATCTTAAGAAAACTCAGACAAAATAAAGAAATCAGTTTATACACACTGCAACAGATAGGAATCCGCAACAACATTCTTCCTCACATGTTTGGCATCACCAAACTACACAAACCTGGCCACCCATTAAGACCAATTATCTCTTTCAGTAAGTCAGCTTTTGCAAATCTATCCACCTACTTAGTTAAAATTATATCCCCTCTTACCAGATTCTCAGAATTCAAAATCAGCAACACCAATCAGGCCTTTCAGAAAATAAGCAATACTACAATTTCTGATGGAGATATCCTAGCATCATTTGACGTAATATCTCTAGATACTAACGTGCATATCCCATACACTTTACGGAAATTCTTAACAACAGATAACACTTTGACTAAACGTACCTCTCTTTCTATTAACAACATCCTTGAACTCACTTCACTTTTACTAAACGCCCGATATTTCAGATTCAATAATAAAATTTTCCAACAAATATTCGGTTTACCCATGAGTTTAGGTATCTCCGCCCCCCCGTCAGAAATTTATCTAGCCACAATAGAAAACCAAATCCTACAACCCTTCCCCCAGAAATAAAATTATACACCCGTTACGCTGATGACATACTCATAATAGGCAATAGGTCCGCTATAGACAATCTCTTTTTAAAATTTAATTCAATACATGATATGTTAAAACTCACTCTTGAAATTGAAACCAACAACCAAATAAATTTTCTCAACCTCACTGTTTACAAAACAGGTACCAAACTAGGCACAAAGATTTTCAGAAAAAATACACATACAGGCAAGTACCTACATTTTGCTTCGCACCACCCCCTCTGCACAAAAAAAAGCGGTTTTATACAACCAAATACATAATGCCCTCAAATATAGCACCTCACAAAATGACTTAACCAATGAACTTCAATACCTCACAGAAAAATTTACAGCTAGGAACTACCCAACCCAACTCATTCAACACACTATTTCCACCGTCAAAAGTAAAATTAACAATCCACCAAAACCCACCACCAACGCAAAAATATGCATCATCCTTCCATACCATAATGAACTTGCCGGACAATTTCGTCGTGTGTTTACAGGTACTGATATCTCCCTTATTTTTTCAGCTTATAATAAACTCGGATCCTTATTCAACACTTACAAAGATACACACAAATACCCAACCAACGATTCGAACAATATAATTTACTTGATTAAATGTCAACCAAACTGTGATGCCTGTTATATTGGTAGTACTACTACCAAGTTTGGTTGTACCAAAACCTCCAATACTTGCGCGTACTCCCACTATAATAGTCTTAGATCGGGACAAGCTAGTACAGAACTCACAATTCATGCCCAAACCCACAATCACACTCCTTTAATTGACTCCGCTATCACCATTATAAGACTTAAAACCAGCCACAAAATTCTTCAATATGAAGCCCTCATTATCGAATGGTTTCGACACAACACTAATCTCAACTCCTGATTGCTGAACGCAAAACTTCCCTTCCACCTTTCCTCGTCTTGGAATCTCTCATATCTGAGATTCCCACGTGTCCCAAAGAGCATCACGAGAGTATAGAAAATTCCTTAAAACACAGCACGCGTTACTTCTCATTTAACACCGCCAACTGAAGACGTTATAACTTAACGAATGTCTGTCGTCACGACTATTGGCAATATCAATTCTTTTATGTTCCAGATTAACTATTTTCTACTTTAAGACAACCAGGGACGGAGTAGTACACTGCTTCTTCTCGCTTATTTTAAAATTCCGTTAAATTAAATCTCACCCCACCTTAATGCATTAACTCAACCATTCCGCCCTATATTTCGCCATCAGTCTTTTCATAAAACTATTGCAGATTATATTCAAGGTGAGTACCGCACTTTAAGCATTTCGCTATTTTTATATTTATTTTATTAATTTATTTATTATTATTATACCGGTCTCCTAGGGTGATGGAGCCGCGATTGCTGTCGCCAAGGCGGTACTTGAACGCGGATCCATCAGGCTGGTAATCCAGTGTCGTAACCGCTGGGCCACATGCCCTATTATTATTATTATTGTTGTTGCTGTTGTTGTTGTAAACAAATTCTCTGGACAAAAATAAATTGTATTGTATTGTATTATTATTTATTATTATTATTATTATTATTATTATTATTATTATTAATATAATGCAATACAATAATAATAATAATTCTGTTTTACTAATGGGCATCTTCGTTCGGTGGATATATCTTTTGCTATTGTGATCATCTTTAGCATTAGCATTAGCATTAGTAGAGGCATTTGATGCAAGAAAGCAAGCTTATGCAGCATCAGCCAAAAAAAAAGAAAAAAAAAAAAAAAACAACTTCCACTTCACCCCTCTGTTCGTTCAAAATACCTGTCCAGCTGAGCCTTAAACTTATTTAGGCTATCAACCTCCACCACAAGGGATGGAAGTCTGTTCCACCAACCAACCACCCGCTGGCTAAAGGCAAATTTCCGCACGTCTATCCTACATCTGTCTTTCCTCAATTTGAATTTATGCCCTCTCAGGTGATTTTTCTGAGCTAGAGGAAGAATCCCATCAGCATTGAGCATGCTTAAACCATTCAAGGCTTTATACACCTCTGTCAGATCACCTCGCTGGTGCCTAGTCTCCAGACACTGTAATTTGCAAAACTTAAGCCTTTCTTCGTAAGAGCACCCCTTTGTTCCATTCACTAATCTTGTTGCCCTTCTCTGTACTCGTTCCAGCAGCTCTACATCCTTCTTGAAATGAGGCCTCCAGACCTGTATACAGTACTCTAGGTGTGGCCTGACCATTGCTTTGTATAACGGGATAATCACCTCCCTGTTCCTGCTAGCAAAATTCCTGTATATCATTGACAATACTCCATGAGCTACTCTTGCAGCCCGTCTGCACTGCTCAGAGAACTTCATATCTGTCTGCACAACCACCCCAAGTCCCTTTCATTCTCTACCACTGTCAGTGTAATACCACAGAGTTGATACGTTGCTCTGGGGTTGCTGTTTCCCATGTGTATTACTTTACATTTGTCAATGTTAAACTTCATTTGCCACCTCTCAGCCCATCTGCTCAACCTTTCCAGATCCTGTTGCAGCAGCATAGTGTCAGTAGTGTCCTTGACAACCCTGCCAACCTTTGTATCGTCTGCAAACTTGGACATTAAGCTTGATATACCATCATCAATATCATTTATAAATACAGAAAACGTCTTGTGCAAGTCTGCCTTTGTTGTGGTAGGAGGGTTATTCGTCTTGTGAAGAGATCCCTTACAAAGAAAGAGAAGGCACTGTATTCACTCTGGGTGTCTAAGAGGTGAAAATATATCTTTGTAATATATCTGATCTTCGTAATGAAGATACAATGAAGGTCCTCATATAGCTGGTAGTCGAAGACATGGTGATACCAGCTCTCAAGTCTCCTGCAGGTACATGTTAGGTCCTCTGTGATGCCGAGAGCGTCGAGTTTAGCATTTATAAAACAGTGACCTGTAAGCAAAAACGTTGTGTGTATGTCTGGCCAGAACCATAGTGGCGGTCTGGGGAAGGTTCTATTGATATCTGGTAGGAATTTTCTGGTGATCTCTCCTTTGGTCGAGTTTGACCACATGGTTTGCCGGACTCCAGAAAGAAGTCCAAAACAGGAGGATAAACTTCCAAAGAGAGACACGGATTGGCCCGCACAGGAAGTTGAGACACTCAGGGAACTCTATAGAGAGGCACAAAACTCAGACGCTGCTCTCATATGGAAAAACAAACAAGAACCATGGGAAGGACTTGTAACTAACGCGGGGAATACTGACTCCTGGGGCACCGTTTATAAAATGGTCAGAAACAAACTCCCCGGGGGGGGGGGTTATAACCACCACGATCGCACTAGAAGATGTTGCAACATGTTCCTGGGAAGCATCAACAAATAACATCCTGGATACTGCCTTCTGCCCCAATGTGGACCCACAAACAGAGAAACAGGAAATTTGGATTTCAGGAAAGCTTTTGACACTGTTTGTGCATGGAAGACTATTGTACAAATTGGAGCAGAATGGTATTAAGGGTAAGTTGCTACAATGGATAAAAGGATGGTTAAGTAGGAGAAGACAGAGGGTGGTAATCAATGGGTGTTGCTCTTCGTGGACTAATGTTATTAGTGGTGTCCCACAGGGTTCGGTGTTAGGTCAACTGTTGTTTTGTATATTTATCAATGATATTGATGAAGGTATATCAGGCTTAATGTCGAAGTTTGCAGATGATACAAAGGTTTGCAGGGATGTTAATGATGGCAGTGTGCTACTGCAACAGGATCTAGATAATTTGGGCAGATGGGCTAAGAAGTGGCAACTGAAGGTTAACCTTGACAAATTCAAAGTACTGCATATGAGTAGAAGTAACCCCAGAGAAACGTACCAACTGTGTGGTAGAAAATGAAAAAGACATGGGAGTAATTCTGCGGGCAGATATGAAGTTTTCTAAGCAATGCAGACAGGCTGCCAGGGCAGATCATGGGGTTTTGCCAATGATATATAGGAATTTTTCTAGCAGGGAAAAGGAGGTGATTATCCCTCTGTATAAGGCAATGGTCAGGCCACGCCCTGAGTACTGCGTACAGGTCTGGAGGTCTCATTTTAGGAAGGATGTAGATTTACTTGAGCGTGTACAGAGAAGGGCAACAAGATTGGTGAGGGGAATGAAGGGATCCTCTTACCAAGAGAGGCTTAAGTTCTGCAAAAAGCAGTGCTGGAGACTAGGCACCTGCGCGGTGATCTGCTTGAGGTATATAAGGCCTTGAATGGGTTGAGCACGCTGAATTCTGATGGGATCCCTCCACTTGTTCGGATTACGAACCTAAGGGGGCATAAATTCAAATTAAGAAATGACAGATGTAGAATAGATGTGCGGGAATTTGCCTTTAGCCCGCGGGTGGTTAATTACTGGAACAAACTTCCATCTGTCGTTGTGGAAGTTGATAGGTTGAATAAATTTAGGGAGGAACTGGACAGGCATTTGGAGGGAATGGTGTGATTTTTTTTTTTTTTTGGCTGATGCTGCATAAGCTCATACACTTGCTTTCTTCCATCACATGCCACTGCTACTACTACTACTACTACTACTACCAACTGGCAAACCTACCTTCACCCAACCAACGTGGATTCCGACATCATCATCATCATCATCAGCCATTTTCAATCCACTGCAGGATTAAGGCCTCTCCAGCAACTTTCCAGTTCCTTCTGTTTTGAGCACTGGCCATCCATTTACTACTCAAAAACTCATGAATTTCATCTATCCATCTCCGCCTTTGTCTTCCAGGTTTTCTTCTAGCTCCTCTTGGGTACCATTCTGTTATTTTCTTAGTCCATCTGTCATCATGTCTTCGAGCTATGTGTCCTGCCCAAGACCATTTTAGTTCTTTAGTTTTGATAAGAATGTCCTTTACTTGAGTTTGCTGCCTAATCCATGTGTTTCTCTTCTTATCTAACAGTCTGATTCCCAATATAATTCGTTCCATTCTTCGCTGTGTAGTTCTTAGCTTCTCTTCCATTCTTTTGGTGAGTGCCCAAGTTTCACTTCCATAAGTCATGGTGGGGAGTATACATTGATTCATTATTTTATGTTTCAGACAAACTGGGATATTGCTCTTCAGTATGTGACTATATTTCCTGAATGCTATCCATCCAAAATTTATTCTTCTCTTGACTTCCAGCCATTTATCATTCCGACAAGGTGGCTCCAACGGTGACGCCCTTCAAAGCCTAATCACGCAAGCACAGGAGACGAATAAAAAATACCTACTGGCTATTTCCATTGATATTGCCGGGGTCTTCGATACCCTATGGTGGCCGAGCGTCCTGGGCCGGCCCCGGGAGGCCAGGGTCCCCGGCAACCTGTACAACGTTATCCCGAGCTACCCGACCACCACCCCTTTTGTAGGGGGTGTTGACGATGATCGTCAAGGCAATACAGAGACAAATCCACAGAGGCTGCCCACGAGGCTCTGTGCTAGGACCAACTATGTGGAATTTGCTGATGGATGATTTTCTTACAAGGGCCTGGACTAAGTTCGTTCGCAGGCTTTCGCGGACGACCTTGTCTTGATAATTGCAGCCAACTCCAGTCTACAGCTGGAGATCCAGGCAAACCGCGCCATACAAACGCTCCAAAACTGGGTTGGACTTCACTTGCTCCAAATCTGACAAACTAAAACTAACTCCATACTCCTCAGGGGGACGCTGGATATACGCAGACCTCCCCAGATAAAAATAAGTAATACAACCATCCGATTCAGCAAAACTCAAATATCTGGTAGTCATACTTGACACGCAACTCTCGCTCAAACCACACCTCAACCACCTGACAAAGAAGTTACGCTTCTGCGCTGCCCTGGTTAAAAGAATCGCCCGGCGAGACTGGGGATTAAACCAACGCACAATGGAACTGTACTATAAGGCAGCACTTCTGCTAATAGCAACATATGCAGCGGGTGAATCGTATACAAAAAAGCCGGCACTGCTGTTAACCTAAGGATCATGGATTCAACCCACAGAACTATGCTATTATCCGCTACCCGTGCCTGCAGCACGGTGAGCACACACACACACACTACATATTATCGCAAGAGCCCTCCCCCCTCGATCTTGAGGTGGTCAAAAGGGGCATCCTCTATGAGATCACCAGAGGTACAGCCTGTACACACCAGGATTTGAATGCAAACCGGCAAACAACCACGCTACAGAATAAAGAAGGCTCCAGACTCACCTGCTGCAGGTATGGCATGCCTCCACAAAGGGACAAAAAATTCACCAAAAAAATTCCTCCCCAAAGTTGACAGATTTCAGCCGACGAAGCCAACCTGGTATTCACCAGGCTTATTCACGACCTACTTATTAACAGGACAGGTGCCATCAAGTCCAAGTTGACCTCACATGGAATTACAGACGATCCCACCTGTATCTGCGGAGAGCAAGAAACCTGGCACCACTTTATATATGACTGCCACCGATATGATGACCACCGCTGCCAAATGGTCACAAGAATACAATACTGTCCCAAAGACCAAGAACAAGGCAAGGAGACATACATCGCCTTTTTTGAATATTCACAGGAACTATTATCAAGACGCTGAACCTTGCAACGCCACAAGTGAACCAAACAACCTAACCAAGAGGAATAGGAGACACCCGACAGGGGGATCTGGACAACAAATCTGAGGCAAAAACAACCACAAACAAAAGGCTCAACTGATCTAACTACAAAATATGGCAGGTGGACTAAGACTCAGCTTTCTGGAGAACAGAATCCCAGCCACAACAAGTGGCTGACTAACTGGACACCCTAATATGCGGCACAACAGTATACTTAACTGAAGACAACATGGACATGGAACCATGTCACATGAATGACCATAATCGTAGGACTGCACTGCTAGGCACTAAGCCCAGACTACGCAGCTTGCTGCCAATAGGCTTATTGGCGACCTGAATCGAGCACTCTAGCCCGTTTCACTTTAAATCACACTTCCCGGCGGGGAGGGGGAAGACAGCCTCCTGGCTCCTCCTTCCTCCGCAGATCCTCTCTTCTTCTCGTGGGGTATGGGCATGCCCCACTGTTCATCTGGGGACATCTTCCCTATCGTCTCCATTCTTCTGCCTTTACCCCCAGTCTTCCCTCTCCCCCACTCTATCTGCACACAAGTGAATGCCTCACACATCAAATCTAATCTCGACCAAATTTACAGTTTCGCCCAATCTCGGCCTATTCATCTCAAGAGACATCCGATAAATTTATTTTTTTAAATTTTTGTATTTACTTTTATTTATTTATTTATTTACAGTATTATTATTATTTATTTTTTTTTTTAGGTCCTGCCCGCTGAAATCTCAGGAAAGTAGACGGCAGAACCTGCCAGAGTACCTACTTAAAATACTGCTGTACCTGGTCTGCCTCCACGGGACGAAGTGCGGGCAACGTTGGGCATCAGTAGGGGTCCAGCGGCTAAATGGCCAGAGGAACAACGGTACATGACATTACACATTTACATATCTATATATACTTTTAAATCTCTGGCCTCCCCAGTGAACTGGTTCACCTACAATGAAAGCATTGCGGAGATTATTATTATTAGCCATATGGTACACGGAAGCCTGAGGCTTATGCTGCGCCAGCCAAAAACAATTTTCTGAACCACCCCGAGAGAGAGAGAGAGAGAGAGAGAGAGAGAGAGAGAGAGAGAGAGAGAGAGAGAGAGAGAGAGAGAAGTAGAAGGGAATCACCAAGAAAGAGAAGAATGATGATATCCAGTTCAGGACCCTGGGTGTGCCAAGCCCATACTCACCAGATGTGAGCCCCTGGGGTTAATGTGGAAACGCTTGGTGCTGTTTGACATCAACATACTTTACACTTTATACTTTACACACCTGGTTTGCCATTCCTGCTGCAGATGAGCACGGAGGCAATATTTTTCAGCTGTCTTGCCATTTGCTGGATTAACTGTAAAGTTGAGGAAGGTTTGTGGGTTTCTCTTAGAAAGGTGGTAAGTAGACCAGTTCTAATGACCTCGAGGTCGAGGGGAGTAGGCACTAGCCAGGACCTGGAGGGCGTAAGTGCTCACTGTGCGGTACGCACGGGAGGTGACGAGCAGTATGGAGCATTGGGTGGCAGTGGTAGCTTTGAGTGGTAGCTCAGAGGTATACCAGATTCCAGAAGCATATGTTATTATTGGTGTGGAAGCAGTTTTGAAGAATAAAGATAAAGTTTTCCGGTTGAGTCCCCAGTCACGACGTGAGACCCTGGCAACCAGGGCTGCATAATTTGGTACCTTTTTTTCTGAGGTATTTCGGATGACGTTGGAATGAACATGTTTTGTCATGGATAACTTCCAGGTGCTTTAATTCTGTTGAAAACTTGATAATTGCTCCATTGATTCTGGTCAATTCTCTCTTTCACAAAGGCAAGCTATCCAGCTTGCCTTTGAGAAGGAGAGAATTTGTTTTAATTGGGGATAGATGGAGATTTTTCTCTGTGGCCCATTCTTGGAGAGTACGGAGGGCTTGGTTTGCCAGGGGCCCCGAGGCGGGCTCTGCTGTCAGCAGCTATAGTGATGATGAGATCATCGGCATTTACCTTCCCCAAGTCCTTGTTGAGGAAACCATCCATGACAATGTTCCAGAGCAGGGGACCCAACGCCGAGCCCTGTGGACAACCCCACAGAACTGTTCTAGAAACACTCTTGTTTGATGTGTTAACCACTAGTTTCTTGTTTGAGAGGTATGTTTTGATAGTTTCATATAAACAATGGCCCCAATACCGAACCCTGGGGTATTCTACTAAAAACATTTGTCCACAAAGAGCAGCCATTGATTACCACTCTCTGTCGTCTGCCACTGAACCATCCCTTTATCCGTTGTAGCAACTTACCCTTAATGCCATGCCTCTCCAATTTTTATGGCAGTCTTCTTCGTGCAACAGTATCAAAAGCATTCCTGAAACGAAGTATATGATATTAAAATTATTTTTAACATTCAGTTATTTTGTGACCGCATCATAGTATCCAATCAAATTGTTTAGTCAAGACCTCCCTTAAACAAACACATGCTGTGTCTTATCTATTACTGCAGCCTTGTCTAGATGATCCGGCAATGCTTCTTTAACCAGTTTCTTCATTATTTTCCACGGAACACAAGTTAAACTATCAGGTCTATAGTTACTTGTTTCGCCTTTTGAATCCCCTTTGTGAATTTGTGATAAATTTGCACATCTCCAGTCCATGGGTACCTCCCTTGAATCCAGGGAAGCTCTCATTATTATTGCTAAGGATTTGCTTACTCCCTTTGCTGCCTCCTTTAATATAACTGGATAGATCCCGTCTAACCCTAGTGCTCTTCTTATGTTTAACTTCAACAATTTCTGCTCCTCCTTTGCTCTCAGTTATTACAAAATCACTTAGCTCCCTGTTAGAGTTTGATAAACGTCTGGCACTGTCCTTCATTGAATAACTCCTAATTTGTGAATGTAGATGCAAAATACTCGTTGAGTTTATCAGCTACCTGAGCAGAATTATCAATAGTCAACCCATCTATGTTAAGTAGTCCAATCTGATTCATCCCTTTGCTTCTAGTGTTCACATAAGTAAAGGATTCTTACTGTTTTTCTTTGCATTCTTTGCCAAAGATTTCTGGTAATCTACCTTTGCCTGCCTAACGTCCGTTGTGACTTGGTTACAGACCAGCTTATCATAGGCTTCTTTGTCACCTGTTAATTTTTATGTATCCCATGCATTTTTCTTCTCCGCCACGAGCCTCGTTAATTCATTTGACATCCATATAGGACTGGACCTTGAACAGTATTTCCTAGTTGGAATGAAAAGTCTAGTAGGCTCCAAGATTAAGTCCCTGAAGGCTTCCCATTTAGAATTCAACTGTAGTAACATCATCAGTTGATCCCGCTGTAAAGAATTTAAAAATTGACTGAACCCTCTGTATTCACCTTTACGAAAGCAAAAGCCCTTCCCTTTAGCCTTGAGGGTAGTTATATCTTTAAGTAATTCCGAAATCAGTACATTGTGATCACTCTCACCCAGTGATTCTTTTATCTGTAAATTCTTAATGCATGAATAATGACTGCTGATAATCAGATAAATATTATAACTCACTCTGGTTGCCTCTCCAAGATACTGCTGTAGAAAACAGTCATCCAATAAATCCAAAAAATCTTGCTAGTGTGGGGGTGACCAACCCATAATTTCTAGTCAGTATATTGAAAATTATAATCCCCCAATATAAGACATTCTGATATAATCCCCCATTATAAGACATTCTCCAATATAAGACACACTGGTTTACTGGCCCACTCTATTTCTCTGCACAATTTCTCATTGTCCTCTTCAGATTCATTAGGCCAATAACACACACTTACTCTAATTTTCCCTTTCCCAGTGCTTATGTCACACAAATCAGACTCAACATTGCATTGTCCACCAACATCAATTGGATGCACTTCCTTAGATTTTATGTGTTTCTTAACCAGCAGTATAACCCCTTCTCCTTTCCTCTCCTGTCTCCTTTCTGTACACATTATACTCCCGAAATTCCAATTCTGCACTGATTATATCTGTGTGACACAGCTCTGATATCCCAACAATATCTGCCTATAATGTCTTGACTAGCACTTCAATCTCTCATCAAATTTATTAACTATGCTCCTAGCATTCGTGTAAATGCATGTATACATGCACTGTTTTTACTCTTAGTTACCCTAACACAGCCCATGTATTTGTTTGTTCCACTATGCCTCCTGGAAATCTCCATTACCTTGCTTTCCAGTAATGTAGTTAATTAGGTTTCGAAGGAGCATGACTCCTTCCGCTTGGAAAAGAAGACTCTTCCGTTCGTGAGCAAAGCGTTGGAAGCAATCTTATCTACATAGCCTTGATGCAGGTCATTGTAGTGTCTGCCATGCAAAAAAAAAAAAAAAAAAAAACCTGCTTGGTTTCTAACCACGGAATCAACGCATAATTGCTCCTTTCATGCTTTGCTCATCAGTTTGTATCTTTTCTGCTGTTTGGCCATGATGTTCTGGCTCTCCAGGTGGTCTGATACATTCTTCGTTACGTAGCTGACCAGGTTTTTGAACATCGTTGGGAGACAGGTGATCGGCCTGTGTTTTTCCGGGGTTTCTTGTATCTTAGTCTTTAGCCTTCAGATATGTGATTCCTTAAATAAGAAACTTTTGGTTTGTTTGTGGATGCTTTATCATTCTGGTGAACAGATCTGCTAGGTGCTTGTTTGAGTATGCAAGAGAGCGTATTGTGCCTGTAGTTGTGGACATAATCTATTCCTGGGGTTTGGCAGTTGTGGGACTTCCTAATCGACTGTTGTACTACTTCCTCCTGAATCACCCATTCCTCATCTCTTGTACGTCCTTGGTTTTCCGCCTTTATAGTTTTATCTAGGGGACTTGGCTGTAATGACTTACTTCTGAACTACATATGTTGCTCCAGATTGTCTCGATTACCTTCTGCTCTGGTAGTCCGGTTCCATCTTTCCTTCTTGTTCGATACTCGTGTAGAATGCTGTTTGGTTTTCGTTGAAGATTTGGTGGTTTATTTTCTCCTGGAAGCTCTTTTTGTATCAGCGTAGTCTTTGCTGAGTGCGAGAAGGATTTGCTTCAATGTGTCTAAGTGTTCCTGTTCTCTGATTTTTCGTCTCGTGTTTCCTGTGGACTTGTTTCTCTTGAGGATGCTCCTCACTTTTCCGATCAATTTCTCACTCCTATTATCCCATTGGTACTTGATCAATCGGCCAATCTCGACTCTTAGTTCTTCTTTCTCCTGATGAAATCTTCTTTGCCAATCTCCTAGTTTTTTCGTTTCTTTTGCTGGTGTTCTCTCGTTTCTCTTCCATTAATTCCAATGCTGCTCTGGAGCACAGTATACGACTCTCTGGATGGCCTCCAGCGTTGCATCATTGTTTTCGAGGTAAGGTTTCTTCCTGAGTGCAAGGAGTTTCTGCCTGCGAGTATCAAAGTATTGTTGACACACAAAAGATTACATCCTATGATTATAGGTCTCCTGTTTGCTGTGGGTATTATTTTTCTTGAAGTCTTAAATTTCGTTTTTTTCATTTTTTATGCCTCCAGGGCCTAGGCCCATATGCAGTAATTCTCAAGTATACAGCTTTTGATTTTAAGTATCTATTCAAAATCAACATAATAATAAAAAATAAAATAAAATGAAAATATATAAATAAATAAATAAATAAAAATATAAATAAATAACAATAAATCTTTCTGAAATTTCCAATTAAATCTTGGTTCAATATCAATAAAATTCCACATAATGTGCATTATAAAAATAGAACCGGTATGTTAGCCCGTCGGCACTAAATAGTACAATGTGTTATCCAGTGCCTTCGGCTGCTATTCCTATACTGTGTGAGGAAATGCCTCTACTATCACTTAACAAAATTAACAGATTATTAACAAAAGTTGAAAAATATTTAAAGGACACTCGACTTACAAACAAATCCGGCAAGTATCCAAATCCAAATTAAAGGTCACCCGTTCAAGTGTGCTGCGCAGATCTTTTTAATAGGGACAATAGAGCATGACATGAAGGCCAGTCTCCATCGCCTCACAGAATCAAAAAGGACTAGATGGGACCAAACTAAACTGACGCAGCCTAGACATTAAGTTATGCCCAGTCAGCATTAAACAAGCATTCAAGATGGACTGCGCCCACGAGCTGAATTTCCAACACACGGTTGTTACGGAGGGAATAAAGGCGTAGGTTTCCCTGCCTTTATCACAGTCATTCCCTCTAGTTTGCCAAATATTCATTAACTCATCATGTATCCTCTGTCTCTCAACCGCAAGCAGCCGCCCCTCAAGCACCGCCCCATCCCCCAGGCATGACCGATTACCTAAAATCTCCGCGGAAATGCCTCTTCTAAGACAGTACCTTTACCTGCGCGAATTACCAGTACGACTCTCAGACTTGTTCCAGAGCCCTCTACATAGGGATACTTTAAAATAACCCTGCATATCTCCAATCTACAGGTACTGTTCTGAATCTAATGCTGTGCTCATAATTACTGGCACAAGCCTGATTACCGTTTTTGTCAATTGTCTGAATATAACTGGATAGATCCCATCAGCTGTAGGTACCTTGCTAATTTTAAGTTTCAGTAGTTTCTCTTGCACAACCTTCCCTCTATTGGGCGAGGAACATTCATGAATGAGGCGAGGAACATTCATGGTTCTTTTTTCATTCCGTGGCTGATTTAATCGTTCTCAGGCATGAAAACAAGGTTCCATCCCCTCCCTCCCTCACCACCGGGAAACTCACGTTTTATGTCCAGTAAAACAAGAGAACACACGCAATTTAGGGACATAATATACATTGGTAGAGGAGATCATTTTTGGGTGGCACCAATATAATTGTTTTTTATTCTTTTTGTGTATTCTTTACAGGCAGTACTGTGGTTATAATCACCAGCTTTTCCACAAAGGAAAAAGGCCAGGAAATTGATAGATTTTTTCATCTGTGGCTGAGTTAGTCACTTTCAAGCATTTTTATCTTCTCCGGAAACTTGCGTTGTCTATTCAGAAAAACAAGCAAACCGAGATGATTATTTTTCTGGTTTCCCAAATATGACAGGTTTTTTTTTTTTTTTTTTTCCTTCTGTGCTACCAGTATACAGTATCTTGTCTTACCTACAAAAATCCAACAGAGCATTATTTAATTTTCGAAAACGCATCTTCTCCGGTTTTTTTTTTTTTTTTTACAGTGATAAACTAGATTGACTAGTATTTTTCTGTGATGTGGGTTTAATGCCTTAGTGCAACTGGACTTTGGATTATAGCAGCTACAAGGTAGTGTTATCTACAGTAGCGGACAAAAAAACTGCATCACCTTTAAAAAAGTCACATTTGTAGTGAAACGTATAAGAAATTATTTGATTATAGTCATTTTGCTTGTCACAAAGCAAAGGTATTGCGTCAGATAACGCTTCTATTGCATCAGCCGTTCTATAAATACGGCGTTGGAAGGGTATACACGCTCATTAGTATCCTGTTTTGCAGAGGTGTAAGCATGGGGCCATATGTTCAGTTCATACCAAGAAAAAAAAAAAGAGTAGCTGTTGCTCTGTCCAAGGAAGGGCTCTCTATGCTTGCTATCCTGATAAAATATGTTGCCACTAGTCAACAGTATCTCGGGTGCTGAACTTAAACCGTGAAACCGGTGACGTGAAGAGCAGACCTGGATCAAGCCGTAAGAGAGTGACTACGCCTTCCCAAGATCGATATTTGAAACAGCTAAGCCTTCGTAATCGTCTTGCTAGTGCTCCTGATCTAAAACTGGACTTTGAGATGGCCTCTAGTGTTGAAAAAAAGTGCACGAACTATCCAAACACGGATATCGGGATGCGGTCTACATGACTATCAGCCCGAGAAGAAGCCTTTATTGACCCAAGAAATGAGAAAGAAGCCTTTATTGACCCAAGAAATGAGAAAGAAGCCTTTATTGACCCAAGAAATGAGAAAGAAGCGACTTGCTTTGACTAAAACGCATGTTTCATGGATTGGTTGGTTGGTTGGTTTTGTTTTTATTGGCGCATTAGCTACTAAGGCTATAATGCGCCTGTTTCATGGACAAAAGTGTAATGGAACACTCTCATATTTTCTGACGAATCGAAATTCAACCTTCATTGCTCGGATGGGAAGCGATATGTCAGAAGACGAAAATCGGAGGTATACCATCATGACTGCATATCACCGCTTGTAAAGTTTCCCGCTGGTAAGACGGTCTGGGGATGCATAACAAGCAAAGGGGTGGGGCGAATTAAGTTTATTAACGGAACGGTGAATGGAGAAACATACACCGCTATCTTGGAGGATTGCCCGAAACCCGTTAGTTCACCACACAGATATCCAAAACTACATTTTTCAACGGACTCAGCACCTTGCCACATAGCAAAATTGTTAAGTTTCAGGCCAATTAGATTTAATGATGAGTTTGTCTTCTTGTGTCACAAGGCTTAAAACTTACTTACACAAATTTTTTCCTCCTCGTTTTTCTCCCTTAAGGTGCAGTCATACCTTAGAAATACTGGCATTACAGTATCGGACTGGGCCGGCAACAGAGTACATTTGAACCCTATTGAAAATTGCTGGTATATAATGTCGCCTAAAATTGCTCAGAAGAAGCCAACAAATAAGATTCAGCTGCAGGAGAGCATTGTAAGGGTGTGGTACCATGAAATTGTGCAACTGTATATCCAGAAGTCGATTAACTCTATGCCAGATCGTTGCACGGCTGTAATTGCTGTAATTGCAGCTCGAGGAGGAACAACAAAATATTGAGGACTTATTTTGCTAATTACGTTAAATTTTCATTTCAGTTTGTACACGTAAATGAAATAAAAATGTATGTTTGGTTGCCATTTGCATGATTTCTCATATTTCTTAATTATGCATTTTACCCTTTAGGAAGATATTTATGGCAATTAGCTATATCAGGTGGAGTCTTTTTATTGGATTTCATTCAGAGAGATATACAGTATATCCCATCTAACAAATGCATTTCGAACATTTCTGCAACCCACAATGCAGCCAAAAACACATTATTTGTAAAATTCACAGGTGATGCAATTTTTTGTCGGCCACTGTACATGCCTCTTTCAGCTGTGAAATTTCTCTATGTCAGTCTGCCAATTCTTTTTGCTGTCAACTTCACTTCCCCGGGTCGGACAATATTATTTACAAACCTAGATAGTTATGAAAATTTTGCAGTTACCTGGTTTACCCTGTCATCTTGTGCATGCAAGGTGGTGAATGTCATGTAAATATTAAATCACCAAGTATACTATGCACCTAGGTTTCCATTCTGACCTGGCACTGAATATTACTATGCTCTAAATTTACTGTGTGGCTTTTCTGTACAAATTCTGATTGAGGTAAGATGGCTGACTTCAGAATCAAGTCTAAGGGCGATAATATACGAGAGAGAAAAACTCTACGTGTAACAAGTGTCGTCTTACACGCTCGAATGCAACCGTTGTTTTTCTACGCGGCAGTCTAGATCACTTTTGGAAATGTGGCATTGGACGGCGTTCGCTTCTGGGGTTTAGTTGTAGCGCACCTCCTCGTAGTGTAGTAGTAGTAGTAGTAGTAGTGGCATGTGATGCAAACAGGCAAGTGTATGAGCTTATGCAGCATCAGCCAAAAGAAAAAAAAAAAAAAAAAACAAAATCACATAATTCCCTCCAAATGCTTGTCCAGTTCCTCCTTAAATTTATTTAGCCTATCAACTTCCACAACGACAGATGGAAGTTTGTTCAAGCAATTAACCACCCGCTGGCTAAAGGCAAATTTCCGCACACCTATTCTACATCTGTCTTTTCTTAATTTGAATTTATGCCCCCTTAGGTTCGTAATCTGAACAAGTGGAAGGATCCCATTAGAATTCAACGTGCTCAACCCATTCAAGGCCTTATACACCTCAATCAGATCACCGCGCAGGTGCCTAATCTCCAGCCACTGCAATTTGCAAAACTTAAGCCTCTCTTGGTAAGAGGATCCCTTCATTCCACTCACCAATCTTGTTGCCCTTCTCTGTACGCGCTCAAGTAAATTTACATCCTTCCTAAAATGAGGCCTCCAGACCTGTACCCAGTACTCAAGGCGTGGCCTGACCATTGCCTTATACAGAGGGACAATCACCTCCTTTTCCACCCTGTGTGGGGAGGGCGGTGACTGGGCTACCCGAGCAGACTATATTGAAACTTAGATTATAATAGCTAATTTATAAAAAGAAAAAAATAATTATACGTCTACTGTTAATTTTCTCTTGTATTCCATCGAGTGCATCACCTGCCGTTCTACAAACCCTCATATGAGTTCACCAGATTGCCAAATTTGCTCTTGATCTCGTCATGCTCTTTGCAACGAACACCCAGAAGAATCTCTTTTGTGTGTTCGTAGGAATGCAGAAAACAGAGCACACTGTCATACGCTGTGATTCCAAACTTTTAGTGGACACTATAGGTATTCGAATGTCCCTACATTGTCCGTATTTGATGCTTGTTTGACTTAATCTGTTCTTCAAATTCACGAAATTTGTTCACTCCGCTACTAGCGTTAGTGTATACGCAAATATATACGCACCTGTTTTTCTTTTAGAAACCCTAACACAGCCCATGTACTTGCTTGTTCTTCGAGGAACCCGAGTTGGTTTTGAAATCCTCGACACCCTGCTTTAGAAGCTCTGTATGTTCCAATAGTAGCAGTGCAAGGAAAACTTGCACCTGTGCCTGCTACTGCCGTTAACCTAATAGTCCGTATATTCTTCCAGCTGGCAGTTTTATGACCAATCTGTTACTGCCTTTTAATGTGGGCAAAATGTTTTGCGCCATTTCATAAATGTTTCCCGTCCCTGTTAAAACAGACCATCTGTTAACAAGCTTAGTCTCTCTTGAAAAAAATGCTCCTCCATGAGCCTTGCACAGTTTCTCCACAGCCGAATTGATTAACAAGTCTCTCATTGTGAAATTCCTAGGGACTGTTTCTCAACATTGCCTTTCTACTTTTTATGCAAATTCTCGGATCTGCTACTCTTACTATCATGAGTACAAACGTGTATATCATTTTGTTAGCTGTTGCTTGACTGTGGGCTGTAACGTTGACATCGGCACCCAAGTGTTTGATGGTCCTTCTCTTGTATTCCCTCGAGTGCCTCAATCCCGTTCTACAAACCCTCATATAAGTTCACCAGAACGCTAAATTTGGGTTTGATCTCGTCATGCTCTTTAATACGAACACACAAAGGAATCCCCTTTGTCTCTATCATGTCCGGTGGAAACAAACTTTGTAGAGATGCAGGAAACAAAACACATTAAGGTTATTATTAAAGTAATACCACTGTTATCCCCGTGAAGTTAATAATACAGTTTATTAGGCTGTTCGCCTAAATTACTATACATTAAAGTGACGTTTTGGGTATTTTACCGATGCTCATCATCAGACCATGTTGTTGGGGAAATAGAAAATAGAAAAGGTTACAAAATTTGAATATTTTAGAATATTACAGTTACAATTAGCGATACTACAATTACAATCCCCAAATTTTATGATTTTTGATAGTTTGCAAAATTTCCAACTAAAATATTCAAAATTTGTAACCTTTTCTATTTTCTCTTTCCCCTAATATCATGGTCTGATGATGAGTATCGGTAAGATACCCGAAACGTCACTTTAATGTATAGTAATGAAGGCAAACAGCCTAATAAACTATATTATTAATTTCACTTGGTATAAGAGTTAAGAGTGGTATTAAGTTAATAATGATGATGTGAAACATCCTTTTGGAGTTGGGGGGGGGGGGTACCTACCGAGTAAATCTGATCGGTCACGGAAGTGACATCACGCGACGGATGTTTCACATAAAACCATCTACTGCTCGTGCTCGGCAGACGTGCGACTTTTTTGTTCTTTTTTTTTTTTTTTGAAACTGGGGAATATAATGGATACATTTTTTTTATGATAAAATTTTAATATTGCGAATAAAAAATAACAAAAATATTTCCCATATTACAAATAACGAATTTTCATAAAACATTCTAGAATATAAAAACAAATATTACATAAAAAACAAACTATTCTAGAAAAGGTACACAAGAATCACAGATTACATGAAAAAAATATTGCACAAATATTCAAGAAAATTTTCTTTTAAAAATTTCCATATGAAATTTACGATCCGGATCAAATTGAAGCAATGGTTTTCCATTTAGATGTATGGTCTCGTAATCTGCAGCGTGTTTAATTTTCAACATTATTTATTCATTCACACGATATTATTCATTACGCTGAAAGCTCGCTCAGTTTCAGCACTGCTAATGGCAATGGTTATTAATTTTTATTTCATAATTTATCAAAATACAAATTTCTTATTCGGTTTTCAGTCTTGCCATCGAGACGAAAGTTCTTTTAAATTCCACGATTTCCGGTAGAATATGTTTAAAATTTCTTTCAATGGTATGATTATTTTCTTTATTTAATTTAAAATCACCCTGTTGCAATAATAACTTATCCTTTAAGGATAAAACAATGCATTTAATAACTTGTCACGAGGTAATTTTACTGTTCTTACTTTCGATTTTGATTCCTTCAAATTCTTTCTACTTCAACATGCTCTCAATTTTAGCTTCATATTTTCCTTCAGAATTTTTCAAATTATCAATAGCATTGATAGTGCGAATAATTAATTTATCTGCTTTTGCCATAGTGAATCTCTAAAGCTTCTGAAATGTAAGAGAGCTTCTGTAGGATGTCGATCCATAGTGCTAAATGGTTAAGAAAGTCCAGATTTAAAAGTCGCTTTAACAAACCCAAATAAAAATAAATTTTCTGTTTATACTCCGGGGCGACCATACCGTAAGAGGAGTTCACATAGTAGACAGAATACAAGAAACCGTATTGAGTAGTGTGGGTGCTTGAACCCGAGTCACTCAAGGCACGGCGCCTCCGTAGCCAAGTGGGCAGGAGCAGTAGTGCGTAGCACACTCTTCTTGATTAGACTGGGGTTCGAGCCCGTGACCACCAAATACGGAGGATGCGAAAGGTCAGGGAATGACCACCGCATATCCCCGGAGCAATATGGCCTTAGTTGCTAATCCTCCTAAAAACTACGGTGGCATCTGATCCAAAATGTTTGCACAATGCAAGCTACAAGCTGCTCTTCGTAGCCCGAACACATGACCGATCTTTGTAGTTTCCACATCAAGTTCTTTAGCAACCGTCCTTAATTTGCGCTAATTTTTTTGAGATTGGTAATACAGTTTGTTTTTTTTAAATTATTGCCTGCATGCCATTATATTTTAGAACATTTTCTACGCAATGAAAGGATCGACAAAGTCTCAAAATCTCTCAACATTTCATCATCTTAAAGTTTATATAATATCTTAGTTTCCTCAATCAACCTACTCTACGTTGCTGCTGTCACTAGTTCTTTGAATACTGTGCAAAATATCGGAATTACTCAGTTATTCAGTTACTGTGACCATGTAAACATAGACAGGAGAAATATACTGGAAGGCATGAATCACTCACTTCTCCGAAAAACATACGCCCGTTTGTCGGAGTAAAGGGGAACCCCAACACAGGTTGACCAGATGCTATTATTCATGTCGGGTATCTTCTTAATCCTCTGACTGGCTATGGAAAGCATATTGACTAGCTCGACTTCTCGGAATGTGGCTGCATAAGTTTTACGGACAGCACTAACATTGTGGAACGATAATCCCTTTCACCCTTAATTTGCGCTTCCTGATTACTTAAAGGCCAGAGGTGAGAACAATGCATACAAAGTTGTCTCTCCTAATCTGTTGTCTAATCTGTTCGTTACATGGAAATAATTTTCATTCTACGGAAACTACTGTATTCTAAATGTAATTACCAAGGGGAATTTTAAAAAAAAATCGATATAAAGAAGTTGGTTAAACAGAAGTCCGACTGTAATTAAATCAAAAATGAAGCAATTTTAAAATATATAACCGATCGATTGCGCCATTAAAATGCTGGGAATAGGGCCCTTTTCGCCCCACCGTAGTTTCGGCTATGGATACTCAATAATTGCTCACTTAGGATTTAATTTGTAAAATAAATGATCGACTCAACAATGGGCTCGGAAACTTTCAAAAAAAAAAAAAAAAAAAAACAACCACGTAGCGTCCTTCTCTAACTATATTGGATAAAGCACATTTTAAAATCCTGATTTGTTAGAGAACTGCCGATGGTAGTTCTTTCTTCATCTTCAGCATTCCTGCTGTTTTCAGTTTTTGGGCTTTGCTTTTGTGGTCTGAAGCATGATTCTAGTTCTAAATTTAATTTAAGAATACCACGTGAAACTAAGCGATACGAGTATCACAACGAAATGCTATATATTGATTATTCGAGGTAAAAAAAAAAAAGAAGGTAAAGTGCAGCCATTATCAACCCACTGCAGGATGGAAGCCTCCTCAACAATTCATGCTGAGGGAAATGGACCATAATCTGCCACACTGGTCCATTGCGGGTTGGCAGATCTACCGTATTCAGCAGTATACTCGAACCCCGGTCTACTCAAAGAGCGTGTGCTACTGCAATCCTGGCCACTCGGCTACGGATTATTCGAGAGCTGTACTTAACTGCGTTATTAACAGAACTTAACAGGAGATCGTGGGTTCGATCCCACCGATGCCTAGGTAGGTTCTTTCTTCATATGGGAAACAGCAACCCCAGAGCAACGTATCAACTCTGTGGTACTACACTAACAGTGGTAGAGAATGAAAAGGACCTGGGGGTATTTGTGCAGGGATATGAAGTTCTCTGAGCAGTGCAAACGGGCGCAAGGGTAGCTCATGGTGTCTTATCAATGATATACAGGAATTTTTCTAGCAGGGATAGGGAGGTGATTATTCTCTTGTATAAGGCAATGGTCAGGCCTCACCTTGAGTACTGTATACAGGTCTGGACGCCTCATTTCAAGAAGGATGTAGAGCTGCTGGAACGAGTACAGAGAAGGGCAACAAGGTTAGTGAACGGAACGAAGGGTTGCTCTTACGAAGAAAGGCTTAAAAATTGCAAATTACAGTGTCTGGAAACTAGGCACCGGCGAGGTGATTTGATAGAGTTGTACATAACCTTGAATGGTTTGCGCATGCTCAATTCTGATGGTTGTTGTTATGTTGTTATTTGGTTTTTAGGAGCATTAGCAACTAAGGCCATATTGCTCCGTGAATATGCGGTGGTCATTCCTGACCTTTCCGCATCCTCCGTATTTGGTGGTGACGGGCTCGAACCCCGGTCTAATCAAGAAGCGTGTGCTACGCACTGCTGCTCCTTCCCACCTGGCTACGGAGGCGCCAATTCTGATGGGATACTGCCTCTTGCTCAGAATAATCACCTGAGAGGGCATAAATTCAAATTGAGGAAAGACAGATGTAGGATAGATGTACGGAAATTTGCCTTTAGCCAACGGGTAGTTGGTTGGTGGAACAGACTTCCATCCCTCGTTGTGGAAGTTGATAGCCTAAATAAATTTAAGGCTCAGCTGGTCAGGTATTTCCAACGAACGGAGGGGTGAAGTGGAAGGTTTTTTTTTTTTGGCTGGTGCTGCATAAGCTTGCTTTCTTGCATCATATGCCTCTACTAATGCTAATGCTAATGCTAATTTGGAGGCGCCTCCTTAGCCAGGTGGGAAGGGGCAGTAGTGCATAGCACACGCTTCTTGATTAGACTGGGGTTCGACCACGTCACCACCGAATACGGTGGATGCGGTGGATGCAGTAGTCCGTTTATACTCCGGGGCGACCATACCGTCAGAGGAGTTCAAAAAGTAGAGAGAATACAAGAAGCAGCACCGTATTGAGTAGTCAGGGTGCTTGAACCCGAGTCACTCAAGGCACGGCGCCTCCGTAGCCAAGTGGGCAGGAGCAGTAGTGCGTAGCACACTCTTCTTGATTAGACTGGGGTTCGAGCCCGTGACCACCAAATACGGAGGATGCGAAAAGGTCAGGGAATGACCACCGCATATTCACGGAGCAATATGGCCTTAGTTGCTAATGCTCCTAAAAACCAAATAACAACTAACAAACAAGCGTTATTTTAATTATGTTTTAAATATAGTGATTAAGTTATGTAGGAAGATTACGGAGAGAGTTTATAACAGTATTATTATCAAAGGGGCATTACTGGTTGCACAGTTTAAACTGTTTATACTGACATCCATGACAATACTCCATTCGTGACAGTCGTACTCTTTTGTCACAGACGAATTATTGCAGCTGACAGTGCAACCAGGTTCGACTACTGTCAGCAAAAAAGAAGAAAGGGTTCGGAACACAAAAATTGGACAGTGGAGGCGTTGCCTGGTTTGACGAAGCCCGTTTCCTGGAATTTCACTCTGTTGTAACCACCAAAGTATGGCGAAACGAGCACGAGTCCACAGACTCATCCACTATATTGTGAACAATTCAGATTAGTGGTAGTAAAATAGCACAGCTGTGGGAAAAGGTGGAACTAACTCTTCCCAGCAGAGATTCTCAACCGTCGAATCTGAAACAACTAGGGATGCATTTGAGTCAACATGGAGCAGCATCCCTGTGGCAAGCTTCCGTTACTTTGTTGAGTACATGCCACGACGAATCTAGTCTGTTTCATTAGCTTTAGTCTCTATCTCTGTCATTGGACTTTGATATTTAATTGTAAGTATGAATTGAATACTGTATGGAATGATTTGTATTTTTTAGTCAACTAAGGCCACGAGATGTCAGTTTATCGTGCCTATAAATTTCATGTTTCCTGTGGTCTGTTTTTTGTTTTAATTTACTGAAGTATTGTAACACTGAAATACTTTAATCAACTTATTTTGCTAAGTAAGACAAATAAGATTCCAGGAGTGAGGGGAGCATGACACCTTGAGAGAATAAGTAGGCCAGGGTAAAAAAAAAACAACAAAAAACCCATAAAAGTTCTGTCCGTCGAAATGGGATTCGAGCCCGTTCCATTTTCACATAATGTGGAAAGATGGAGATTTATAATTTGTTATCAACATTTATAATAAACACAGTATCTTCTGTGCATTTATGAGGGTACTGTATAGTTATCTTATTAGGGCCACCCGTGTTTGAATTTACAAGCCCTTATTGTGTCCATTATTTTCATGTGTTCATAGTCTATTTGCTTGACAAAAAAAACCCAAGTTTCCGGGAAGAAAACCAAGTTGTCTACGCCTGAGATGGACTGACTGGGCCACGGAGTGAAAACAGCGCGTTAAAGCTCCTTTCGTTATTAAAACGGTTTCAGCTCTGGCCTTTTCCACCAGTTCTTGGAGGATGGTGATTATAATTACTGTGCTACCGCGAAGACTGGTGTGGGCGATAGAAATTGCAACCTTTGTGATCACTGTTTTTTCAATATTATATTTTTTATGGAAGTGGATTAATTATGTACAGGGAGAAAACAGTGTTGGCATATCAATTTATGGAATAAATTCTTTACATTATAATTTTGTAAATTTTACTTTGTCAAAACAAACATAACGATTATACTCTGACATTTTACCGGTGTAGTTTCCTTTACTCAGCGACAGAGGGCTCTGATTAATTTTTCACAGCGCCAGAAATATGTTGGATTTTATAATATTTTGACTGTTGAGGTGATGTTCGAATGAATTATATTTCTATAGGTGAGTTTAGAGACCTTGTATGTAGATAAACAATGTCTCGTTTATTCGCGGTGTTTAGCTGGGTTTTGTTAATCTGAGAAAATGTGTGTTACCCTATTTAGGTCACAATTTGTTTCGGAAGAGTTTATTGTATCATTTAGTATACCGCCATTTTGAGTACATTAGACATACGATAATGACATCAATTGGTATTATTTGGGTATTAGGAAAAAACATTTTTGTTACGGGATAAAATTTTACATATATGTGTAGTGTACAATAAGTGGTGCGATGTACAAGCTACCTAGAGACATTTGGAAACAGCATGGAAAGTAGTGATGTCCTTTAACTGAAGTGTCGACAACCTTTGCGATTTAACTGGACGGCTTGTGATCGTTCTTTGAGGTAGCATGGAATTTTTTTCTTTGCTTTTGTTTCTTCCTTATCAAGTAGTTAATTTATATTACTTTTAATCACTTTATTCATTACATATGTTCTTTTATTTCTGTATTACAAATAAGCATTGTCATGTACAGTCCATTTCTTCGTGTTTATTGGCAGTCATATCACAACTTTATTTAATATTAAAATTTTTAATATTATTAATTTTCAACCTTAGAATAGCAATAGTATAACCATATTGTCAGTAATGTTTCTCCCTTATCTTGAATACATAGTCTTGTTGTAGACAGGTGAAAAAGTGACTGTTTCACATTATCTTAATTGGAAGCGTGAAAATCATTTTACATTTATAAGTTTGCTACTGTTTTTTTCTTTTTTTTTTTTGAGAGAACTTTACTCCCCTCGTGCGCACGCACATACAGGTATGAAGCCAGTTCTGGACCACTGATGTGTAAATGTATTTCATTAAATCGTTTGTATATAAATGCTAGTTGGTCGTGATTAAGTACCCAGAGCTGTCACGTTTGTTTAGTTCTACCGAAGTAGTTGTATATTTTAAGAATAATCCACTTTTGGGTTTAGACTAAACTTAGAAATCGCAATTTTCATTAAGTAGTGTTGTCAGTTTGGAAATAATGTTCTTTAAAAAAATTAGAGAATATTTACATTATTGGTAACTAACTGCATCAAAGTTAACCAGATTCTGTTAATACAATAGAATCAGTATACAGTAGACTCCTTGAGTATTTCTCAACTATGCAGGGAAATAAGTTTGCCCGCATAATCGAAACTCCACCAAATAATCCAACACAATGCGAGAAAAAACTTGTATATATGTAATATATAAGTGATTCTTTTTTTTTTTTTTAAAAGAAAAACAATGAAGTTTGCATTTTTCTTTTGATATGTGAGTGGTAATACCTATAGTTGGCAGAGTTATCAGGACAGTGATAGTGGGGTCTCCTTGTTGCTCCATGTAGTCAATTAGACTTGTTTAAATTTGACACTTTTTATCACCTTTTTATGTTCATCATTAAGCTAAAGTTTTGTTTAGTAGATAGAACAAACCTTTCCATTTTTAGCATGTGAATGAACACAGATTCAAATTAAAAGTAAATTATAGGAAGGAAGTAAATAATTAAAAGTAAATATAGCTATACAGTAGTAAGGGAACATTTACAAAATGTAAATGGCCAACATCATTAATGGACTCTGAATTTTTGTTATTCAGTATGAGACTCTGGATTCGCTATCCAACCTTTTTTTTTTTTTAGTGGCCAAAACAAAGTGAAGGTTGTAGGTTGATAGGTTCTCATTGGAGGTGGGCCATGAGAGCAGTTCCTTACCTCTAATTACATATTTTTCAAAATAGAATTTAATTTTGGTTATCAGTGTTTATATTTGCAGTTTTTTTTTTTTTTGTTTTACATTTAATAATTTAATACAGCAATTAATCCAGCAATTATTACAGTTATAATAAAATTGTTAAATACTGGGAAAAACATGTAAAATATCAAGCAATACAGAAAAATCGGATATTACTAAAAATGTATACTTTCAAAACTCAGTGTCAGACTGCGTTTTTGTGACATGCAAAATGCTAGCATGTCACAAAATGTAGTTTTAAACTCGGATGGCAATAAAATTAAATTATTAAAGAAGTTGTCTGACTGTGAGCTCTTATAGATATGACTGTTTACCATTTTCATCCCCTTACTCTTTCTTGCATGAGTGAAATTGCATTATCTGCAAAAGGTTAGATTTTAATTCTGTTGGTGCTGGAATTGTGGAGGCCTTTACTAGTGGGCAGCTTAACTAGTCTGGGATGGAGGTAAATGGTTTACATTCTAGGATAATGTGTATTTTTCATTCTGCATACAGACATATTGACTTTAGAATGCACATATTTGTATACATGTTACAGTGGTACCTTATGGCGCTCTACTTCCACCCTTCCCCCATTCCTCTACAAGTGCTTTTACTCATTGTTTATTATGACAGTAGTAACAAAAGATACTTTTCAAATGTAATATTTGGCTATAGGCTATCAGTTTTGTAATAATTGCAACTGTAAAATTGTCATCGCAGAAAATTCATTCGTTGTAAAATGATGAGCTCTTGATTGTAGATAGTAATAAAAAAAAAAAGGATGTTACAAAGTAATTTTAACATTGCTGCATAGTAATTAATTTCATTTATTAGTTTGATGCACTGTGAAAGCCACTGCTAAATATTTAGCATTATCATTAGTAGAGGCATATGATGCAAGAAAGCAAGCTTATACAGCATCAGCCAAATTTGTCCATGCTTTTGCCTTTGAGTTTTACTTCTATTGAAAATATATCATTCAATCTTAATGATGGTGTGTGCTAATGACATTAATTAGAATTGAATGTATTTTTAATTAAAATTATATAAATGAATGAGATTTATGATAACTTTCAGCTGTCTCACGTGAGAGTTTCACTTGTTTGTCATTGGGATATTATGGTGTGGCAGTTGATCTCAGTGAGTGTTTTAGCCATGCAGTAAGCACTTGTAAAATATGAATCATATGGATAAACAGTATGTTTATCCATATGGGATATATTGGTATATGGAATTTTTTTTTTTTTAAACTAAGAAACTTAATTGACAAAGCATATTGTATCTACAAATTATATTGTAGATACAGTTGATTACAGAGATTGAATAAATGAACTACTGAATATTAAAATGTAGTTTTTATTTGTTTTTTTTTTAACAAATAAATAAATGTAAATAATTCATGTAAAAATGCTAGATTGAGGAAAAATATATTTATTTGAAATATTATTTGCAGTCTGATCGCCAGCAGAATGCCAGAAAATCTGAAATTGTGTTTTGTATGTTTACAGTTTTTGATACAGTCGGACCTCTATATAACAAAATTGACCGGTTACTTGAAAAAATTAGTTAAAGAGAAATTTCATTATAAAGAAATGACATTGTCAACAATGAAAAATACTGTAATTCAACATTCAGTAATATAGTAAAAATTGTGAAATAAATCAGAAATAAGTGGGAACAAATAAATTTTCTAACATTTTAAAACAATTAATTTATTAATAGATACATATTAAGAAATGACTAATTACATGATGGGCACAATATCTTAGTATTTAGTCTCTAGAGCAAAGTTTCCGGCATCCCCCTCTCCCCATACTTCTCCTTCAACCCATTCACGGTACTAAGTACTATAGGTTTTTGACACCTTTCATGTTTGGGGTTTTCATAAAAAAAAAAAAAAGTATGCTTTTAAGAATTATTTCATAAAATATAGTTATTTTTTGTTGTACACTGTTCATGAAAATGTTTGCATTTGTTTAAACATTCAAATATATTTTCTTCACGCGAAGTTTCAAATGATGCCAACATTTCATGTTTGGAAGATTTAATATTGTCCTTATTTTTCCTTTGTTGCCGTCATTTTTATCCTAGTCATTGATATTGTCGCTAGTTCTTTAAATACTCACTAAAATGTTGGAGTCACTCGGATATTCAGCTACTTTTTTTTTGACTATAATGCTCAGTTACAATCTGTTTATGATAACGAACATTAAGTAAATCTGTATGACAAATGTCAGTAGGATTGTCTTGAATGAAGATGGCCAGCGATGACACTTCTATTGAGTTTACTTAATCACTGGTGACTGCATTCACACTGAATAGATTAGTTTAATTAAAACATAAAGCACTACACCAAGTCCAGTGGATGTTGGCATTTTAGTCTTCTGGGAACTTCACTGTTATCCAAAAGGTTCATCGCCAGGTAATTTGGATGCATTTCTAGTCGTCGTTGGTATTTAAAAATTAAATTAAATTTTCTGTTTATACTCCGGGACGGTCAGAGGAGTTCACAAGATAGACAGAATACAAGAAACAGCACCTTATTCAGCAGTCACAGGCTTGAACCACGGTCACTCAAGGCACATGTACTTATGCACCTGACCACTATGGTGGCCTATAAATTTCTCACTGTAATTGCCTATTTCTTCTTTTACCGCTGGCATGTTCAGGTCTCTGTGTATCATTTTATTGGTAAGATAGTAGGGCGAGTTGGTAATCGTTCTCAGCATCTTTGATTGAAAGCGTTGTAGTATTTTTATGTTTGAGGTGCTGGTGGTACCCCAAAGCTGGGTGCCTTATGTCCACACAGGTTTCAGTATGAATACCCGCTGGCTAAAGGCAAATTTCCGCACATCTATCCTACATCTGTCTTTTCTCAGTTTGAATTTATGCCCTCTCAGGCGATTACTCTGAGCAAGAGGAAAAATCCCATTGGCATTGAGCATGCTCAAACCATTCAAGGCTTTATGCATCTCTATCAGATCACCACGCCGGTGCCTAGTCTCCAGACACTGTAATTTGCAAAACTTAAGCCTTTCTTCGTAAGAGCAACCCTTTGTTCCATTCACTAATCTTGTTGCCCTTCTCTGTACTCGTTCCAGCAGCTCTACATCCTTCTTGAAATGAGGCCTCCAGACAAGTATACAGTAATCAAGGTGTGGCCTGACCATTGCCTTATACAAGGGAATAATCACCTCCTTATCCCTGCTAGAAAAATTCCTGTATATCATTGACAAAGACACCATGAACTACTCTTGCAGCCCATCTGCACTGCTCAGAGAACTTCATATCTGCCTGCACAATTATCCCCAGGTACTTTTCATTCTATACCACTGTCAGTGTTAGTACCACAGAGTTGATACGTTGCTCTGGGGTTGGTTTCCCATATGTAGTACTTTACATTTGTCAATGTTAAACTTCATTTGGAACCCTCTCAGCCCATCTGCTCAACCTTTCCAGATCCTGTTGCAGCAGCATAGTGTCAGTAGTGTCCTTGACAACCCTGCCAACCTTTGTATCGTCTGCAAACTTGGACATTAAGCTTGATATACCATCATCAATATCATTTTTAAATACAAAAAACAATAATGGACCCAACACTGAACCCTGAGGGACTCCACTAATAACATTAGTCCACGATGAGCAGTGTCCATTGATTACCACTGTCTTCTCCCCCTCAACCATCCCTTTATCCATAGCAACAATTTGCCTCCAATGCCACACTGCTCCAATTTGTGCAGCAGTCTTCCATGTGCAACAGTATCAAAAGCCTTTCTAAGATCCAAATATATAATATCAAAGTTATCCAGTTCTTTTGTGACTGCATCATAGTATCCAATCAAATTGGTCAAGCAAGACTTTCCCTTAAGACTTTCCCAAAACCATGCCGTGTCCGAGCTATAACTGAAGTCTTGTCTAGATGATCCTGCAGTGCTTCTTTAATCAGTGCCTCCATTAATTTTCCTGGAACAGAAGTTAAACTCACAGGTCTATAATTACTTGTTATGGGCCTGTTACTTAAGGATGTGTCATGCCAGTAATAGTACACTGTTGAGGAAGGAGACAGTGGTCTCTGAAAGCTTCAGTATTTTAGTATATTTTTAACGATTTTTTCATTGTTTTTAATTGTTTTAACCTGTTTTATTGTATTTATTGTAATAGTCTAGTTTAACCGATATTTGTATCATTTTTATTTTATTTTATAGTAAAAATTTTAACCGCTTGGCTGGTGTTTGAGTGTAATTATTTCAATATAATTACTTGTGTCAGCCTTTGATCTTCCTTTGTGAATTGGGGGGGGGTCACATTTGCACGTTTCCAGTCTATGGGTACCTCCCCTGAGACCAAGGAAGCTCTCATAATTATGGCTAAGGGTTTGCTTACTTCCTTTGCTGCCTCCTTTAATATAACTGGATAGATCCCATCCACCCCAGGTGCCTTTATTGTGTTTATCTTCAACAATTTCTCCTCCACTTGACCCTCAGTTATTACAAGATTATCTAGTTTACTGCCAGAGTTGAATATATCTCTGGCATTCCCCTCTTTGAATAACTCCTCGTGTGAATGTCAATGCAAAATATTCATTTAGTTTGTTAGCTTCCTGAGCAGGATCATCAACAGTTGAACCATTGATATCAAGTGGACCAATCTGATTCATCCCCTTCCTTCTAAAGTTTACATAAGTAAAGAACTCTTTGCTGTTTTTCTTTGCATCCGTTGCCAAAGATTTCTCGTAATCTGCCTTCGCCTGCCTAACTTCCTTTGTAACTTGGTTACAGACCAGCTTATATCTATCATAGGCTTCTGTGTCACATGTTAATTTATATGTATCCTATGCATTTTTCTTCTCTGCCATATGTCTCATTGGTTCGTATGATATCCATTTAGGCCTAAACCTTGAACAATATTTCTTAGTTGGTATGTAAAGCCTAGTAGCTTCCAAGATAAGTTCTTTGAATGCTTCCCATTTTGAATTTGCTGTTGGTAATATCATCAGTTGGTCCCACTGTATAGAATTTAAATACTGTCTCAGACCATCGTAGTTGCCTTTACGAAAGCAAAAACCCTTCCCTTTCTCCCTGATGGTAGTTATCTCTTTGAGTAAATCCCACTTCAGCACACTGTGATCACTGCCACCTAGTGGTTCCTTTATCTGCAGATTTAATGCATGAAGAATCACTACTGATAATCAGATCAAGAGTATTACTCCCTCTAGTTCCCTCCCGAACAGCCGATGTAGAAAACAATCATCCAATAAATCCACAAATGCCTTGTTAGTGTAGTGACCAACCCACAAATTCCAGTCAAAATCTGGGAAATTAAAATCCCCCATTATAAGAATCTCTGATTTAATGGCCCACTCTATTTCCCTGTACAGTTTCTTATACTCATTAGAGTCATTTGGCCTATAGCACACTCCTACTCTCAATTTTGATCTCCCAATGCTTGTCACACCAAACTGACTCGACACTGCACTGTCCAGCGATGTCGACTGGCTTCACTTCCTTGGATTTTGTGTTTCTTAACTAATAACATGACCTCTCCTCCCTTCCTATCCTGTCTATCCTTTCTGTACACATTGTACTCCCAAAATTCCAGTTCTGCATTCCTTATATCTGTGTGACACCACATCTCTGATATCCCAATAATATCTGCCTTTGATGTTTTGAGCAATATCTCAAATTCATCAAATTTGAGGTATTGCTCAATTCACTTGTTCAATAGTGCCGTGTTGCTATCTGAATTGATGTGGTGGAATTATTAAGTTTTCTTCTTCTAGGATCGGTTTCAGCCATTTATTTAATATTAGCTTTTCTATAATTTTTGATAATATTGGTAGTAGACTGATGGGCCGGTATGCTGTTACTTCATTGGAGGGTTTCCCAGGCTTGAGTATCATTATTTGGGCAACTTTCCATGCTGCTGGGAAATAGCCCACGTGTATTATGGCATTGTATATGTGCGTTACTTCAGCTGGCAAGTAGGCTTTTATAGGTGGAGACAGTTGATAAGCAGCTTCAAGATAACGATGGATTTCTTCCCCTTCTGCTGTAAATTCAGAGGGATATGGTTGGAAAACTTTTGCCAGGTTTTTAGCAAAAAGTGTTGGCTTTTTCTGAGTCACTTTTTGCCCAGTCATTATTAGGTTTTTTGATAGGTGGTTACTGGTTGCATTGGCTGTTTATCCTTTTTGTGGCTTTCCACAAGGCATAATAGTCAGTGGCATCAGTTGCAGTTATGTTCCAGATGTTCTTGAATTGACTCATTTTTTTATTGCATTGAGTGTTCTTTTTAAATTTCTTGCTGCATTATTAAAATTTCTTTTGTCTTCAGGGTTTCTGCTCAGTTGCCAGACTTGTCTTAGCCTTCATTTTTCTGCTATTGTTTGTTTTATGATGATTGGCAGATTCTGTTTTTCCCTGTGAGTTTTTATTTCTGGTGTAGCTTCCGAGGCAGCAGATTGTATTATTGTTGTTAGATTTTCTACAGCTAGGTCAATATCATCAGATGTTTTAAGAGGCAGTTTATTCTTCATAATAAACACACCAATTCCCAATTGGTGTGTTTATTATGAAGAACTGGTGGTTTCTGTCTTATTATGATATGCGATCAGAAGATAGGTCTAGACTCTATGTTATATCTGTATAAACTTCTGCAATCCCTTTAGTTATGAAGATGTCTAATATATCGAAATTTTCTCCTATCTGTCGGCCAGTATGTTGGCTTGCCTGTAGATAAATGTTCATAATGATTTTCTTGCATTACCCTTTGTAGTGTTCGTCTCCTCGGTGTTATTCTTCTTGAACCCCATTGTATATGCTTGGCATTATAATCTCCTCCTGCGATAAATCTGTTCTCAGAAACTTGGAACAGGGTTATGAATTGTACTAATTTTTGTTTGTACTAATATTATAGCTTGGTGAGCAGTACACTACGGAAACCGTGATAAGTCCTCTCCAGTCTTCAATTGCAATACTCGTTGCTTGGGTAGAATTTGTTTTGTACTTGGTTAGCTCATGGTGCTTTATGGAATTTTTAACAGTTATTGCCGAACCTCCCCAAGCTGCTCCATTCAGGATGTTTTGTCATAGTAGCTATAGTTCATTTTAAAGTGATTTCTGTGATCAACATGATATCTAAGTTATTTTCAATAATAAATGTTGTTACCTCCTGGCTATGTCCTTCCAGGCCGTTGGCATTCCATGAGCAATTTTTAATGATTTTATCATTATTTAAGTTTTGCTACAAGTGCTGTTAAAATCCAGGTTGAGCATTGTTCTTATGTCTTCTATCAACCTTGCCTGATTTCCTGCTTGTCTTACCAGTGCTTGTTCCAGTCTGAAGAGAGATTGCTGCACTTGTGTTGGCATATTTTGTGTGAGGTTGTTCTGTTCTTGGAATTGCTGCGATCTTTCTTATACTACTTGAGCATAGGATAAGACTGGTCTGGCTTGAGGTTGTTGCCTTATGTCTTGTTCTGTATTGCCTGTTGTTGCTTCTGGTTGGGTTGTTGTTGAAAGTTGTTTCACCCTGTTTGGTGGAAATCTTGCTTGTATCTCCTTTTGAACAGTACATCCTTTATAGTGGGCTGGATGTGCTCTGCTACAAAGAGTGCATTTAGCTGGGGTCTTTCTGTCTGTCAGTTTTTGGACAGCTGGTTGTCGGTGGTTTTTAGCACATTTTACATATTAGATCGATGAAAACAGAGGCATTTTGGATACTGTTTTATATTGCAGATCCTCACAACCTGATGGTTGTGTTTTTCTTTATCAGCTTTGATGTCATCTAATTCTGTTGAGTAATGTACATCTCGGAGTTACGACCCTATAGCATCTATTTTCTTTCGGTGGTGAATGCGTATAAAAGCTGTAATCAGTATTTTCTAGTGCTTTGGCTATTAGCACATATGCTTTACTAGTTTTTGGCATAATTCTGACCTTTTTTTCTGTTTTCTATTTTGTACATATATTCTTCAGGAACAATTTAGTTTAGTTTTCCTAGTAATGATTTTATGTCCTCTATTTCTATATGGATGGCAGGTACGGCAGGAGTGTTCCTTGTTTGTGTTTCACCATCTTCTCAATTGTCTTCTTCTGTGTCTTGAGCTAGTACATCGAATTTGTTGCTTGTTACTGTTGAGTATTGTATTTGCTTTGACATTTCTTATATCAGATCCGGGGCTATTTCTCTTTGTTTCTCTTGATGTGCTTTCCATTCATTGCTGTTGTCTGGATCAACTGGGGTTGACACACTGCGGCTAATCTTTGATATTGTAGACATTATTGGTTGCAAAAGTGCCTGATTTTGGTTACTGATAGCTTGTTGGTTTGGATCAAAATTAGTCAGCTGATTACATATAGATTGGCTTAATAATGGTTGCTGGTATTACATGCTGGCTTGATTTGTTATACTGTACTGATACTATTGGCTGCACTGCAACATATTCTTGCGAGTAGCTGTAACCTGAATCGCCGTATTGTTGGGTTGGTTGTTGTGGGACATAAAAAAAAGGGAGGGTAAACTTCAGCCATTATCAACCCACTGCAGGATGGAAGCCTCCTCAACAATTTATGCTGAGGGAAATGGACCATAATCTGCCATGCTGGTCCAGTGCAGGTTGGCAGATTGACCGTATTTAGCAGTCAGGCTTGAACCCTGGTCTACTCAAAGAGCCTGTGCTACTGCACTCCCACTCCTGACCACTCGGCTATGGAGGCCAGATTGTGGGACATAGCATCCAGCAACATTGTGCTGATTCATTTGCATTATCATTAAGTGAATATCAAATATGCATTGTAGCAAGGAAGGAGTTTTTCCCTTACTTTTAACTAATTAGTTGTAGGATTAAGAGATCAGTCCCTGGGGTTGGGTGAGTCTGATTCCGTCTCCTTAGGCTATATTGTTCAAAGGGCACTTTCAACAAAGGCTAGATGATAGCCCTGAAACAAGATCAGATGACTTTGCAGCACTGTTTCTTTACCCAGAATACTATTAATACAAATATATTAATTACTAATTACCTGATAAAGGCACAGGTGAAACAAGAACAACTTGTAGCTAGTAGCATAAGGATCCCATAGGTACTACTCATAGAATTTAAGACTATAACTCACAATTAGACAGTAAACACAGAGCACAGTAAAAATGCGACTGCACTGACCGATGTTACCTTGTAATTCAGCTACTATGACATTATTATCAACTCTTAAAAATTTGTTGAGAACATTTGCTCCACTGATCAAACCTCTTGCTTGGAATTCTTCCCAAGATTGCTCAATATCTTGTAGTAATTCATCCCTCTCATCGCTGTTAATAAGCATTTTAGCAAAACTTGCTTTTGTGAAACAAATCTTAATCGTTGTTTCTGTCACATCTTGACTCCACACTTTTGCCAACTCTGATATGCACATCCACAAATCTATAATAGAATAGACCTATAATAGAATAGACACCTATCTATTCTCAGTATAATTTTTTTTCAGTATGTATGTTCGGTAGTGCATTTTCAAATTATTGATAAAGCTTTGGTCCATTGGCTGCAGTTTAGACAAGGTATTTGTTGGGAAGAAAAGTTTCACAGTTGTAAGTTTCGAAATTACCAATTAAGGTGGGCAGTTGTGAACGATCAACATGGTTTTTTGCTCAAACCATTGAAGATCTTATACATCTCAATTAAATCACTTAGCAGGTGGCTAGTCTTGAGATGCTGCAATTTGCAGAACCTGAGCCTTTCTTGGTAACAGCAACCCTTTTGTTCTACTCACCAATCTCGTTACCCCTCTCTGTACTTGTTCCAGCAGCTCTACATTCTTCCTAAAATGAGGTCTCCAGACCTGTATGCAGTACTCAAGATGTGACCTGACTATTGCCTTTATACAAGGAGACAATTGCCTCCTTATCTCTGCTAGCAAAATTCCTGTATATCATTGACAAGATGTGAGCTACTCTTGCAGCCTGTATATTGTCTTCACTACTCAGAAAACTTCATATCTGACTGCCACCCAGTCAGATATGAGTACCAACTGGGTAGTACCACCCAGTTGGTACGTTACTCTGGGGTTACTGCTACCTATATATATATATTTTTTTTTTATGAAAACCCCAAACACGAAAGGTATCAAAACCTATAGTACTTAGTACCGTGCATGGGTTGAAGGAGAAGTATGGGGGGAGGGGGATGCCGGAAACTTTGCTCTAGAGACTAAACATGGGTTTCACCACTTCAAGCCTCCAATAGGCAAAGTGGTGGTATTTCACCGGTTGATGAAAGTCATCTACCACCTGAGAGTATGCAGTACTTTTTACATTTGTCAATGTTAAACTTCAGCTGCCACCTCTCAGCCCATCTGCTCAACTTTTCCAGATCCTGTTGCAGTAGTGCACTATCATTACTGTCATTAACCCTGCCAACTTCATATCGTCTGCAAACTTAGACATTAACCCTGATATGCTTTCATCAATATCATTGATAAATACAGAAAACAACACTGGGCCCAACACGGAACCCTGGGGGACTCCACTAATACCATTAGTCCATAAAGAGCAGTGTCTGTTGATTACCACTCTGTCTTCTTCCACTCAATCATCCTTTTATCCATTGTAGCAATTTGCCTTTAATGCCATACTGCTCCAATTTGTATAGTAGTTTTCCATGTGCAACAGTATCAAAAGCTTGCCTAAAATCCAAGTATATGATATCAAAATTATTTTTTGCATCCAGTTCTTTTGTGACCACATTACAGTATCCAATCAAATTTGTCATGCAGTCTTGTCTAAGTGATACTGCATTCCTTGTTTAACCAGTGATTACATTATTTTCTCTGGAACAGAAATTAAAAGTAACAGGTCTGTAATTACTTGTCACCCTTTGATCCCCCTTTGTGAATTGGGGAAACATTTGCACATCTGCTGTCCATGGGGACCTTTGAGACCCGTGGGGATCCTGAGTCCAAGGAATCTTTCATAATTATGGGTAAAGGGTTGCTTACTTTCTTTGCTGCCTCCTTTAATATAACTGGATAGATCCCATCCACCCCAGATGCTTTTTTTATGTCAATTTCAACAATTTCTACTCCACTTTGCTCTCAGTTATTACAAAATCATTTAGCTCCCTGCTACAATTTGATAAGCTTCTGGTCTCCACTTCCCTATAGACATTCCTCATGTGTGAATTTAGATGCAAAATACTCATTCAGTTTGTCAGCTGCCTCAGCAGGATCATCAACAATCGAACCATCAATATCAAGTGGTCCAAAGACTTTTACATAAGTAAAGTCTTTGCGCTGTTTTTCTTTGCATCCTTTTCCAAAGATGTCTCATAATCTGCCTTTGCTTGCCTAACCTCCTTTGTGACTTGATTAAAAACTATTATATCTACCATCGCCATCTGTGTCTCCTAATTATTTATATGGGTCCCATGCCATGAGTCTCATTAGTTCATCTTACATCCATTTATGTATAAACCATGAACAGTATTTCTTAGTTGGTATGAAAAGCCTAGTAGCTTCCAAGATTAATTCCTCGAATGCTTCCCATTTTTAGAATTTGCTGTTGTAACATCATCAGTTGGTCCCACTGTATAGAATTTTAAAAAATCTCTGAGACCATTGTATTCACCTTTACGAAAGCAAAAATGCTTCCCTTTACCCTTGATGGTAGTTGCATCTTTAAGTTTTTTTTTTTTTTTGGTAGTTGTTGGCGCATAGGCCTTCTGTGACCATAATGCACCTCCCAAGGTTTTTTTTGCAGTACTTCGATCCAAGCGGGAATCGAACCCACGACCTTTGGGTTGCCAGGCAGGCACTTTATCCACCCGGCTAGCCCGGTCGGCACATCTTTAAGTAAATCCCACATCAGTACACTGTGATCACTGCCACGTAGTGGTTCCTTTATCTGCAGATTCTTAATGCTTGAAGAATAACTGCTGGTAATCAGGTCGAGTTATTACTCTTTGGTTGCCTCTTGAAGTTGCTGCTGTAGAAAACAGTCATCCAGTAAATCCACAAGTCTTTCTAGTGTGTGGGTGATCAACCCACAAGTTCCAGTCTATATCTTGGAAGTTAAAATCCCCAATTATAAGTCAATCAGATTTACTGGCCCACTATTTCTCTGTACTGTTGTTCATTATACTCATCAGAGTCATTAGGCCTATAACACATTCCGTATACCACTTGAATTGACTCATGGTAATATTAATACCCTGTTGAGAAACGTGAGTGGTGTGATTTGTATATGCTGTATAGCATATACAAATGATTAGTTGAATCACATTTTAATTGAAATTTTAATGCTAATTATTTTTTCACATACTGTTTCCTATATAGGGCTTAGGACAAAATGGCATTTCTTTTTAAAAAACCAAAAACCTACTTTCCCAATTTTTGTCACACCAAACTGACTCTTATTTGCACCAACCAATTCTCTAATTCTTTTACTCTTTTTATCACCTAAACATTTATCACCTTTAAAAGTTGGTGTCTTTTTCGGCAGACATTTAAAAAATAGAACTGTTTTGTCAACGTTGAATATGGCTTTGGGCTCATAGTCCTCCATAATTTTTTTTTAAAAACTGTTCCTTTCCAATGGGTACAGTCTTCTTCGATTACAACTGCAATTTTGCCAGAAACAACTTTTTCGAGTTAGCCATGGCACTTTTTAAATTTGTCCAGCCAACCAGAACTGGCTTGGAATCTTTTCTGCCTCAGAAAAGATGCGTACTCCATAACCTTTTCTTTTATTAATGGCCCTGATATCGGTATGTTTTGGTCTTGAATCTACTTCACACACTTAAAAACAGCATCTACATCTTCATACAAGCATTCTTTTGCACGCTTCCAACTAGGTCCCGTTTCTTAACAGTTTGAGAATCAAAACGCAGTTTTTCAGAATGGCTGACACACTACTAGCAGGGATACAAAATTTTAAAGCGATTACTTGTCCACTTTTTAGTGGACAAGTAATCACTGCACTCAAGGATTTCATCTTATAAGGTTACTTGCACAGCACCTAAAACAAAACTGATTTAGGGACCACTTGTACCACCCATGTAAACAGAGACAGGTGAAATTTAGTGGAAGTGTGGACCTATTTCTGCAAAACAACAGATGAATTTCCAGAATAAAAGGAAGATCACTCTCTCTCCTAATTGGCTCTGGTCAAGTTGACCAGAGCCAATGTCTGTCAGGAATAAGTTTTAATCTTTGCCAATGGCTGTTGGCACGTAGTAGTTACCAACTGGTACGACTTCTCCATCCAGTAGAGATGATTGTATAGGTTTTACGGGGATCACTAAATTGCAGCATGTTTTAGCTCTTAATTTGTGCTTTCTACAGCATCAGCTGTATAGTCTAAAGACCAGTGGTGCGAACAATTCTTACCCAGGTCTCTGGAAATCGGTTCCTTATATTGAAATTTTCATCATATGAAAACTGTTTTCAGTGTAATGACCAAGGGGAAATCAAAAAATTCGCTAAATAGAAAAATACGCTTTATGTATCCACCACTCACGTTTCTCATCAGTGCCCTGTTGAAAAACGTGAGTGGTGCGATTTGTATATGCTGTATAGCATATATAAATGATTAGTTGAATCACATTTTAATTGAAATTTTAATGTCAATTATTTTCTCACATACCGTTTCCTATATAGGGCTTAGGACAAAATGGCATTTCTTTTTAAAAAACCAAAGTAGATCATTTTAATTATTGGTAAGCCATATTCTATACATGTTCTGTATTGTTTTTCTGCTATATGCTCATATAAGGTGTTTTTTTTTTTTTTTTTTGTTCTTTGAGCCATTTTACACATTTTTGTAGAATCTCCAAAGTTTTGGAATTGAAAATTAATTTTAAAAGACTAGGTATAGTTTGGAATATAGGCTGGCACATTTGGAACTGTGCCATTTTAACACCAAATATCATGGTGATAGTGTAGAGCAGAAAGTTTTCATTGTGAAAACGAGTGAAGTACAGTTGATAGTCACAGGTAAACTGAACCATAACTAACTTGAATTATCCACAATAATAATATTAAAACTAATTTTTATTTAAAATTAAAAAAAATTTAAACTAATGAAAGTAATAACAAACTTACACATTTAAGTTAAAATATATGAATAGTTCCAAGGATGCATACATTCTTTGTACTTTTAGCTCTGTACCATGTTATACCATAGAAAACAGTTTTAATTTTCTCAACTGATGTTTAAACAGTATTTTAATGAAAATAACTTGATTTGCATATTTCAGTTTTGATACTTAAACATATTGATGAAATTATTACATAGGTATAACTTTTTTTTTTTTTTTTTTTTTTAATACTAAGGATAACCTCCAATTAAAGTCTCAGGTTATACAGGTGGTTTTGGTCATTAAACTCAGCACAAAAATTGAAATTCCATGGTTAAGGTACAGAGAAATTTCTGTGCAGAGTTTAGTTAATATAATATACTAGCATAAAATATTATTCCATATTTCTACTTAAATGGAAGAAAGAAGTTGCCTTCTCAATTAGTGTGAAGGATGTGTTTAGTGCCAATTCATATGCCTACCTGATGTGTCAGATGAACTAGACATCATCATCAGCCATTTTCAATCCACTGCAGGATGAACGCCTCTCCAGCAACTTTCCAGTTCCTTCTGTTTTGAGCACTGGCCATCCATTTACTACCCAAAAACTCATGAATTTTATTTATCCATCTCCGCCTTTGTCTTCCAGGTTTTCTTTTAGCTCCTCTTGGGTACCATTCTGTTATTTTCTTAGTCCATCTGTCACCATGTCTTCGAGCTATGTGTCCTGCCCAAGACCATTTTAGTTCTTTAGTTTTGATAAGAATGTCCTTTACTTGAGTTTGCTGCCTAATCCACGTGTTTCTCTTCTTATCTAACAGTCTGATTCCCAATATAATTCGTTCCGTTCTTCGCTGTGTAGTTCTCAGCTTCTCTTCCATTCTTTTGGTGAGTGCCTAAGTTTCACTTCCATAAGTCATGGTGGAGAGTATACATTGGTTCATTATTTTATGTTTCAGACAAACTGGGATATTGCTCTTCAGTATGTGACTATATTTCCTGAATGCTATCCATCCAAAATTTATTCTTCTCTTGACTTCCAGCCATTTATCAGTATTACAGCTAATAACTTGTCCCAGATAAGTATATGACTCCACGTTTTCAATTACTGCTCCTTCAATCATTATTTCCCTTTCTGTGGCATACATGTTCATCATTACTTTTGTTAGCCATATTCATATTTAGTCCAAAATCCTTACTAACTGTGCATAACTGATTAAGATTTTCCTCTAATTCTTTGGGATCGTGGCTTATGACCACAATGTCATCTGCAAATCGTAAATGGTTTAGGTACTCTCCATTCACATTGACTCTTTTCTGCGACTAGGCTAATCTTCTGAAAGCTTCCTCAAGCGCAGCAGTAAACAGCTTCGGAGATATTGTCTCCTTGTTGAACTCCTTTCTTGATTTTAAATTATAGCATTAGCATTAGTAGAGACATTTGATGCAAAAAAGCAAGCTTATGCAGCATCAGCCAAAAATAAATAAATAAAAAAATAACCACTTCACCCCTCTGTTTGTTTGAAATACCTGTCCAGCTGAGCCTTAAACTTATTCAGGCTATCAACCTCCATGACAAGGGATGGAAGTCTGTTCCACCAACCAACCACCCGCTGGCTAAAGGCAAATTTCCTCACGTCTATCCTACATCTGTCTTTCCTCAATTTGAATTTATTTGAATTTATGCCCTCTCAGGTGATTATTCTGAGCAAGAGGAAGAATCCCATCAGCATTGAGCATGCTCAAACCATTCAAGGCTTTATACACCTCTGTCAGATCACCTTGCTGGTGCCTAGTCCCCAGACACTGCAATTTGCAAAACTTAAGTCTTTCTTCATAAGAGCACCCCTTTGTTCCATTCACTAATCTTGTTGCCCTTCTCTGTACTCATTCCAGCATCTCTACATCCTTGAAATGAGGCCTCCAGACCTGTATACAGTACTCTAGGTGTGGTCTGACCATTGCCTTATACAAGGGAATAATTACCTCCTTATCCCTGCTAGAAAAATTCCTGTATATCATTGACAAGACACCACGACCTCCTCTTGCAGCCCGTCTGCACTGCTAAGAGAACTCCATATCTGCCTGCACAATTAACCCCAGGTCCTTTTCATTCTCTACCACTGTCAGTGTAGTACCACAGAGTTGATACGTTGCTCTGGGGTTGCTTTTTCCCATATGTAGTACTTTACATTTGTCAATGTTAAACTTCATTTGCCACCTCTCAGCCCATCTGCTCAACCTTTCCAGATCCTGTTGCAGTAGCATAGTGTCAGTAGTGTCCTTGACAACCCTGCCAACCTTCATATTGTCTGCAAACTTGGACATTAAGCTTGATATACCATCATCACTATCATTTATAAATACAGAAAACAATAATGGACCCAATACTGAACCCTGAGGGACTCCACTAATAACATTAGTCCACGATGAGCAGTGTCCATTGATTACCACTCTGTCTTCTCCCCCTCAACCACCCCTTTATCCACAGCAGCAATTTGCCTCCAATGCCACACTGCTCCAATTTGTGCAGCAGTCTTCCATGTGCAACAGTATCAAAAGCCTTTCTAAGATCCAAGTATATAATATCAAAGTTATTCCCTGCATCCAGTTCTTTTGTGACTGCATCATAGTATCCAATCAAATTGGTCAGGCAAGACTTCCCCTTAACAAAACCATGCTGTGTCTGAGCTATAACTGAAGTCTTGTCTAGATGATCCTGCAGTGCTTCTTTAACCAGTGCCTCCATTAATTTTCCAGGAACAGAAGTTAAACTAACAAGTCTATAATTACTTGTGTCAGCCTTTGATTCTCCTTTGTAAATTGGGGTCACATTTGCACATCTCTAATCCATGGGTTCTTCCCCTGAGTCCAAGGAAGCTCTCATAATTATGGCTAAGGGTTTGCTTACTTCCTTTGCTGCCTCCTTTAATATAACTGGATAGATCCCATCTTCCCCAGTTGCCTTTCTTGTACTTATCTTCAATTTCTCCTCCACTTTACTCAGTTATTACAAGATTCTCTAGCTTACTGCCAGAGTTGGATACACCTCTGGCATTCCCCTCGCTGAATAACTCCTCATGTGTGAATGTCGATGCAAAATATTCATTCAGTTTGTTAGCTACCTGAGCAGGATCATCAACAGTTGACCCATCGATATCAAGTGGACCAATCTGATTCATCCCCTTCCTTCTAGAGTTTACATAAGTAAAGAACTCTTTGCTGTTTTTCTTTGCATCCCTTGCCAAAGATTTCTCATAATCTGCCTTCGCCTGCCTAACCTCCTTTGTAACTTGGTTACAGATCAACTTGTATCTATCATGGGCTTCTGTGTCACGTGTTATAATTTGTATGTATCTCATGCATTTTTCTTCTCTGCCTATGTCTCATTAGTTCATCTGACATCCACTTAGGCCTAAACCTTGAACAATATTTCTTAGTTGTTATGTAAAGCCTAGTAGCTTCCAAGATAAGTTTTTTGAATGCTTCCCATTTTGAATTTGCTTTTGGTAACATCATCAGTTGGTCTCACTGTATAGAATTTAAATACTGTCTCAGTCCATCGTAGTCGCCTTTACGAAAGCAATAACCCTTCCCTTTACCCCTAATATTAGTTACCTCTGAGTAAATCCCACTTCAGCACACTGTGATCACTGCCACCTAGTGGTTCATTTACCTGCAGATTCTTAATGCATGAAGAATCACTACTGATAATCAAATCAAGAGTATTACTCCCTCTAGTTGCCTCCCAAATCTGCCTGATGTAGAAAACAATCATCCAATAAATCCACAAAAGCCTTGCTAGTGTGTGAGTGACCAGCCCCCAAATTCCAGTCAATATCTGGGAAATTAAAATCCCCCATTATAAGACTCTCTGGTTTACTGCCCCACTCTATTTCCCTGTACAGCTTCTTATTATACTCATCAGAGTCATTAGGCCTATAGCACACTCCTACTCTCAATTTTGATCTCCCAATGGTTATGTCACACCAAACTGACTCGACACTGCACTGTCCAGCAATGTCGACTGGCTTCACTTCCTTGGATTTTATGTATTTCTTAACTAATAGCATAACCCCTCCACCCTTCCTATCCTGCGTATCCGTTCTGTAGACATTGTACTCCCCAAATTCCAGTTCTGCATTCCTTATTTCTGTGTGTCACCCTGTCTCTGAAATCCCCACAATATCTGCCTTTGATGTTTTGAGCAAACCCCAAATTCATCAAATTTATTTACTAAACTCCCAGCATTGGTGTACACGCAAGTATTCATGCACCTGTTCTTTTTCTTAGCTACCCTAACACAACCTATGTGTTTATTTGTACCCCAATGATTCCCAGCAGTCTCTGAAATATCCTGCATCTTATTTTACAGGCTGCGGCTCATTCCAATAGAAGCAGTGCAAGAATCACTTTCACCTCTGCCAGTGGCTACTGTTAATCTATTAGTCCTTGTATCCCCCCAATCTAGCAGTTTTCCGACCCACCTAACACTGCCTCAATAGCATCAGCAAACATTCTTGCACCCTTTCTATTTAAGTGTATCCCATCCCTGTAAAAGCAGTCTCTCCTGTTAACAAGTACAGACCAGGCTGAAAAAATTCTACCCCTTGAGCCTTGCACAATCTTTCCAGGGCCGAATTGATCGACAGGGCTCTCATCATATACTCCCTCTTGTCGTGTCTGGGCAGAATTGCAGACACTTTCAAATTCAACCCTAATTCACGGCTTTTTTTCAACAGTGACCTGTACTTGTTAAGTAATTCTGCCAGTCTCCTACTCTTAATATCATTAGTGCCAACGTGTACAACTATATCACCTTTTGTGCCCACAGGAGGCATTGAATGGAGCGTGTTGCGAATGGTGGGAGATGTTTAACCAAGATCATTAATACATGAGTTGGAAGAAAAATGGGATGCTAGCAGGTCAGCTTTATCCTTGGCTGAAGTGACAACAGAACCATCCAGTTTAGACAGAGGTGGGAGCAGAGATAGGCAAAAGTTGCAGCCAATAGCTTTTGCAAGAGACCAGAATGCTCGGTTACCATTAGGGCAAGAAGCAAGTTTTCTACTCTTAGCCTGTTCAAACTCTAGTTTGGACTGATTAATAACTGCTTTACAATTGTTGCGAGCTTTGGTGTAGGCAGAAAATGAAACCGGAGAATTAGAAACAAGCCAGTTACGATATGCAACAGTTTTCTCTTGAACAACCTTAGCACATTTATTGGAAAACCAAGTTTTATTTAAAAGAAGAGATTTTAAAGTGGAGTGTTGGGATAAAGGATTCCATTCTTGCAAGAATAATTTCACTGACACGATCTGAGCAAACGTTGACATCAGAAGTTTTGAAACAGTAATCCGACCAAGGAAAAGAAGTCTCGCAGGTCATCCCAGTTTGCATTCTTGTAATGCCAAACAACACGAGGTTGGGAATAGCCATGAGATAAAGGTTCCATTGGAGAAGAGACAATCACCAAGTTGTGATCTGAAGTGCCTAAAGGACCTCTCACTTCGACCATGTACTTAGAAGGGTTATTTGTGAGAAAAAAGATCAAGCATATTGGCTGTATGATTAGGATTGTCCGGTATTCTTGTAGGTAAATGAACAATCTGTGCAAGGTCATTAGTAATTGCAAAAGCCTCAGCATCTTGACCAGCTGTGTCGGTGTGACTAGAAAACGGAAGCCAGCTGGAGTTGTAAACATTAAAATCACCAAGGAAAATTACCTTACTGTTAGGAAAGTTGGACGGGAGAAAGTCAAGTTGCAAAGAGAGGAAGTCAAAGAGCTCCAAGTGATTAGTGGAGTTGGGAGAACGGTAGAGACATCAGATGAATTTGACACAATGAGGTAGAGAGATTTTAAGCCAGAGAAGATCAAAGAGAGGAGATTCCAAATTGCCAAGTCTCTGACAGGGAATATCAGAACGGACATATGTGAAAGTACCACCTTTGAGGCGAAAGGAATCATACAGTGAATAATTTGGGCATCTGAGATCAGCAGTAGTTGAATCAACCGATAACTGAGATTCTGCCAGAAAAAGTATATGGGGTTTGGCCGACTGCAAGTGGAAATGGACATCGTTGAGATTAGAATTGAGACCACGTATATTTGTGAAATGAATTAAGAAGTGCTTGGGAGGTTTAGCAGATAAGCTTGCTCTATTAGTTTGACAATTCATGGTGTATTCAATAGTAAGAAAAAGTGGGTGGGACATGCTGTATGAAGTAATAAAATTTTTGGATATAGCGTACACACGGTAAGAATATACCCAGATCCTTGACATAACGTGGCCTTTACAATGCTCCCCGCATACACACTACTCGGATTCCCTCCAGTCACTATCTGGCAGAGTAGAGGTAGCAAGATTATACAGTAGCTGATCCAGAAACCTCCTAGAAAGTTACCAATAGGTTCGGTCCGGTGTACTAACTAGCGGCCGGCCTGCGAACACAGTTTTAGAGCTGTACCCTCGGAATGTAAGGAATATTGGATCTCGCCATGATGTTCATCATAACCTCAAGTCATCAATCATACTGCATGATGGAAGAGATAGGGAAGAGTTGACCGGAACTTAGCTCTACAGACTAAACTTGGGTTCCACCACTTCAAGCCTCCAATAAGCAAAGTGGTGGTATTGCACTGGTTGATGAGTCATCTACCACCTAGTACTGCCTGGTAACATAGAGGGGCGGCATTCCTTCGTGTGGTGTGGGCGGCACACCTCGACCCCTGCTTACATTGGTTCCCACCTGGGTGGTCACCCACTATGCACTTGTGCATTGAGGTTATACCCCGAGGATTACTAACAGTCCCACCATCGTGAAGGTGAAAGCATTAATATAAGAGAGGCTGAAAGAGCTGAACTCTGGAAATATCAGCATTAGTGGAGAAGTGAGAAGACAGAATACATCTGTTCTTGCCTGATGTGGGCATTTATAGGGAAAACTGGATACCCCAATTGCAAAAACAATCGGCAGGCCATAAGAAGGGGAGCTTTGTCATCCTTTTTAGGAACCAAAAAGGGTAACAAATTTCTCTTTTTCAATTGGCAAATTTCTAAACAAAACAAAAGAAAAAATATCACTGAAATAAGAAAGTAAAAAGGTAACACAAACAGGGGCAAGCCTAGGAGCACAGGTTTTGAGAATAAATGGAGAAATGCCATCAGGACTGGAGTATTCTTGGTATCAAGATTGTTCACAAACCTAACATTCTTCTGTTTGGAAGACCACTGAAGGCATTGAAGGAGAGTATTGGGTATGACAGGCGGTACTTTACCAAGGTCCTTGGATAACAAGAGTTAACAAAAATAGAATGCTAATAGGTCAGCTTTGTCTTCAGGTGTGGATACAATAGAACCATCATTATAGTTATTGCTGGCAGCTTGGCAAGAGATTAGAATGCTCAACTACCATTTGGACAAGAGGCAAGTTTTCTACTATTATCCTGTTCAAAATCTAGTTTGGATTGATTAATAACTGCTTTAAAATTCTGATGAGCTTTAGGTAAGCAGAAAATGATGCTGGACAGTTGAATGCAAGCCAATTACAATATGTTGCATATTCATGTCATGAACAGCCTTAGCACATTTATTGAAAAACCAAGGTTTAGATAAGAGATGAGATTTTAGGGGAGAATGTGGAATAAAAGATTTGATCCCTACAAGGATAATTTCACTTGCACAACCTGGGCAAACCTTTGGATCAGAAGATTAAAACAGTAATCTAACCAATTAAATAAAGAATTGAAATCACTCAGTTTGTCCCAGTTTGCATTCTCATAATGCAGGACAAGTGACTGAGAATGGCCGAGAGAGAGAGAGAGAGAGAGAGAGAGAGAGAGAGAGAGAGGCTCCACTGTGGAGCTTCTACACAAGCATTTGGATCAGAAGATTTAAAACAGTAATCCAACCAATTAAACGAAGAATTGAAATCACTCAGTTCGTCCCATTTTGCATATTCATAATGCTAGACAACATGATGCTTGAGAATGGCCATGAGAGAGAGAGACTCCATTGTGGAAGACACTATTACCAAGTTGTTGATCTGAGGTGTCTAGAGAACTGTTAACTTTGCCTGTGTATTTGGAAGGGTTGTTACTGAGAAAAAGATCAAATCAAGTGTGTTAGGTTTGTTGTTAAGATTGTCTAATATTCTGGTAGTAAATGATCAATCTATGTGAGGTCATTAGTAGTTGCAAAAGCTTTGTCATCTTGACCAAATAGTCCATGCAACTAGAAAATGTTCACAACTCCAGTTGGCAACAAGTAGCCAACTAGAGTTATGAACATTAAAATCACCAAGGAAAATTACCTCACTGTTGGGAGAGTTTGATTGGAGTAGTGTCAAAGAAAGGAGTTCAGAGTGATTAGTGGGTTTGGAGAATGATAGAGGCAACAAATGAATTTGACAGATTGGGGTAGAGATGTTTTAAACCAGAGGAAATCAAAAAGAGGATATTCCAAATTAGGTAGTCTCTGATGAGGACTATCAGAGCAGACTTATGCACAACTGCCACCTTTGCAGCACTTTGCAGCAAAAGGAATCATAAAATGAATAAGTAGGGCAACTGAGAGGAGCAGTGGTTGAAGCTATTGATAATTGGAATTCTGTCAGAAAAGTAAGTGAGGCTTTTCAGATTATAGGCTGAGATGGGAACTGCGACCATATATTTGTGAAATGAATGGAGAGTGTTAGATATTTTCCCAGATAAGTATTTTCTGTTAGTTTGACTGTTCGTGACATATTCAGTAGATAAATAAAAATGGAATGGTTAACATGTATGAATTAATGAAATTATTGTATATGGAGTATACATGGCAAAAATATATCCAGCTGCTTGATGTAATGTGGACTTGGGAAACTCCCTCTTTGCCTCTCTCCAGTCACTGATTGGCAGAGTAGAGCTCACTAGCTGATCAGGAGGCCTCTTAGAGAGTTACCAATAGGCTCTGTCTAGTGTGCTGTCTGTAAGCTGGCTTGTGAACAATTTAGAGCTATATCTTTGAAGTGTAAGGAATATTGGATTTTGTCATGATTCCATTATAGTGTAAAAAGACATCACTCATACTGCATAATGGAACAGTGTGGTTTTTTTCAGGGCTTTGTTTTAGAGATGGAACATTAGTTTTGCCACTTGTCTCTAATAAGCTAGTGTTGGTGTTTCACCAGAATGCTTGTCCCTTGAACACTCACAACAGGCCTTGTAGTCCCCCACCTTACTTCCTGTGGTGGTGCATTTCTGAACAGAAACTCAATTTCACCTCTATTTCTGGCTACCAGTAAACTAGTAGTCTGTGCATCCTCCCCTCCTCCAAACTAGCAGTTTTCTCACCCACATAACACTTTGTTGATAGAATGAGCAAATATGCACCCTGTTCTATTTAAATGTGTCCCATTCCTGTAAAACCAATCTTGTTAATAAGTGCAGCCTATGCTGCAAAAAAATTTTGCTCCGTGAGCCTTTGCACAATTTATTTATTGTAAAGTTGGTGGCTGACGAAGCTGTTGTACTCCCACCTTCATGCCTGGATGAAATTCCAGACACGAAAATTTTGCCCTAATTCATGTCTTTTGCGAATGTTGCCTCATATTACAAAGTAAATCCTCAGATCTTTCATTATTAGCTGCATGTACCCCATCACCTTTTCTGCCTTTCAACATGTTAATGTTGTTGTGACACACATGCATCATGGAGTCTTTAATCAACTTGGAGGGAAAACCACCCACTTTCAGAACCATTTTCTTATAATTTGATGGAAATAAAACCAGATATTTTTGTCAAGCAACCTTTGCCAACAGGTGACTTATTCAGTCATAGAAGAAAGCCTAAAAATGTCTGTTCCCCCTCCCCCTCAATTTATACCAACTGAATCCCCATAATTTTCAATCCTGGTCAAAAAGGTTAGTGAAGCTAGCAGCAAAAGTATTAAAATTAATGTTTATTCCTGCAGACATACCTGGTCCTATTCTACCTCTGTCCTGTGCGAATGGTACTTTTTGCTGTAATTGATTTGGCTCTAATGCATGAGGATAGATGCTAGTGCTGACTGTGGCAGTTCGAGTACTTGTGGGTGCTCTGTTTTAATTTTTGAGGATGTTAACTCTTTATTTCAAGCAGTGTTTGGAGAGCCAAAAAAAATATATATATATATTTGAGTTGAGACATAGCTTAGCATATTTTTAACCAAGAAATTTTATTTAGAGTTGGGCTATAACTAATTTAAAACTTTATGAATATAATGGTATAGAATGATACATATAATATAAACTTGGTAGTGTAATGTGTATTATTATATTTAGGTATCAATTATTTAGTGAAGTATTATTAAATTGAATTTAAACAAAAATCAGGCTTCAGACTGGAGCAGCAAAGCAGTGTGCTCAAAGTAGCGGGAGTGCTGTATCCTCAAGGGAGAACTGAAGAGACTATACTCCCGCAAATTATGGCTTTACGAAGCAGTTTGTGCAACATTCGCAGACCTTCCTGGAAAAGGACATGATAGAGTAAAAGGGCATGTTTTTGTGTGTGTTTGGTGCAAAGGGTGTGAGAAAATTTTTCACAAACTAAGTATTTGGATTAGAATTTGTGATTCTGAAGAATAGAGTGGATGCCCTTGAAGGAATTAAAATTAAGACGATGGGTCCATCGAGCTCTCAGCTGTCCAACCAGAACTTACACTTGAGCATCAGGCAACATAGTGGCAATCCCCAAGGCAGAATGCACTGCCTTGGGGATTGCCAAGGCAGTGCATTCTGCCTTGTAACACAGGAGATAATAACAATCAGTGAATCTGTTGTCATTGAAACTGGAAATATATTGTGCTAAAAGGATAGGTGAGATAGGACCCAAGTATATCTGCCAGGGACAAAAGTAGATGACATTGTAGAGTAGATATCTTTTAAAAGCTAGATTTGTTGTATACATTGGTACTAATGATGTTAAGAGTATGAGATCTAAGGACCTACTTAACAAGTACAGGTCAATGTTGGGAAAGAGTCACAAGTTAGGATTTAATTTGAAAGTGTCAGCAAAACTGCCCAAGCATGATGGGAGGGAGTACATGTAAACAACCTTGTCCATCAGTTTGGTGCTGGATAGACTGCTCAGGCATGATAGGAGGGAGTAAACATAGACAGCCTTGTCCATCAATTTGGTGCTGGATAGACTGTGCAAGGCTCATGGGGTAGAATTTTTCTCATGGGCTGTGCTTATTAACAGGAGAGACTTTTTACAGGGATGGAATACCTTTAAATAGAAGGGGGGGGGGTGTTCAAGGATATTTGCTGATGTTATTGAGGCTGTGAGGTGAATTGGGAAACTGCTTGGGTACAGGTTACTGACTAATAGATTAACTAGAGCTGCAGGCAGAGATGAAAGGGATTCTTACACTGCTTCTATTGAATGTGCAGAAGCCTGGAATGCAAGCTGTTGAGGATTTCAAGTACTGCTGTGGGTCATAATTAAACAAGCAAATTGGGTTGTGTTACGGTAACTGAGAGTAAGAACAGGTGCTTGTATACTTGCATGTACATTATTCTAGGAGCGTAACAAAAAAATTTGATAAATTTGAAGTATTGATGAAATCGTCAATGCATACAGTGTAGGGACATTGGAAACATCGTGTCACACAGAGGTAAGGGATAGAAGTTGAATATGGGGGAGTACAATGTGTACAGAAAGGACATGGTGTATATTGTTACATGGCATGTGGCACTGGGGGTCTCCCCCAACTCCGTGTAGTATACTTTGTGTTGCAGTACAACACTCAACAGAACAAACACACCACTCTACACGTCAACACTTACCACACTACTGGCATTGGCACATGCCTCATACAGATGCTACAGTGGCTAATGGGGAAAACCCCAGAGACTGCTATGAAACAAACCCATTTTGACTCTCACTGTAGTGGAAAAAGGAAAGACCTGGGTAGTCGTTCAGGCAGTTACGAAGTTCTCGAAACGGTGCAGACAGGCTGCCAGGACAGCTCATCGATCTTTGTCAGTAATGTACAATATTCTTTGCTAGCAGTTATAAGGAGGTGATTTCCTCATTGTACAAGGCAGTGGATGGTTAGGCCTCATTTTAGAAAGGATGAAGAACTGCCAAAGCAGGTACAGAGAAGAGTGATGAGATTGATGAAGAGAAGAAAAGGGTGTGCTTACCAAGAAAGGCTTCAGTTCTGCAAATTGTAGCATTTGTAGACTAGGCACCTGCAAGATGATCTTATTGAGCTGTTTAAGGCTTTGAATGGTTTGGTTGAGCAAGCTGAATGCTAATGGCATTCTTTCTTTTGTTCAGACTAATGGATGCATGGAAGTTTTCCTTCAGCCAGCATTTGTTGATTCTTGAAAGAAACTTTTCCCCCTGTTATTGTGGAAGTGGGTAGACTGAATAAATTCAAGGAAGAACGATAGAAATTATTACAGGGATGGAATGAAAAGGTGATATAGGAAACTTTTTTTTTTTTTTTTTTTTTTTTTCATGTAATACTTTGAGGCTGCTTTTTTTTTTTTTTTTTTACATCATCATCAGCCATTTTCAATCCACTGCAGGATGAAGGCCAGCAACTTTCCAGTTCCTTCTGTTTTGTACAATGGACATCCATTTACTACCCATAAACTCATGAATTTCATCTGTCCATCTCCGTTATTGCCTTCCAGGTTTTCTTCTAGCTCCTCTTGGGTGCCATTCTGTTATTTTCTTAGTCCATCTGTCATTATGTGTACGAGCTGTGTGTCCTGCCCAAGACCATTTTAGTTCTTTAGTTTTGATAAGAATGCCCTTTACTTGATTTTGCTGCCTAATCCATGTGTTTTTTCTTATCTAACAGTCTCATTCCCAATATAATTCGGTACATTCTTCGCTGTGTAGTTCTCAGCTTCACTTCCATTCTTTTGGTGAGTGCCCAAGTTTCACTTCCATAAGTCATGGTGGGGAGTATACATTGGTTCATTATTTTACATTTCAGACAAATTGGGATATTGCTCCTCAGTATGTGACTATATTTCCTGACTGCTATCCATCCATAATCTATTCTTCTCTTGACTTCCAGCCATTTATCATAATTACTGCTAATGATTTCTCCCAGATAAGTATGACTCCACGTTTTCAATTACTGCTCCTTCAATCATTATATCCCTTTCTGTGGCATACTTGTTTATCATTACTTTTGTTTTAGCCATATTCATCTTTAGTCCAAAATCCTTACTAACTCTGCATAACTAATTTAAATTTTCCTCTAATTTTTTGGGATCGTGGCTTATGACCACAATGTCATCTGCAAATCATAAATGGTTTAGGTATTCTCCATTCATATTGACTCCTTTCTGTGACCAGTCTAATCTTCTGAAAGCTTCCTGAAGGACAGCAGTAAACTTTGGAGATAGTGTCTCCTATCAAACTCCTTTCTCAATTTTGAATTTACTACTGTCCTTGTCTAGTGTAATAAAGGAGGTAGCATTCTCATATTTTCTTCAAAATCATAATATATGGGGTATCTATGCCTTGTCTTTCCAGTGTCCAAAACATTGCCTTATGCTGTATGGAGTCAAATGCCTTTTCATAATCCACAAATGCCGGGCATAATGGTGTTTTATATTCATTTGCTTTCTCCATTAGCTGTGACATTACGTGAAGGCGATCCATAGTTGAGAATCCTGTCCTAAAGCCAGCTTGCTCTTTCAGTTGATTCTCATCAAGTATTCTTTCTAATCTGTTAGTAATGACCCTTGTGAACAACTTGTAGATGTGGGATAACAAGCTAATTGGTCTATAATTTTTAATTTCTGATTTCTCCTTTCTTATGCAGCAAAACTATGATTGCCTTATTGCACTCTGTAGGCATCATCTTTTCTAATGCATTTTGTGAAGTCTTGCCAGTTTTTGTGTTATGTGTCTTCCTCCTAATTTTAGCAACTCTACAGTAACTTTATCTGCTCCCAGGTCTTTCTGATTCTTCATTTTCTTCAATGCATGTTCTATCTCATCAGTAAGGATATCAGGTATGTTGTATGTGTTACTAATTTGCAATCCATATTCCCCACTGCTAGCATCATTCCCTCGCTCCTTGTATAACTCTATATAGTAGTTGTCTGCTATTTGAATTATGCCCTCTCTTCTATTTATAAATACACCATCGCTATTCTTCATCTTCAGTATCATTTGTCTTTTGGTATTACTGCTCATGGCTGCTGATTTAAATCCCTTGTTTTCCCTTAATGCTTGTTCTACTTTTCTTGTGTTAAATATTCTTATGGTCCTCTCTGAGTCTCTTTCTAATGGCTTTGCATAACTCAGCATACTCAATTTTATTGTTGTCAGTGTTTTTCTTGCTCTTCATTTGTTGTCTTCAGTTCATCATGACAAGTGTTTCTTGACTAATTTTTTCTTCTTTGGATTTCTTTTTTCCTATAGGTTTCTTTTGCTTTATCTCTTTCAGAAAGTTGTAATATTCCTTGTCCGATATCTTGGTCCTGAGCCATCTGCAGAAGCTGAAACTTGTTCTTAAGTTCCAGTACATACTGCTTTTTTTTTCCTCTTCTGTTATCTCAAAGACCTTTCTATTATTTGCTCGAGTCAGTTTTTTCCTTTCTTTTCTTACATCTATATCAAGTGTGCATCTTACCATTCTGTGATCACTTCCAACATTTACCTTGTTCAGGATTGTAACATCATTCATGATATATCTTCTGTTAGTGAGGATGAAGTCAATTTCATTAGTTAATCCATTTGGGCTCTTCCTTGTCCACAAGTCTTTCACCAATTCCAAAATTTCCTATAGTTCCCCTTTCTGTGCTGTTTTGTCTCTTTCCCACCTTAGCATTGAATTCCCCCATGATGATAGTGTAGTGAGTTTTCTGTTCATCACATTTACATCATATGCCACTACTAATACCAAAAGTTATGAAATTTGTTTTAAAAATGTATTGTGATTGTGTTGTAGTATTTTTTTTTTTTTTTTTATTTATTTTTTTTTTCAATGTTTGTAATATAATTGACAAGTAAAAAAAATTATAAAAAACTTACTTCTGGTATAAATATATTTCAAGTAGATGTATAGCGGTGTTCAGATATAGTGAATATTTTGAAAATAAATATTCACTAAATCTGATTTTTTGAAAAATTACATTTTAATCTAACTTACATCAGCACTAGTTCATACTATTTCAATAATGGTTAATGGCCCATTATAAATGGTTCTTTGATTACTATTGTATTCAAGTCCACTGCTGGTAAGTTTCCTTAGCTTGTTATCACTTTTATTCAATTTATTATTTCATTGTTAATTCTCTGCTAGTTGCACATCTAAGTGGGATACCCTTTGTATTGTATCTGTGGGTTGCAATGCAAGGGAATGTTATGGTAAAAATAATATATATATATTTTTTGTTATGTTGAAAACTTATTATTGAGTTGAGTTTATATCATTTACCCTACTTTTGATCATCTGAAATTTCTTATGTTATATGCATTTTTTTCATTTGTTTTTCTATTATATCTCATCTTCCTGAAATCTTGGCTTTTGTCTGGCAAAACCTTCTTCAAGAAGGGAGAAGCAGTTTTCAGAAATGTGACAGGTAAAAATAAAGCCAAATTATCCTGTGTCACTGGTGCAAGTACACCCTATAACCAAAACTATTCAGACACACATGGGTAATTGCAAAAGGAGTTTTTTTTTTTAAAACCTAGTGCCATCTTTAGCCTTTATAACATCCTTGGTCCTCTTGAGCACTATTACCATCCTCAGGTAGGTGTTGGCCAGAATTTGCTTCCATTTTCTCTGAAAAGCAGTTGCCAAAAGCAGTCTGTAAGAAGGCCATTTTGGTCACAGCCTAACTTCGTGCACCTATTCATCCCACAAAAATATGGTGGTGTTTGTGGTTCAGGTTCTGTCTTTTGGACTACACCATCCACAGATAAGCTGTACATTGTCTTTACTATATGATATGGAGCATTGTTGTGCTGATACCAACAGGACTTATTTCTGTAATACTACCATAGTGTAGGTAGTGCATAATTGTTTAAAACATGGCTATGAAGGTCTCTGCAGTTGTTTTATATACTACCACTTTGTGGTTAACTTTATACATTCTGACAGGAAGTGCCTTCCAGGCAGTCAGTGCATAGCCTGATGTATATCTGTTGGAAATTTTTATAATGACATTGTCACTCTATATTCCCTGCTGAAATCCATGAACATTTAGAATGACACCACTCTAATACAGCTCATCCTGCTATAACGTGCCATCTCGCAATGCAAGTTTAAAATTATTTACATATTTATTTGACACCTTTTCCGCCATTACATGCATAGCTGGATGTCATTCTGGATATACAAACTGTGAGCTGGCAGACATGCACTTAGTGTATGGATTAGCAGAGGGCAATGAACGAGCCTCTCAACAAATTTATGGAGAACGCTTCCCAGACAGACGTGTACCGGACCACCGTTTGTTTGCACGTGTGCATCAAAATTTGTGCGATTAGGGGTCATTTAGAGGTAACAGGAGTAGTGCAGGCAGATCACGTTTGACACGAACTCCCGCCATAGAATAAAGTGTGTTGAATGCTGTCCAGATTAATCCTACTACAAGCACATGTGCCTTAGGAGTGTCTCGTTGCAGTGTACAGCGTGTCTGGCACGACAATTCCTTATGCCCCTTTCATCTCCAAAGGGTTCAGTTACTGCTCCCCCACAATCATCCTGCACGTGTGGCTTTTGTGCAGTGGTTTCTCCAAGAAAGTGTTCAAGGCTTGAATTTTCCAGCCTATGTTTTGTTCACGGATGAGGCTTATTTCACTCGGGAAGGCTTATTCAATCAGCACAATGCTCATGTGTGGGCTTACGACAACCCACATGGTGTGCGCCCCCATGCGGCATAACATCGCTTCCCAATGTGTAGGCAGGTATGGTCGGTGACTGCTTAGTCAGCCCATACCTGTTACCATCCCACATGAATTCTGCTAAATATTGGATCTTTCTTGAACAAGTTCTACCAGGGTTACTTGACGATGTTCCAGCAAATGTGAGATGCAACATTTGGTTTCAACATGACGGGGTGCCTGCCCATTATGAAAGGCATGTTCGTGACCATTTGAATGCGTTTTGGGTGTCGATGGTTGTCCGTGGTGGACCCGTTGCCTGGCCCCCATGCTCACCTGATTTATCGAGCCTTGATTTCTTTCTGTGGGGGGCCCTCAAATCTATCGTGTATGAATCGCCTGTGGAGACAGAAATGGATCTCGTGGAAGTCACTTATGTCCTCAGTAGCTAATTCTTTTACAACTTAGGGAGTTCCTCCTTTTTGTGCCATTTGTATTATAGGTGTCCACTGAGCAGGTGTATAAATTGGACCAGATTTTAAAAGTTGCATGCATCAATAGTTGCAATACTAGCTCGGCGAACTAGTAGCCAAGGGAACATTCTACAATAGTAGAAGTTCGTTTTGCAGAAATTCTAGGTAAATGGACCATGTAAGACAATTTTGTAACAACAGGCCCAATCAACTAATTGTCGATGATACCACCGCGGTATCACCGAGAAGTGATGTTGAAAATTTGTTTCTACAGTGGCACGTGGATTTTTGTGTGACCACCTATGAGAGTTATGGGTGTTGTTGATACCGTCACGGGTGAATGTAGCTTCATCGCTGAACAGTATTAATGGAATTAATCGGCGATTAGCATTTACCCACCAACAAAATTCCAATCGCTGGGTGTTTTCTCCTAGTTGAAGGTGTTGCACCTGCTGTATGTGAAATGGATACAAACCGTGCTCACATAACGTTCACCATATTCTTGTCTGTGGAACACCGATATATGTAGAAATTCTTTGTGTGCTAATATTAGGACTACGTTCTGTCGGCTGAAGAATGTGTTCTATTTCATCCACATTTTGTTCATTTGCATGTTCAGAAGAAATATGAGCACTGGGTACTGTACCAGTCTCACAGAGTTTGGTGTTAACACTAGTAAATGCTCTTGAATCCTGTATTCTGCAGTTAGGAAACCGTTGACAGTATTCTCTACAAGCAGCAGTAGCACTTCCACCACAAAAACCATAGACAAACACATATCGTCATATTCAGCATATGTGAATGTGCGGCATTCTCAACAACACTCATAACACCAAACAGCATCAGGTTATAACTGCTTCTTGGTCACATCTGATTCAGGGAGCTGTGTGCGCCAGTTTCAATCGGCTATATCTCCGTATCCATTGAAAATTGGACACATGTTTATATGAACTTTGTTACTCCGAATAATCAGTACTATAACTTCCCAAAATATTTACTATTTCTCCTGAATCACCCTGTATAATTTGACAACTATCTAAAATTATTAGTTTAGATTAATTCATATTTCAAATATTAGTAAAAAACTAGTAGATATTTGTTAACTTTTTAAATTTTTATTTAGCCATTGAAATGGGGAATAAACAATTTAAGCTGACAGAAGATGGTTATAGGAAAAAACTTTGAAGCAAGCAGTATGAAACTTAATGAAGATGAAATATATAGTTAGGGAAGGACAATATAGTTAATGAAGCTGTTTGTAACATATAGAATTATTGTTCACATACCTATTAATAATTAAATTAAAAGTTAGTTTTCAAAAGGATGAATTCACAATGTATTATGATATATATGAAAGGATAAATAATATTTTTGAATGAATAATTTATTTCTTTCAAATACAAGACAGCATTACATTGTTGTAACCAAAATACGGTCGAATACAATGTAAAACACAAAAGTGAAATGAAATATCATTTCAGTTTTGTGTTTCACATTTACATAAAATGAAAAAAATCTTACAAAAAATCAAACTATAGAAATGTATAATAATGCAGATTCAGTCCATTTCCAGGTTCACATAAAGTGTACTTTGCAGATTTTTTCTGCTCCATACTTTTTATTAATTTTTGTACACATAATTGCCTGCACAAGTCATGCTTAACCAAAATTATTGGTAAACTACTTAGATGTTTGTTACTTATTGGTGATTTAAATGTTTTTTTAGTTTTAATTTAGAAAATGTTCTTTAGCTGGTGGCAATGCTAACTTATGTCAAATGTATGTGAAGAGCAGTACACATGTTGGGAAACATTGATGTCAAATTGTTTTCTGCAATATATTTTAAAACATTGGGCAGTATTTTTCAAATTAATTCATAGAATTTTAATTTGTTCAATTAATTCTGAACCATCAATATCAGATTCTTCAAGCGGATCATCAGTTAATTTAATATGTAAATCTCTGCAGTTTTGTATTAATTCATCCTCCAGCATATTTATTGTGTGGCTGATTGAATAAATCATTTTTAAAATATCAGACTTTTGTTTTAGTAACTGAAATCTTTCTTTAAGCGAAGATAGTCTTATCCAAAATTAACAAAATAGAAATTGCATTTAAAATTAGTTTGAGGATTTTTTCATGTTCATACTGAACATGTTTTTTTCTTTTTCTGACTACATTCTGAATAAAAAGCTGGTCACCATCCACAACTTCAAATAATCTTTTATCTGAGGTTGTGGCTTTAGTTTTAGCTTTAGAAATAAATTGTTGAAATGCAGCATCATTTCTTCAAATATTTTTTCAAATTTTTGAGTGATTTGAAAGCAGTGTTAATACTGAGTTTAGGATCTCGAAGTATTTTGCTAACATTATTAATCCTTGACAAGATGTCATATAAAATTAATGTCCAACAAAGAAATTTGAACGATTTTTTTAAACCTGTTAATGAATTTGCTTGGACTTGTTCGACAACATCGTAAATTTCACCAATCTGATATTTTGGAGGTTTGATTGCTTCAATTCTGCTTTCCCATCTAGTGTCAGATAATTGTTTTAAAGTAAGTTTAGGAACATTTTCAACAAGAACTGCCCAGTGTTGAATTGGCACAGAAAAAAATACATAAACCTCGAACAACATTAAAATATGTTGTTCAAGTTTTTCTATGGGATAAACAGGGCACAAAAACGCATGGAGATTGACCACAACAATTTTTTTTTGCAAGTCATTGCGTTTTCCATGCATGTTTGTGAGGTTATCCACTTGTTGGCCAACATTTTTGCAGCTCTGGCAAAGGCTAAGTTTTTATTTATATTTAGTCGTTTTATTGATGTAATTGTTATACTAAATTATTTTCTATAAGTAGCTTTATATAGAGTCAAGCTCTGTTTTATTTTGAAGTTAGATAGCAATTTTGAAAGTTAATACTTAGTATCCATAGATTTTAGCGTTCGTAACTTGCCACCATTGTTATACAATATGGAATAGTTTCTAACGTATATCCTGAACTTCATAGCGTAAGGTTTAACGTAAAACTAGATAGCAAAATACGTAGCACTGTATTAGAAATTTGTTAGATTAGTATAGTATTATCAATTAATCAGTAAAATTTATTATTAATCTTATTAAATTTCATTGTTAATTTAATTATACTTAAACGGAATCATGACCCAGACTACAGCAGCAAAGCAATGGGCACAAAGTAACAGGAGTGCTGTGGCTCGGGGGAGAACCGAAGGGGGCGATTCTCCAATGCATCACAATCTAAAATAATGTGTGAAATGTTTTCAGATCTAGCCAAGGAGGATGTCTTTGTGTGTGCTAGGTGCAGAAATTAATGCTAGCATTCTGATGGGCATCTATGAGAGTTTGAGGTAGAGGGTAGATGCCCTCGAAGGAATTAATTAGGGCCCATCAAGCTCTCAGCTGCCCAACTCAGCATCAGAGCTCATTCCTGTGCATCAGGTAACACAGTGGCAATACAAGGCAGAATGTGCTGGTCCCACAGGAAGTAGTTATTGTTGTGGTGACTCTGTTGTCAGGGAACAGGGAATAAGAGGAAATATATTATGCAAAAAAGATAGGTGGAACAGGACCAGGGTATGTCTGGCTGTGGCGAAAGTTGATGTTATAGGGCAGATAAGTTTTAAGGGCACAAAAGAATAAGTTGTGCACCTTAAGAATAAGAGATCTGCAGATTTACTTATCAAATACAGGTCTATGCTGAAAAAAAGTTGCGAGTTAGTGTTAAATTAGAAAGTGTTTATAATTCTGCCCAGACATGATAGGAAGGAGTATATGATGAGAACCTTGTCAATCAATATGGCCCTGGAGAGATTGTGCAAGGGTCATGTGGTAAAAGTTTTTTCAGCGTGGTCTGTGCTTGCTAACAGGAGAGACTGCTTCTACAGAGATGAGATACACTTAAATAGAAAGGGTGCAAGAATATTTGCTACTGCTATCAAGGCAGTGTTAGGTGGGTCAGAAAACTGCTAGCTTGGAGATGATGTTGTTCGGGAAGTGTCGCTTGAAGGTCGAGAGCAGAAGCCCTTGACTTTGAAGCGACACTTCCCGAACAGAATCATTGGCGCGCTGAACTCCACAAACATTGATTTGGATGTGTGGTTCAGAGATTCTGCCTACAGAGAAGAAAAGCGCAAATCCATAGTGAAGTACAGTCAGCATTCCTGCAATTGTCAGCGCAACTAGTCAACTCCCAGTAAAAGTTTCCGGACTGTCTCAGTGTGGTGCAGCTTGTATATAATAACTATAAAATCTATGTAGTATAATGCAATATATGCTCTGTATAATCAATCTATTATAATAACTATAAAATCCATTGATTGCAATATTAGCTGTGTATATTGCACTGTCTATGTATTTGCTGTGTACCCACGTAGTTTTTTATGTACTGAATGTAATGTGTTCAGTTAATTGTAAGATTCCTCTGGTTGCCTGTAGCGGGAATCGTGTCCTACATTTCTATGAATAAAGAATTTTATTATTATTTACAGACTAAAATATTAACAGTAGCTGCAGTATGAGGCTAAAGTGATTCTTACACGATGTCTATTGTATTGAGCACCAGCCTAGAGAACAAGTTGCTGGAGATTTCAAGAGCTGCTGGAGAACTGTTGGAATTTGTGGAGTACAATGTGTACAGAAAGGATAGACAGGGTAGGAAAGGAGGGGTTATGCTGTTAGTTAAGAAACAAAAAATCTAAGGAAGTGCAACCAGTTGACATGGGTGTACAGTGGAAGTGCAATGTTGAGTCTGTTTGGTGTGACATAAACACTGGGAAAGGGAAAATGAGAGTAGGTGTGTTATAGGCTGAATGACTGAGTACAATGAACAGTTGTGCAGAGAAATAGTGGGTCAGTAAATCAGATTGTCTTGTAATGGGAGATTATAACTTTCCAGATATTGACTGGAACTTGTGGGTTGGTCACTTGCCCGCTAGCAAGACTTTTCTAGATTTATTGGAGAATTGTTTTCTACAGAAACATGTACGAGGTGAAATCAGAGGGAGTAATACTCTTGATTTTAAGATTAGCAGCAGTGATTATTCATGCATCAAGAATTTGCAGATAAAGGAACCACTAGGTGACAGTGTACTGATGTGGGATTTATTAAAGATGTAATTACCATCAAGGGTAAGGGAAGGGTTTTTGTTTTCGTAAAGGTGACTACAGTGGTCTCAGAGTTTTTAAATTCTATATAGTGGGGATCAACTGAAGATGTTACCAACGGTGAATTCTAAATGGGAAGCCTTCAGGGACTTGGAGGGTACTAGGCTTTTCATACCAACTAAGAAATACTGTTAAGGTTCAGGCCTAAATGGATGTCAGGTGAATTAATGAGGCTTGTGGCAGAGAAGAAAAATGCATGGGATGCATATAAATTATGTCCTGGCGACACAGAAGCCTATGGCATATATAAGCTTGGCTGTAATCAAGTCACAAAGGAGGATAGGCAGGCGAAGGCAGATTGCGAGAAATCTTTGTCAAAAGATGCAAAGAAAAAACAGCAAAGAGTTCTTTACTTATGTAAACTCTAGAAGGAAGGGGATGAATCAGATTGGTCCACTTAATATAGATGGTTTGACTATTGATGATCCTGTTCAAGTAGCTGATAAACTGAATGAGTATTTTGCATCTACATTCACATGAGGAGTTATTCACGGAGGGGCAAACTAACAGGGAGCTAAGTGATTTTGTAATAACTGAGAGCAAAGTGGAGGAGAAGTTGTTGAAATTAACATAAAAAAGGTACCTAGGGCAGATTGGAATCTACCAGTTATATTGAAGGAGGCAGCAAGGAAAGTAAGCAAACCCTTAGCCATAATTATGAGAGCATCCTTAGATTCAGGGAGGGCCCATGGACTGGAGATGTTCAAATGCATTCACAAATGGGGTGCAACGGGTGACACAAATAATTATAGAACTGTTAGTTTAACTTCTGTTCTGGGGAAAATAATGGAGACACTGTTTAAAGAGGTGATGCAGGATCACCTAGACAAGACTGGAGTAATAGTTCAGACACAGCATAGGTTTGTTAAGGGGAAGTCTTGTCTGACCAATTTCATTGGATACTATGATGTGGTGACAAAGGAACTGGATGCAAAAAATAATTTTGATATTGTATAATTGGATTTGAGGAAAGCTTTTGATGCTGTTGCTCATGGAAGACTATGAATTGCAGCAGTATGGCATTAAGGGCAAGTTGATGCAACTGAGAAAGGGATGGTTGAGTGGGAGATGGCAAGGAGTGGTAATAAATGGACACCGCTCTACGTGGACTAATGTTATTTATTAGTGGATTACACCAGGGTTCGGTGCTGGGTGCTCAGTTGTTTTGTGTATTTATCAATGATATTGATGAAGGTATGTCAGGCTTAATGTCCAAGTTTGCAGACGATACAAAAGTTAGTAGGGTTGTTAATGACATGAATGACAGTACGCTGCTGCAACAGGATCTAGAAAAGTTGAGTAGATGGGCTGAGAGATGGCAAGTGATTTTGTAATAACTGAGAGCAAAGTGGAGGAGAAGTTGTTGAAATTAACATAAAAAAGGCACCTGGGGCAGATGGAATCTGTCTAGTTATATTGAAGGTAAAGTTTAGCATTGACAAATGTAAAGTACTGTATATGAGAAGCAGTAACCCCAGAATAACATATGAACTGTGTGGTACTATACTGGCAGTGGTAAAGAATGAAAAGGACCTAGGGGTAATTGTGCAGGCAGATATGAAGCTTTCTGAGCAGTGCAGACAATCTGCCAGAACAGGTCATGGAGTTTTGTCAATGCTATGTAGGAATTTTTCTAGCAGAGACAAGGAAGTGATTATCCCTTTGTATAAGGCATTGGTCAGGCCACCTTGAGTGCTGCGTACAGGTCTTGAGGCCTCATTTTAGGAATAGTGTAGAGTTGCTAGAACAGGCTCAGAGAAGGGCAACAAGATTGGTAAGAGGACCAAAGGGGGTGCCCTTATGAAGAAAGGCTTAAGTTCTGCAAGTTGCAGCATCTGGAGACTAAGGCACCTGCAAGGTGATCTGATTGAGGTGTTAAGGCCTTGAATGGTTTGAGCAGGTTCAGTACTGATGGGATACTTCCACTTGCTGAGATCAAGAACCTGAGGGGGGAGCCATAGATTCAAATTGAGGAAAGAGTTGTAGAATAGATGTGTGAAAGTTTGCATTTAGCCAGCAGGTAGGTGTTTGCTGGGACAGACCTATCTGTTGTTGTGGAAGTTGATAGCTTAAATAAATTTAAGGTTGAACTAGACAAACATTTCGAGTGACCAGATGGGTGACATGGGAAGTTTTTTTTTTTTTGTGCTGATGCTATATTATAAGCTTGTTTTCTTGCATTATATGCCTCAACTAATGTAAATATCCTTGTCCTCTTAAATTCTTAATAACTTGTGATAAGTCAGATAACAATTTTAAAACAGTTGTTGAAAGTGCTTAACCTGTAATCCAGAATTATGGAAACATATTTAAACTATCTTGCCTTATCCAGATTTAATGCTATTAGATATCAACTGTATTAATTCATTTTGAACTCTATCTCTTAGATAATGTGTCATTTTTGATTTACTGTTTTGTAATTTCTCTACTCTTGGCAAAAGTGCAGACATTACATTGTCATATTTGGCAGTCATTCTTGCACCCTTTAAAAAATTGCGATTGTCGTGATCATAAAGAAAATTAGACCTCCATCTGGATTCTAGGCATTGTTGAGACAAAAATTCAACAATATAAATTAACCATTCAAGTACAGCAGTGGTCCAATGTTATTTTTTATTTATTTTTTTTTCATAATTTTGTTGTATTGCATGTGTGGTAGTTGTTTTCTTTAATGATAAGGCCATTTGAGACCACATTTTTCACTACATGTTGTAAGCTAAAACACCACTTGTTTTGTGTTTAACTAGTAAAAATGAAAGGTGTTGCCAATCATTACAGCTAAATTATCCTAGAAGTAACTTATTTAAAACTTTTTTTTTTTTCCTCATTATCATATACTTTCAAACATTAACAGTACACACAATCTATAGCAATGCCTACAAATTTTTTCAGGTGCCTCCATAACCAGGTGAAAAGGATGAGCAGTGCATAGCACACGCTTCTTGATTAGACCGGGGTTCAAGCCTGTCACCACCAAATATGGAGGATGCAGAAAGGTCAGGGAATGACCACTGCATATCCCGGAGCAATATGGCCTTAGTTGCTAATGCTCGTAAAAAAAAAAAACCAAACAACAAATTTTTTTCATGAGTTTTTTTTGTGTTCTTTGGTAACGAATTTCTGAAAAATTTCTCCACTGCTTTCTTAACAGGAAAATTAAAATTTTGAATTGGTTGAGGGCCATTTTCAATTAATGACTATATGTCGATTACTTTTAATTTCTGGTCATCTGGATCATCATATCATTTCAATAGTTGTTTCTTCACATATTTATTGTTAATGCTCTGCATATTCATATTCCTGTTGTGAGTGACCAGGTATTGTTATGGTAGCAGAGTCACAAAAAATTTGGTATCAAAAATTCAGCTGTTGGAGTTAGTACAGGGTCTGTATCTAATGGTTTAGAATTTTTCTTCATTGATTTCTTAATAAACTTATTGAGTGATTCTGCTATTTTTTTTTATTATTATTATTTTTTTAATTTTAAGTTTTTTAGCTCTTTGTTTCCAGTACTCTGCACCAGATAGTCGTTTTATTTATCTACACCTGTTACAACAGACATGATGGTTTTTGTAACAGGTGTAGATAAATATAAAAGAATATCCCAAGAAAGATTGAAATAAAATAAATCACTATAATAATAATAAAATTCAAAACAAAAATTAAGAAGTTAAGAGCAAATAATATAACAACGGTGGGCAAATGCGGCTCTTCGTTGAGTTAAGTGCGGCTCCCATTGAAAATTTAAATCCGTTTTTTTTATTATTATTATTTCAGAACTTTTTTCAGTGAATCTTGTTAAATTAACTAAGTAACTAATATTTTGTTATACGGATTTTATGTTATGTTTATTTTTTTTTATGTCTAGATATTTTGCTATTTTTATTTTGATTATAAATAAATCTGCGCTCATTTACACTGCTGGCACCATCAGCGGACTTGTGCAACACTACACCGGGAGTGGGTAGAAAATGTGACCAAACCTCCCATAAGAGTTTCAATTTCAAACTTTGGAATTAAATTTATTTAAATTTTTTGATAACATGACCTCAGAAAATATCAAAAAACGAAAATACGAACAAGAAAATAGAAACTTTCAAGAAGAATGGGTAGAAAATTTTGCTTTTATTGACAATAATGGAAAGTCATTGTGTCTTATTTGTAAAGTTACAATTGCAAACTACAAAGTAAGTAATTTACGTCGACATTACGAAGGAAGTCATCCCCACTTTTCAACTCAATATCCACTCAATTCAAAATTGCGAACAGAGAAACTTAAGTCCTTGCAATCTGGTGTTCATAAGCAACAAGGACTCTTGTCTCTTTTAGTTGCGAAGATGACAGAGCAAATGAAGCTAGTTTTTTGATAGCTTGGAATATTGCTCGTGCCAAACGTCCATATGGAGAAAGAGAATTTATTGAAAGAAACTTGGAAGAAGTGGTTAAAGTTTTGGATCCAGATAATACAAAACTGCATAAATTGATCGCACAGGTTCCTATGTCACGCCGTACAACTGAGCGTTGTATTGGTGCAATTAATAAAAATGTTGAAAATAGTTTGTGTGATTTGAAAAATTGTACAGCATTTAGTTTAGCTCTCGACGAGTCTACAGACATTCAGGACGTTCCACAATTGGCCGTTTTTGTCCGCTATGTATCTGCAGACGTAAATGTTAGACCTAGTAGCTCTTATCGAAACAACTCGTGGTATAGATGTTAGAAATGCGTTTGATGAAGTGATGAACAGGTTTGAATTGCCTCGTGATAAACTTGTAAGTGTTGCGACTGACGGAGCGCTTGCAATGATAGGGTAAAACCAAGGTCTCATTGGTCTTTTAAACAACGATCCTAAAATTCCACGTTTCTTACCTCTTCACTGCATAATTCACCGTGAGCATCTCATAGCGAAGTACTTCAAATACGGAATTGTGTGGAACATTGTTTTGCAAATTGTGAATTTAGTTAGAAAAAATGCCAAAACACATTGTCAATTTAAGAACTTTTTAGAAGAGTTGCGAGTGAATGATGAAACAGATGAATTGCCCAATTATTTATCCCTATGGTGTGTTGTAAGATGGCTGTCAACTTATAATGTTTTGGGCCGTTTTGTGGAACTCCTAAATCCCATCATAACATTTACAAAAAAAAAAAAAAAATACCCAGAATTAGAAAATGAAACTTGGCTTTCTGACTTAATGTTCCTTACAGACATTATAGAACATTTGCAAACACTTAATTTGGCTTTACAAGGAAAGGAAAAAATTATTATTGATTTGTCACAAACTGTATTTAGTTTTGAAGCTAAACTTCGGCTTTTTGTGTACGATCTTAAGAACAAAATATTTAATTATTTTCCACGACTAAAAGCAAATATAATTAATATCAAAGAAGAAAAGTTAGACGAATACAAAGAAAAATTGGAAGAATTGCAAGCAGATTTCAAACATAGGTTTGAAGATTTGAAATCACATTTGCATATTTTGTGATATTATTGAAGATGGATTTCCAATTTCTGAAATAATAATTGTTGAAAAAGTGGCTGGGGAATTGGAGTTATTAGAGATGAAAGAGGATCAGGCATTGCAAATGCAGCACAAATCTACTTCAATAATTGAATTTTGGAAACTCTTGCCAGAATCAAAATATCCACATTTAAAGAAAACTGCAGCGGTCTAATTTCAATTTTTGGTACAACATATTGCTGTGAATCTTTGTATTCCACAATGAAGTTCGTGAAGTCGAAATATCGTTCACAGTTGACCAATCATCATCTCACTGAATTGTTGCGAACAGCTTTAACAAATTTTACGCCAAATGTCGGCACCTCCGTAGCCAGGTGGGCAGGAGCAGCAGTGCGCAGTACACGCTTCTTGATTAGACCGGGGTTCGAGCCCGTCACCACCAAATACTGAGGATGCGGAAAGGTCAGGGAATAACCACTGCCTATCCCCGGAGCAATATGGCCTTAGTTGCTAATGCTCCTAAATAATAACAACAACAACGCCAAATTTCAAAAATTTGACCAAAGGTCTTCATTAAATGTTATACTTTTAATTAATGCATTTTTATTATTAAAATTTTGAAATAATTATTTTCTATTTTCTTTCTCTTAATTATATTTTCTTATATATGTATACACTTAAGACGTGTATAATATGTAATCATATTAATTAAATTAAATTAAATTTGAATTTGTGTATTTAATACTATGTAACTATGGTGTGGCTCTTTATAATATATGAAAAACCGGAATGCGGCTCTCATTGACCTCATGCGTGCCCACCCCTGTAATATAACATGAGTAATATAATAATATTATTTTATATTTTTATTATATAACTATATAAATTAACCAAGGTAGATCTCTCTACCTATTTTTTTACAAGGTGGTGACTTAGTAGACTACAAAGAAAAACATTAAACAATGCCACAAAGAATTATGTGGGACCCTCTTATTTTAATAATAAAAATATTGGGTTAATTTTTAGAATTTATAACAATATTTGACAGACTGTGAATAGCAAGACATATGAGATTCTAATTATACTTCTCTTAAAACTCTTTTAGTAATGCTAATTTTTGTACCAAAACACCTTAATTAACCAATCAACTTAAAACAGTGAAAATAATCACATTTTTACTTTCATATAGAATGCTTACAGATAATTCAAAAATCAATCAAATTTGATTCAATTAAAAAATATGAATAGAAATTATTAGAATGATTCTTATAAAGTATTAAAATACAATATATTTTTTGAAGACTAAATGCACAAGGCATGTTATGGGTTGAAATTCACTATATAATATCAGTGTGAATACACCATAGTTTACCCATAAATTTAACTACATAAGTAGTGTAACTGCATAGTTTGATTTTATCTCATATTATGGTTACCTTCACAATGAGATAACAGGTATTGCACTACTTTGAATAAATAACGCTTCTCTAGTAGAGGAGACTACTGTTGTTTATTCTCAGTGGGCACCACTACCCATACATGTTTCAGAGCTTGTTGGCTCACTCATCGGTGGGTGGGCAGGTACCCTGAACCAACAAGTTCTGAAATGCGTTCGGGAGATGGTGCCCACTGAGAATAAATAACAGTAGTCCCCTCTACTAGCGAAGCGTTATTTATTCTAAGTAGTGCAATACCTGGATTCTTGTTGTGAAGGTAGCCACAATATGAGATAAAATCAAACGATGCCATTACACTACTTATATAGTTAAATTTATGAGTAAACTATGTTTATTCACACCGATATTATATATATTAATCTGTATAAAAAAGATAAATTTCATTACTACCTGTTAACTACCCTATAAATAGACTTACCTTCAAATTATTTTAACTCTTGAATCAAATGTTTCTCGTCACTAATAGTATCTGCACAGATTACTTTCACTATTTTAAGTTCTGTAAGCAGTAACGCTATTTTAACATATACCTTGTCAAACACAATGATCATCTTTTAAGGTTACTGTCTATGTACTATCACGAAACAGGTTTATTTTTATTTATAGATGAGGCCGGAATAAACGTGCAATATATATTATTTCTGGTCATATTTTGTACTCTAAATTCATGCTATTCATAAAAAGGATCTAGGTACAGGAAATTAGGAATTTCTGATGTAAAATCTCAAACATCAATTCATTTAGCATGTAAATGCACTACCTCCAAATAAGGTAGTGCATTTTTTTTTTTATGTAAACCCCAAAAACGAGAGGTATTAGAGCCTATAGTACTTAGTAACTTGACCATTTACATGCAATGTTTGCAAAATTCCATTGCGCCAAAAAAAAAACCAAAACAAAAAAAAAAAAAAAAAGAACAGTATATGGCAAAACTGACAACTAACAAAATTTCAAGCTTCTTAATAGACATGGACTCCCAGTTCATACAAATATTGTGTAAAACTGTATTATATAAAGGTTTTTATTAAAATATTTTTGAAATTTGTTGATAAAATATATGTTTTGTGTAAATAAATGTTTGAGGAACAATTACAATCAAGCTACATAATGTTGCAAATATTATTCACCAGGAACACCAATAGATATTTTAGCTTTAAAATAAATTTAAATGAATAATTTTTTTTCATTATTAACCAGATTAGAATCCTAGAAGTAATGCATTACATTTGATATTTCTGAGTAATAATCATAATCATCACTTTTTTGGCCCAGATGGTTTTTACTTAACATGCATTATTGTTGTGACGTCAGAAGGATGATCAGTTCTTGGACCACTGTTGTTTCTGATTTTTGTAAACAATATTGATGTAAAAATTTGCAGATGACTTAAAAATTGGTAGTAGTTAATGATCAGTACCAGGCAGCACTCCTTCAGGATGTCTTGAACAGGCTGCAAGAATGGTCAGAGAAGTGGCAGCTATGTTTTAATGCAGTAAAATGCAAGGTCTTACACTTTGGGGATAGCAACCCCAAAATAAATTTTACACTTGGTGCGGTTGAATTAAAAACAGTAGAGGAAGAAGGGGATTGGGAGTTATAATACAATCAGATATGAAGTTTTCTGAACGGTGTAAACAGGCAGCCAGGAAGGCCCATGCTGTCCTATTGATGATTTATTGAACATTATTGTAGGGAGGTCATAGTCCCACTATATAGGTGACCCCCCCCTTAATGCTGATAATTCGTTCCGTAAAAACAGAGCGCTAAGCGAGCGCCGCATTCCCATAAGGTAACATGTATTTGTGAGTTGCAGTCGGTGCCATAGGATTATTTCCTAATCAATAATAAATGGTAGTGAAAAGATGTACAAATGTCGGTCAAAATATTTAATATTCAAATATTTGTACATATAAAATATTCTGCATTACATACGTATATAATTGTGGTAACTACTTATGTATCAAAATTAAACTTAAAATTCCAATTAAAATCATGAATTTAATTGATCTAAATTGATTTAATTTAATTGATGAATTAATCATGAAAAATGTGTCCATTTTGGGTTGAACTTTGGCCCTCTTCAAAAAATAAACTAAAAGGGGGTATTAATTTTAAATCCCCCACAGCGTTACCACCCAACAATAAAGTCACCCGATCCTTCGCCGCTTTGAAACCTGGCATGCTTTTTTCTTCTTTCAATATGAAACTTCTTTTAAGCATTCCTTTCCATAACAGTCCTGCTTCCTCTATGTTAAAAACTTGAGAAGTATAACACAATGTCTCTCTTCAATAATTTTAACAAGTTCTTTTTTGAAAGTTTTGGCTCCTTAATCTGCACTTGCGACTTCTCTCTGGATTTTAAATCTATTCAACCAGCCCTTACTAGTTTTAAAGGGATCCACATTTTTTTTTTTAGGTGAGTTTTCTTCAGATAATCATGTTGGCTAATCTCTCTCTCTCTTTTTATAATATTTAACTTAACTGAATTCTGCATTGGAATATTATCTTCAATAAAATTAGTTAGTCCTTCCATTTCAATCCTAATAGCCGGCCTAGCCCTAGTTGCTTGGAGTGGAACAGCTATCGTTCCCGCTGCAAAAATTAATTCTTTATTTTTTTATAATTGTTCTTACAGTTAAACTTGCAAGTCCTAAATTTCTCAAGTCGGTGTGGGAAACGTTTTAATGTTGTTTTTCTATTCATTTTCAAGCTATCGACTCCATCAAATGAAACGATTTCGTTAAATATGCCAAAAATACAATCTGTAAAAGAGTGTTATAGTGATCTGTGACAGCGTTATAGTCAGATACGGGTTATAATATAAGAACAGCGTTATAGCAAACTGCGTTATAACGGGGGCCTGCTGTATAAGGCAATTGTAAGACCACATTTGGAATACTTGAATAAGTATGGAGATCTCATCTGGAAAAAGACATTGTGCTTCTTGAATGGGTACAAATATGGGCAACTCACATGATGAGATCGTCAAAAGGGCGACCATATAGGGAAAGACTTCGAATATGTGGGCTGCAGAGCTTGGCAACCAGGCATCTCAGGGTGACCTGATTGAGGTTTATAAGGCTCTGGCCGACCGGGCTAGCCGAGTGGGTAAAGTACCTGCCCGGCAACCCAAAGGTCGCGGGTTCGATTCCCGCCTCGGGCTTGGATCAAAGTACTGCAAAAACCTTGGGAGGTGCAATATGGCCACAGAAGCCGATGCGCCAACAACTACCAAATCAAAAAAAAAAAAAAAATAAAAAAAAATAAGGCTCTGAGAAGAGTTAGTAAAATGAATGAAGACTGAATTTTCACAGAGAATTCCAGAACTCAGGGATATAAATTCAAATTACGGAGGAAGAGGTTTAGACTAGATGTAGGAAGTTTTCTTCTAGCCAGTGAGTCGTTAATTGCTGGAACAGGTTGCTCCCCCCCACAGGTAGTTGAGACTAACAGTTTGAATAAATTCAAAGGTCAACTGGATAATTACATATGTGAGGAGTACAAAATACAAAAAAAAAATTTTTTTTCTATCTACTTTTTTTTTTTTTTTGCAAGTGCAGCAGTAGCCTGTGGCTTCTTTGCACTATATGGCTATTTCTACTGTTTCTAACAACTGTTATCAGTATTAAATTAATAATTTCTGATAAATTTGAAGCCAAGTAGAGCCTGAAACAGGCTCTACTTGGACCAGGTGGAATAATCTGGTCGATGTCCGACACATCAACGCTAGTTTTTGCTGCAATTTAATAAAAACATTAGAATGATCAAGTCTTGAAAGCCCACCATATCTCCAGCACACACACACACAAAAAAAAGTATGATTCAATTCAAGCAGCTAAAATGTATTGTGTGAATTTAGACAGAAAAGGCTTTAATACAGTAAAAGTTCTTTAGGGCATTGCACTAACTCTGCCATTCATGGGACACAATGTCACATTTAGCAAAAAAACTGCAACAAATAGTATCATACTTTGATTTATGATGACTAATAAACTTCATTGTTATTCTGCCTACTAAAGACATGTGCTGATAATTTTGGGGCTTAAACAAGAGGGCGGCCACCCTCTTGTCTGTCCCTTGTTCAGTGCACACCTTGTACATCTGGTAAGAGTGCTCTTGCATATGCCACTACTAATAATAATACTCCAGTTCACTCTAAACAATACAATTTATGATCGTCCTCTGTCACCTTTCTTCATCCAACCCATACAACATTGGATCTTTCCTGTAATTTATAAAATAACCGCTCATGAGGATGTTTTATAAATATCCTCATGATTTAGCCCAAAAGTATTGTTTGCCTACTTTAACGGGACCAATTTCAAAAACGTTGAGCCATTGAAGACTGCATTAAATACAGTTAACAAGTGAACAATTTCAGTGCTTTTCATATAGAGGTTTTGATGGAGTAATTGCCTGAGTTCAAGGTATCAGGGAATTTTACTTAATTGTTCAGGTTGTTGAGGGTATGCTGTATCAGTTATGTTAGAATAACAACTTCAAAAGCTTTAACATTCCACTAAATATTCCTGAAACTTAACAGTGGTCAGCCAAGGTATCAGTTAAACTATCAAAACAAATCTGTCTTTCTGAATTTCACATTTTACTCCAGGATTGTGACCTTTTTGTAATGAGGAATAACAACTTTCAAGATAAATATCTATGATGATGCCAACAAGGAAAGCAAAAAAAAGGAAAAAGAAAAAGTATCGTCATATCCTTTAACTCTTTTATAATTAAATGGCTTTAAATTCTATCAATTGGTGTGATATCATATTTTTTCTCAATTTCCTTCTTGTAAAAGTTTAAGGAATCTGTCGAATAGTCAAATTATCTCACCTATTGAGTTTAATTTTGCATGAACCTATGAACCTACTAGCAGGGTATGGTTTAGGCTCTTCCATATGCAGTTGTGCCCCAGTATCCACTGATTCGGTATCTGCGGTTAACCATGGAAAATAAATGAAAAAACTTAACGCATACTACTCGCGTGTACAATACGATGCTTCCCTTTATTTTTTACGATGTCGATTTTAAATCAAATAGCCTTCCTTTATTTTTTACAGTGTTGCGTATGGTCATCAACATTATAATGGTTCTTTAGAGATTTAACGGATGCACCGTTTTCAAACATTTGAATAATTTAAAGTTTTTGTTTAATTTGAAAGCACAAATCTTGCGTTTGCCATTCATTTTTGATTTCCAAACAAACAAACAAAAAAAATTACTATATAAAAAAAAAATTTCCGACATTCCTGACATAAATAACTAACAAAATTTGTCCTTTTGTGGTGCAACGGAATGCAACAATCGACGCACTAAAACAAACTAAACATTTGGTCTTTTTAAAAATTTTTTTTTTTTTATTTGAGCAGTGGTGTTAAGACAGTGGGGGTTGCAAGATCATAAGTACACTAATCTCCCAATGACGACTTATAATGCCAGTTCTTGTTGCTTATGACTTGCAAAATATCTGTTTATACATATTCTAGTTATTACTTGAATTTTATGATTTCTGTTTTTTTAATATATATATATATATATATATAATTTGGAGGCTTCAAGTGTCTCGGTTAATCTGCTTCTCAGTTAATTCAATCCCGATAAATCGAGAGTCTGCTGTACTTTATTATTACTGTATTTAATGTCTTACTGTGTGTTTCATTTATCAATTAAACTTCATTATATGTATGTATGTTCAAGAAAATTACGTTATATATGGGGTCAGCAGGTGTTTGCTGACCGTTCCAAGACCTACCGTGAATGGTCAGCAAACATCTGCGGATACCAGGGTCTTACTGTATATTAGAATTCTTAGATCTCTTCTGTTGGGACTGTTAGTTAACTGTTCTCAGGCCAAGTTACATCAGATGTTTTCTGTCCGTACAGTTCAGATCATCCAATTTTAGACTGTAGTAGTAAATACTATGTGAATTGGAGCACTGTGATTAAAGTAACTGATATGTCTCTGCCAAATAAACACCTAATCATTAGTGTTATAGGGCATCTCTTATAGGTGTTTTCAAAGGGGACAAATCAGTCGGTTCTGAGACCGACTGATTTGTCCCTTTGAAAACACCTTGTGAGTTTTTCTTTATCCTGAATCTTGGGTTTTTCATCCATACCAGTAATATCATCTTTTGGTTCAGATGATTTTCTTTTGAGTTTTTTGTTTTTTTATATATAACTAAGGTTAATATGTATGATAACAGTAATACTGGTAAAATGCATAATCTTATTATGACTGCTCGGTAATGAGATTGTAAACGTACCTTAAAATTGAGCTCTGATTTTATTGAAGGTTGGGATTGTGAAACTTGCACAAAAGTACAGAGTACTTCAAGTTCATGCACGCTGTGTATACTTGTTTCTTGGCATTGGTTAGAATTCTCTCTGTACAAACCAGCAAATGGAGCAAGACTTACTTTTCAGGCTTTGAACAGACCTGTACTGTCACTGGAACAACTTCTGTGTTATGGAAAGAGCATGTATAGAGTAGTTTAAACTCATGGGTGTACTCTGTAATTTGGTTTGCATATCACACAACTACCTTTAATGAATCTGGAGCTGTGATTTTTTAAAATTTTTTTTTTTTAAGGCATTTGCATACTTTTTTCCCCTCAGAGTTGAGAGCATGTCATGTTGAGAAAAGGAGTTTGCAAATGCCTGTGAAAGATCAGTGCCATTAATAAAACATTGCTTTGTTATGACCATAGTGTTAAATGTATTCCTCTTAACCAATGATCTTGTCTGTGTCATGTCCTTTAGAAACTATAATTGCCAAATATTTAAATTTTTAAATATACAAGTAGTAATCTCTTTTTGCAGTGTTTGCCTGTTCTGTTGCATTTGATTAATAATAAGTTAAAAGTATTTTGCACTTGAAATGTTCCGTCCTTTTCTTGATTGATAAAAATAAATGTCAGTGAACAAGACTACAGTAATCCCTTGCCAATCACACAGTATATGTATCACAGTTGGGAAGATTAAGGTTCTGTAGAAAATAGAGGATTATGGGAAGAATAATAAATATGCCAATAAAATGTATGAAAAAAAAAAAAAAAACATTTTTTCATTTATACAACATGAACAATAAGATTAACAGTAAATTAAGAAAAAACAATAAGAACAAGTTGAGTTTAGACTTGTTTTAGGTCACACCATCTGATATGGTGAAATACGGTAATCTTCAAAACATTGCAAAGACAAGTCCGAAATACATTCAGGAAAAGTGTAAATAAAATAAAAGTAATTTTTCTTTATGCTCTAGGGCAGCGACACAAAGTCATAGGAGTTGAGGAGAATACAAGAACAATTACTGTATGTGGACTAGAACCACAGTCATCTCAAAAATGTACAGACTGTATCTCCACTGGTCTGCACCAGGCTTACACAAAAATATGAAAATCTATAGAGAGGTAGCGATAAGTCCATGCACAACACTGCATATGCGGTGTTGACGAGTGCAATGTTGAGACAGTGGACTGCTTAGTGTAACTTTGGGATGCATTTCTGTAGAAATGCTTTGCGTTGGGGAAATGTTCAATATGTTTTGAAAACTTGAATGGTTATAACAGTAGAAAAACTAACTATAGAGCTTATCACAGACACAAACAGAAGGAATATCATAATCCCAAAAGCTTTGTGGTCATAGTTATAGGTTTTTAATCAATGTATACAGTTCCCTCAGATGGGTTTCTGTTGAAGCTATCTTGCATAATGGTCTGTGAACACATTTCTAGACATAATACACAATAAACTATAAATTTAATTACCTTTGGAACTGGTGCACTGTGGTCTCACTATTCAGTAAAATAAGAAAAAAAGATGTGGACAATTTCCAAGAACAGGTTAATCTATTTGTATAAACGTAGCCATGTGGTATTGTTGGCTACTTTGCCAGTATGTCTAAAAAATCACTTTCCATTTCATCCACACTAAATTTTCGATAAGGATATATAATTATTGTGATGCTTTTTAATGTAGCATGTTATAAGCATAAGTAATTTGTACTGCAAAATAAGTGATGTTATTTTACTATAAAAAAATAAATTTTCTATAATTTGTGCATTATCTTTACACTATCCTGTTAATATGTAACTATTAATTTTGTTGCAGACAATAACAGAATTGATAATTACCTGATTACTTAATATTAATTGTAAAATAACTTGCAGTTTATCATTTTTACTGTCATTCTAATCTAAGCCACATGTCAGTTTTAAAACCGACATGTGGCTTAGATTAGATTACTTAATTTTTATGTGCTCATTTTGCAGTGGATATAAATTCCTTCTCTTATATGTACCCAGGAATTGTTGTTTGTGCATTTGTATATGTTACAGTTCAGTAAAGCTGAAGGTTTATTATTAATAACAAAAAGTTAATTAGCAAAGGATGACATTAGTTAGTGCATTTGTATCATTACTATATAGTTGAATTTTTTAGACAAACCAAAGGATTGGCAAAGGATTAAAAAAATAAATTCTTTATGCTGGTGTTGCTTAACTTACAAGTAGATAAGGCTTAATTTCTTGCTCAACAAATAGTTTAAACCTCCGTCATCATTGTTAAAATTCTATTTAAAATTGTTGAGTTTTTTGTAATGATTTGCAAAACACAATGATAGGAAGTTTTGATGATAATACTATGTTTATTCAGTTATGCTCATTAGTCTCATGAACAAAGTTTTCATACAGCAGTTAGTTTAAACAAAACTTCTAAGATATGGAAATGGCATATAATGGGTTTTTGTGGTACTTTAGAGAATTCAAGGTTTTTTTTTTCCCCCACACTATACTCTTGTAATGACTAAGATTTGATCAAAACATTGCTCAAGAAAAAAAGTTCCCCATTTCTGTATTAAGTTTGTAATTTCATCAAATTTTTGATACCCTGAATGTAAAATTTGAAAGTTTTTAATGCAAAAAAAAAAAAAAAAAAAAAAAAATTGACAATCAAAAGTCAGTTGTTTTAGGGTTGTTATACTAATTTTCAATAAAAACAGCATATTTCTTGGAATTGGAAAAAAAAAAAAAAAAAAAAAATCATATTAGATCTTTAGAGATCTAAATATATGATTAGTTGGTTTAGAAAGTATGTTAGATGAATTTTAATTGCAGGGTCTGAATTTTTTTTGTACATAATGCTTATCAAACAGCCTATATTTCTAGATTTATCAGTGTGTGCTGTTTCTCACTAAAACTTCACATTAACAAACACTGGCAGTGTATCATTTGACAGTGACTTTGATTTGGTTGCTATAGTTCAAAATGAAGTGTACTCTTCATAACAAATCATGTGCAAATTATAAAATTTTGTAGAGTAAGGTGTCTTTTGGAATAGGTATTGAGGTTTTCTTGAACTCTGACTGTATTTTGTTTGTTTCATACTAAATTCTTTTTCCAGTCAATTTATTCTAGAAATGTCATGTCCTGTGCTGCTTTAGAGAACAACAAATGGAGCTTCATTTCACATATTCTGTATATCATTGACAAAACCCCATGAACTGCCCTGGCAGCCTGTCTGCATTGCTCAGAATTTCATATCTGATTGCACAGTTACCACCAGGTCTTTCATTTTCCACTTCCCTTAGTGTAGTAATACAGTTGGTGTGTTACTGTGGTGCTACTACTCATATGTTAATATTTTGCTGTTTTTCTTTGCTTCCTTTACCAAATATTTCTTGTAATCTGCTTTCTCTTGCCTGACCATTGTGAGACTTGATTATAGACTAGTTTATATATACCATAGGCTTCTATGTTGCCCAATAATTTATATGCATCCCATGTGTTTTTCTTCTGTGCCACAAGTTTCATCAGTTCATCTGACATCCATTTAGGCCTATACCTTGAAGAGTATTTCTTAGTTGGTATGAAATGCCTCGTAGCTTCTATGGTTAATTCCTTGAATGCTTCCCATTTAGAATTTGCCTGATGATAACATCATCAGTTGGTCCCACTGTTAGTTACCTTTACAAAAGCAAAAAAAAACTCCCTTTTCCCTTGATGATAGTTACATCTTTAAGTTAATCCCAAATCAGTACAGTGATCACTGCCACCTAGTGGTTCTTTTATCTGCAGATCCTTCATGCATGAATAATCACTGCTGATAATCAGATCAAGAGTATTACTCCCACATGTTGCTTCTATAACATTTTGCTCTAGAAAACAGTAATCCAATAAATCCACAAAGGTCTTGCTGGTCTGAGTGACCAACATCCACAAGTTCCAGTCAATATCTGGAAAGTTAAAATCCTCCATTATAAGACATACTTATTTACTGTCCCACTCTTTTTCTGTATAGCTGTTTGTTGTACTCATCAGAGTCATTAGACCCAACACTCGTACTCTCATTTTTGCTCTCCAATGCTTACGTCTCACCAAGCTGTCTAGGCATTGCACTGGCCACCCATGTCAACTAGATGCATTGCCTTAAATTTTGTGCTGCTTAACTAAGAATATAACTACTCCCACCCCTCTTGTCCTGTCTGTATACATTGTACTCCCCATATTCAAATTCTGCATCCCTTATATCTGACTGACACCATGTCTCTGAAATCCCAACAATGTCTGTATTTGATGTCTTGATCAGCACTTCACGTTCGTCAAATTTATTTACCATACTCTTAGCATTGGTGTACATGCAAATATACATGCACCTATTTTTACTCCTAGTTACCCTAACACCTAATGGCATCTGTAGCCAAGTGAGAAAAAGTGCAAATGAGAAGTGCAGTAGCACATGCTTTTTGAATAAACTGGGGGTCAAGCCCCTAACTGCCAAATACAGTTGATCCAACTGCACTGGACCAGTGTGTCAGATTATGGTCCATTTCCCTCAACATGAATTGTTGTTGAGGAGGCTTGCATCCTGCAGTGGATTGATAATGGTTGGCTTACCTTTTTGTTGTTACCTTTTATCCTAACACAAGCCCATGTATTTACTTGTTTCATGGTACTCCTGGCAGCCCTTGAAATTCCTGACACCTTGCTTTTCAAGCTGCTGCTCGTTCCAATAGAAAAATTTTATGAAAAAGACAGCAGTAGTTTCCAGATAACTTTCAAAGATGTTAATTCTTCTGGATATTCAAGGTTTCTTCTCCATAAACACTATACATGCATTTTGTTAGTGTTGGTTCATAACTACTGACTGTAAGGAAATAGAGAATAGCAATAAAAATTTTTGAATTCAGAGTATGCAGTGGTTTTATATGAATTTGATCTATAGCTGTTATTTATAGTTAAGAGTTCAATTTCTGCCTTGATTTACTTATTCTGTTCTGCAACAAGAGAAATGTTTGACAGATGAATTTAACCCAAGGCTCACATCTGGTGAGTATGGACTTGACATACCCAGGGTCCTGAGTTGGATATCATCATTCTTCTCTTTCTTGGTGATTCCCTTCTGCTTCTCTCTCTCTCTCTCTCTCTCTCTCTCTCTCAGGGTAATTCAGTTTTTTTTTGCCTGGTGCAACATAAGCCTCAGGCTTCCTTGCACCATATGGCTAATAATAATAATAAAAAAAGCGCAGAAAGAAAAGAGTGGATGTTTTAAGTATTCAGCCAATCCTTATCAGATGTCCAGGTCCCACCTTGATACCGACACCTATTGCCCACAGGTTAGGGAATCATGAGTAGCATGATATGCTAGTCTCACAGGAGGTTGTAATGCGGCAGCTTAACTGGTCCCCTCGACGTGGGCACCTGTACGTGGTGAGGGGACCTCCCAGTGATGCTGCTGGGTTTCCAGACTAGCATCACTGGGATCCAATGCCCACAGCCCAGGTTCCAGGCTTACATCAATGGAATCCGGCGTGTTTGCCGTGCCCTGCGACCCGTGGAAATTCGGAAAGGGGGATTCTGGTGGTTGAGGGGCCCAGCTTCAATACACCACTTTGGCCCCTGCTTCGACAAGACGGGTGGTCCTGGAAGGCCCGGCTAGGATCAATCGGCTATTAGCTCGCCTGCGAGGGTCAACCGTGTCAATGCCACGCCCCTACCCTCATGGTCCGAGGGACAGGATTCAGGCTGGCGGCGGTGTGGGTATAGTGTCTGGGTAGCCCTGGCGTTCCACTCCCGAGCGCATTTATTGCATGCCGGGTAGTGGGCGTCCCTTTGGGCTCCGTGGTGGGTGGGGAGCCCGGGCACTGAACAATTTAAAAAACTATATGAATCCTGATAAACTTACTCCTTCAGGGGCCCCAACCCGGTCCCTATCTGAAAATTTAGACACAGATACAGATAGCATTATTGCTAAAAAGAGGCAGCGAACGGAATTACCATCAGGGCCTGTTCCAAGGTTCCTAATTATACACTCCACCAGAGAAAAACCAATTGGTAAAATGTCACCCTTTTTTATTCAAAAAGGGTTAGATGGGTTAGCAGGTTCTCCCAAATCAGTTAAGAGGCTCCGTTCTGGAGACCTCTTAATTGAAACTAAAAATGACAGGCAATCCGAACATCTACTCTGAACAACATCAATCGGAGGAATACCTATAACAGTGACACCACACAGAACACTCAATTCATCGAGAGGTGTCATTTCGGAGTGGGACCTTCTCGATGTAACCGAGGAGGAAATCTGCTCCGAATTAAAACCCCAGGGAGTTATTGCCGTCAAGAGAATTACTGCGCGAAGGGATGGAAAAATTGTTAAAACCAGGAGCGTTATCCTGACTTTTAACTCTCCTAAACCTCCTGACAAGATTAAAGCTGGATACATCAATTGTTCAGTGCGTCCATACGTTCCCAACCCTTTACGGTATTTTAAATGCCAGAAGTATGGACATTCTCAAATGGCCTGCCGTGGAGTCCTTGCATGCGCTCGATGCGGTGCAAAGGACCACGAAACAACAGCATGTTCAGCCGCAAAACCCACCTGTATTAACTGTGAAGGCGAACACCCGGCCTACTCACGAGCATGCCAGAGGTGAAAAGAAGAAAAAGAAATTCAACAGCTGAAGGCAGAGCTAAATATATCATACCAGAAGGCAAGGAAATCGGTCAAACCCCTGAATATGAACAAACCTACCTACGCCCAGAAGGTACAGCAGGAACTCAGATGGACATGACCATTCCTCCAAAGGAGCCTTTCACTCCCATCGCGCGATATCTTTTAGGTTCTCCAAAACCCGCACAAAAGGACCAATCAGCTGCCACTCCTATATCGGTACTTCCTAATGCTCCACAAGTAACAAAGGTAATTATGAAAGAAAAGAATAAGAAAGGGGAAATCCCCCCTAGTACCCAAGAAAAGATGGATGTTGAGCAGAAGGAGGTACCCGAAGATTCAGTCTTGGAACTCTTTGCGGAGGAGGAAATGGACACGGGACAGCGTCCATTCTTCGCCAAAAAAGATAAATCCAAGACTGATAAAAGTAAGCCCTCAGCACCTCGGAAGCCGCCTGATGGACCCACCAAGCCAAAATAATGGCTAAATTCCTACAGTGGAATTGTCGTGGATTCCGGCGAAATACTGACGACATCAAGGCCCTCCTGCAAAAGCACGAGCCAGTTTGCTTTTGCTTGCAGGAGACATATCTAAAGGCAAATGATGATCCCACCATGCACAACATCACAGTTTTTCGAAAGGATAGAATTGCGGATGGCTCTGTACATGGGGGAGTGGCTATCCTTGTGGGTAACCAGACCCCAGTGCAGCCCTTGCTAATTACAACCAGCATAGAGGCTGTTGCAATTTGCCTTTCAGTGGGATTTTTATTAACTGTGTGCTCCATTTATTTGCCACCTGGGACTGACATCACCCAGGCAGGCCTTGATGATCTTCTAACGCAGCTGCCTCCCCCTTTCTTACTTCTCGGGGATTTTAACGGACATAACACCCTGTGGGGTAGTGCTAACATCAACGGAAGGGAACAAGTCATAGAGCGTATGCTCAATGACAATGACCTTTTCCTTCTAAATACTGGAACAAACACCTTCTTCCACCTGCCTACCCGTACTTTTTCTGCCATTGATCTCTCTATCTGCTCCCCTTCTCTACACCCTTCACTCACTTGGGAAGTGGAGGAGAATCCATACGGAAGTGATCACTTCCCTGTGATAACCTCGTTATACAGTGGGAGACCATGTCTTCCCTTCAGGTTACCACGGTGGAAGATCGATCAGGCTGACTGGACTGCCTTCCAACATCAGGCAAATTTTGATCTTAGCACAGTCAGTCAAGAGCCTATCAATGATGCAGTAAAGTACATCACAGAAATCACCGTCCAAGCAGCTGCTAATGCTGTTCCAAAAACATCTGCCCGGTTTCCACCATTTCCCAAACCTTGGTGGAATTCACAATGCACAGCAGCAAAAAAGGCTCAAAACAAAGCGTGGGGGATATTCTGCCGATATCCTACCACGAACAACCTTATAGCCTTCAAATGTGCACGAGCCAAAGCACGCTACATCCGTCGTCAGAGTCAAAAGGAATCGTGGATCCGTTTTACATCATCTATTAACCAGTCTACCAACTCTAAGGTAGTCTGGGATAAAATCCGGAAAATGAAGGGGAAATATACATCCCACCCTTCTTCAATCCTAGATTATAATGGATGCGCTATTGCAGATCCAACTGCAATAGCCAATGCTCTTGGGGAAACATTCTCTAACATCTCCGCAGCATTCTCGTACTCCCCAGAGTTCCTGGTCCTGAAACATAAACTGGAAAAACAAGCACTTAATTTTAAGTCCAAGGGCCTCTATCCCTACAACGGGGCGTTCACTATAGAGGAACTGAAAAGAGCCCTCACTCTTTCCAAAGCAAGTGCTGTTGGACCAGATGGCATCCATTATGAAATGATTAAACATCTTTCACCAAAATCTATGGATTGTCTGCTCCTTCTGTATAACAGAATCTTTACTGAAGGGCAGTTTCCGGACTCCTGGCGAAAGGCAATCGTTCTTGCCTTCCCTAAGCCAGGAAAGGATCCAAAAGTCACCACCAATTATCGTCCTATTGCTCTGACTAGCTGTCTATGCAAAATCCTGGAGAGAATGGTTAATTCTCGTTTAATATGGTACTTAGAATCAAACGACCTTCTCTCCAAAATCCAGTGCAGCTTCCGAAGGAATCGGTCCACTTTGGACCATCTTATTAGATTGGAAGCATCCATCCAGGATGCTTTCCTAAAATGTGAACACTTGGTGTCGGTGTTCTTTGACATGGAGAAAGCGTATGACACAACTTGGAGATTTGGCATTTTAAAAGATTTACATAGCCTAGGCCTTAGAGGGCATCTGCCCTTTTTTATTCAAAACTTTTTAGCCAATCGATCGTTCCAAGTTCGTGTGGGATCCTCACTCTCTCGCTCCTTTAGCCAAGAGGAGGGAGTACCACAAGGATCAGTATTAAGTGTCAAGCTTTTTGCCACCAAAATAAATTCCATCACAGAACAACTTCCTCCAACTGTAAACAGTGCCCTCTATGTTGATGACTTTTGCATTTTTTGTCAGTCGTGCAACATGAGGGTTATTGAAAGACAACTGCAGAAAGCCATTGATAATCTGAATGTCTGGGCACTTGCTAATGGCTTCAGGTTCTCGCCGGAGAAGACCGTTTGCGTACACTTTTGTCGCAAGCGTAATCTTCATCCTGAACCTGAATTAAGGCTCGGACAAAATGCTATTCCAGTAGCAGCGAACACAAAATTCTTGGGACTCATATTCGATAAAAAACTGACCTTCTTGGATCATATTCGTCAACTCCGCACAAAGTGCACACCTGGGCTTAATATTCTCTGCTCGCTCTCCTCTACATCTTGGGGAGCAGACAGATGCACCCTTCTTCGGCTTTACCGTGCACTTGTGCGATCCAAAGTAGATTATGGGTCCCAAGTATATTCTTCAGCCAGAGACAGTGTACTTCGATGGCTGGATCCTGTCCATCATCAGGCTATACGTATCGCTACTGGAGCATTTCGAACATCTCCTGTCCAGAGTTTATACGTCGAAGCAAACGAACCACCGTTATCGTTTCGACGTAAGCAGTTGTCATTAAAGTACGCTTTAAAACTGAAATCCCTGCCAGACCATCCTACGTGGCCCTTCGTTTTTGAGCCACGATGGGAAAACTTGTACAATACTCGTAAGACTGCCAATCGTCCTTTTGGTATACGTTTCCAAGAGCTACTCAGTGAACTTAATATCAAGGTAGACAAGGTTGCCCAAACATCAAAGCAACCCTTTCCACCCTGGCATGCTCGTGTCCCGGCATGCGACTTGTCGCTGAGAAACTGGGGAAAGTCGGACACTCCATCATGTGTCTACCTGCAGCTTCATTCAGCACACCGAACTGAATATTCCGACTTTGCGCCAGTCTACACAGACGGTTCGAAGTCGGAATCATATGTGGGATCTGCTGCTGTCTTTACAGACAGCACTATATCAGAGCAGATTCCCTCTGAATGCAGCATATTTACTGTAGAGTTAGCCTTGGATCATATTAGTAAATGCCAATACCAACGGTTCATTTTATATTCCGACTCTCTTAGCATGTTACAGGCTTTAATATCTGTGAGGTATAATCCTCATCCAGTTCTGTCTAGCATTCAGCAGAAGATTCACGTTCTCCATGAACGCGAATATGACATCCGCTTCTGCTGGATTCCCAGCCACATAGGGATTGGGGGAAATGATTTGGCTGACGCCGCAGCCAAATCAGCAATTCCCAATAATAACCGCTGCCTGTTAGTCCCCAATACAGACTACAGGCAAATAATACACGAGAAAATACACTCCCAATGGCAGGACTCAGTGGAATAGACAGACTGCGAATAAATTATATCATATAAAGCCTGTAATTGAACCGTGGCAGTCTAGTCTGCGCAGGAATCGTAAGGAGGAAGTTGTTCTCGCCCGGACCCGCATAGGACACAGTCATTTAACTCATTCATTTTTGCTGAGGGCTGATGACCCTCCTATGTGTGTGTCCTGTGACACAATTTTAACGATCAGACACCTTTTAATTGACTGTCCAGATTTTAGCAGCACCCGTTTTACCGCTTTTAATCATCTGACTGAGCCTTATACACTCAGTCAGATTTTATCCGACAATGACAACGTATCTGCTGTTTTTAGCTATTTTAAATCAATAAAAGTTTAATTGTATTTAATTCATGTTATTGTTATGTCTCTATTGATTTATTTCTTATATCTTTGTTATTATATATCTGGACACGGTGGCCTTACTAATTAGGTCACCGAGAGTTTAAATTTTTTTTTATAATATTACCTAGTCTTGGCGCATTATAGCCGTAGTTGCTAATGCGCCAAAAAACCCAAAGAAAGAAACAAACAAACTTAACTGGTATGGAAACTGGGAATATATTGCACAAAAGAGATAGGTGTAATACGATCAGAGTATGTTTGCCAATAAAAAACAGTTTTGGGGTTACTTTTGCAGATATGGAATACATTTGAATAGAAGAGGTTTAAGAATAATACAGGACCTGTAGTAATTTTATGGTCTTAAATATTTTAGATTTTTGTATGCTGATTCTAAAAAGGTATCCAGGTTTTGCTTTTTTACGAAATGTCATGCATGTCAATAACATTGAATTGAATGACATTGTATTGTGCTTTAAATGTTAAACCATTTAAAGCACAATAAAATGTGATAGATTATAGATTTTTCTAGAACAATTGCAGGAATGTTCTCTGCTTTCTCTTTGTCAGCTGGAAGCAGTAGTGAGAGGATGGGAAGTGTGCGACATGACTTTAGGAATAGCATTGAGAAAAGCACTGTGTATAAGTGTTCAACAGGCTGCATAGAAAAGTAAAAGTGAATACTTCTTGCCACAATAAATATTGAGCTGAGTTCTTTATTTATTGATTCTAAGGAATAATTACAGATGAGGTGCAATTAACTCAGTCCTGCAAAATTGTTATAACATTGCAAACCAACTGTTTCAAAACTAGACCTATTCTAATCAAATAGGAGCATAAATACCAAGAAAAGAAAATGTCTTTTCTTTAAATTTTTATTCACTCATTGTTTTCTTCATCTGCATTATCTGTTTCTAGATTTGATTCCTTTAAGAAACAGTTTGTTGGTAACTCAGAGGCAGTTTCTGCTGTTTCAAGACCCTGTAGCTTCATAATGCGATCTTCAGGATTTGTGTTGCTGTGAAACCTGGATAAGATTGATAGTCCATGATTCTCTGCCATCTAAAGATATGTTTATCATGTTAAATTAAAATTTAAATTATTGTATACCAAAATTTTATTGGAACAAAGACAAGTGTGGTCTGAAGAGTAGATCTACAAAATCCTTAATTCTGCCTGTGTTGCACTGGTTATGAACTGGATCACCACTTTGTTATTGTCAGCAAATTTGCAAGTTTTTACTTTGGCAAAATGGTGACCCATAGTAACTAAGGGCATTGACCCTTTGCTGCTAATATGGAATCTGACAGATGCTATTTTTTTAAATTTGGAAACAATCAAATCCTCCTGTGTACCATTCTCCACCATTATTCTCTAAATGATTAGACAGTCAAATTGGGCAGATTATGTAGTCATTCTTGTCAATCAGATTGATTTAATTTGTTAATACTTTGGAGGTATACATGAAGATATAAAGTAAAACAGGAGGAATGCAATAGGTACTTTGTATCTGATAATGAATTTATGGGAAGAAGTTATTGCAATAGAGTAGGATCACTAAGAAATATGTAATTCACTGAAATTAGTTTACCAGGGCTAAAAAAAAATTGTGATGTTGTGCACTTTGTAATATTTTAGGGATAAAACTAAAAATTAACTTAAGTAAAAATTTCTTTCAGTTAATTATCTTTTCAGTTTTATTAGTTAACCTATCTTCTGTTCCATTTTTAAAATACTCTATCTTACACTAACATGATATTCATTTGCAAAAATATTCTTTTTTTTAGCTTTATAATTAACATGGTTTTAAATTTGGTGTTCCCTGCTTTGTCCACAAGGGGCAATAGGGTGGAATAAATTTAGTTTGTTCACCATGAATGGAATGAATTTTAAAGGTCAGTCATTTTTGCATTATCTATAAATATTTAATTTTGAATTTACTATATATAGATGACATCTGTTTCTGTTTTGTAGTAAAATAGTTTTATATGCAGTCCACTTCATCTTGACTGCTGTCATTTTGTTTTTAAGATCCATTACAATAAAGTAAATCAATTAAATTTGCAATGAACATTATTGTAATTTGTGGCAGAACTACTACAAAGCTTATTTTGTATTTCCTCAGTGATATTTAAAGTAGAAGTTATTTGGTAACACAGGTCAACAAGTTTTTTTTCATTCGGAAAATAAAACGTGCGGACTAGACATATCTCTGAATGGTGATTCCAAATGTGTTTTTGATTTTTCTTTAGCATCTAGTTTTTGTGATGAACAACTGTTTACATGAATGTCATGAGACTGATTATGGCACTTGTATTACTATTCAGACAACCTATATGAATATATTTATTATTATTGTTTGAATATACAAGAGTAGGTCCATAAGTAGTGCCACTTGGGCAACAAAATTTTTTGTAATTGTGTTAGCATCATGAAGCTTTATATATTGCTGTATATCCATAGTATGGATATTAGGACAAACTTGCTAAAATAGAAGTTTGTCTATTACAGATCTGAAGTGAAGAACAGCCAAACTAATATCCATTTCTATCAGTGGTTGGTGAGAGTCGGGAGCAAAGTCAGCTGTCCAGATTCATGGAAAATTGAAGAAAGTATACCAACAAAATACTATTCATATAAGCAGTGTTCATAGATGGCTTGCACACTTTAATGGATAAGTCACTCAGATTTATGACTAGCCTAGAAGTGGAAGATGAAAGTCTGTATGCATTGCAAAAAACACTAAGATTTTGGATGAAATTATTTAAAAAGACAAGGCAAATAATCACATGTGCAATGATGCAAGCATGGTGTTCAAAGAGAACTGTTTTAACCATTTTGGACACATTAGATTATAGGAAAATATGCTACAAAATGGGTACTCAAGCTTTTAACAAGAGAAATAAAATTCTCCAGGCACAGTTTCTACCAAGACCTGTTGCAGGAGTGCAATAACTTTCAAGATTTTTTTTTTTTTAAATACCTGGTAGCAGGTGGTGATCTCTTTATCTTCTGCTATGACTCTTATTCTAAATGCCAGTCTGTTGAATGGATATCTGTTATCTCCAGTGAAAGAAAAACATCAAATTGCCAGATCATCACAAAATATTATGCCACAAGGTTTTAGGATAGAGATGGCACACAATTTTGGTTTATTTTTTTTTAGAGTAAAGTCAGGCTATAAATAAGTAAAGATATTGCCAGATGCTTGATAAGCTTAATAGAACTATAAAAAAAAAAAAAAAAAAAAAAAACCACCGAATACCACACACTGCCCATATGACTTAGATGATAATTGCAGACCTATGGTGAACAGTTTTGACTCATCCTGCATATAGCCTGGACTTGGCTCCATCTGATTTTTTTTGTGTTTGGACATATTGTAGAAAACACTTTGAAAGACAGTGATAACTTCAACAGTAGTCTGTCATTTTTACTATAATGAGTATGAGTTGGAAAGAACAATGTCAAAATTTTATTAATAAATAAGGTGGATGCATAAAAAAATGTATGCTGTTTCCCAGTGTTTGTTTAATAAAGTATGTAAATTTCAACTTTATCTGTTGTCTTTATGCTTTTATGGCTAAAGAGGTATTACTTATGGACTGACCCATGTATCTATCTTTATCCTTGTTATTTCGTAATTTAATTATTTGATTATAAATTGTATCAGTAAGTTCAGGTAAATTACCGAAACACACACATCATGCCTTGAAAGTGTAAAAATCATGCCAACAAATTCTACTCTCTCTCTCTATCTCTGTGTGTTCTCTGTCAGCTCTTTTCTAACTAGATCACAATGGTATACATTGATGGCTATTCAGAAAATTTAAAAGATGTTTGGCTTGCTCTAGGTGAATAGAAAGAGACATGGGCACCCATGTTATTTTTACCACTTGTTCAAATGGATTGTGACTGGTTGAACAAAAGGAAAAGTCTATACCATTTGCTATACCCATGATATGGAAGGACCATGATGGTGATTGTTCCTTTTGTAATGTGGTTGTAACTGGATTCTTAGAGAAGAATAAGCACAAGATTGTTTATCCAACCTGGGTTCAGCAATGAGACTAATCCTCAGTGATGATAGTATGCTAATTCCGTTACCTCCATAGCATGGAAGTATTGGAATTGTTTTATTATTATTATTTTTTGGTCTTTAGAAGACAAGATAGACTACATTGATAGGAATTCAAGAACTTCAGCTGATCCCAAGTACACACACTCAGTGAAGAGACGTTGGAACCAGAGCTATTTACCCACAATGAGCTGAATGACCACTAGAGATCTAGCCCTCTCCAAAGGTAAAGCCAAACTTCTTGCCTCAAGACCAAAGCAGAAATGCTTGGCTAAGAAAAACATCAGTGTCTCACTATTGAAAAAGAAACCAAGTTTAGGCAGCATTCTTTACAATAAACAGTCTGCCCTACTATTTTCATGATACAATGGAAATTCACATTACATCTGAATGGCACCTTCTCATAGACTCTCACAGTGAACTTTTAAAGATGTTCACTTGCATAATGGAAACTTAAAGACATCTATCTCCATTGCCTACTATTCATCTGGGGGAGACATACTAAAACATGAAAGTGCTATTCAAAGTAATTCAACACGGCACTCTTCAGTGAATGTCTGTGTGACTTCAGAGTTATTAGTATGATAATGGGCATGTAATGAGGGTTCACAAAATATTGCTGTTTCCTGTGTGTATGGGACAGCTGTTCTACTGCAGGCCATTGCACCATTGTGTAATGGCCTGCAGTAGAACAGCTCTCTGATATCAGATACTGCACTAAGCAGGACCTGAAATCAGAGGATGGATGAAATCCTTAAAATTGCCTCAATGTATTAGAAATAAAAGTATTGATCTACTACATATAAAGATATGGTTCAGAAACTTCTTGATGCACATAAAGTAATAGGGTATCAGATGTTGCTGAAACTTCATTTCTCATTCGGGCTTCTTTCCCGAAAACCTCGACGTGGCAGTAATGTGCATGTCGCGGGGGTGGGGGATGATTCCATCAAAACATTAAGTCAATGGAAAATCATTAAAGTCACTCCCCAACGTACATAAGGGTTGCGTTTTGTGAAACTCTACATGAGTCGAATTTTACGTAAGTCGGAATTTCCCTAAATGCATAAGCAGCACGCGGAACTATGCGCTCTGTATTTGATTGAAGCAAAAAAGAAATGTTTGACGAACATGTAAATAGAATTATTTATTTAATTTTTTTATCCCATGCAGCACAGGAAAAATTACTAAAGTATACAATATTACAAAAATTATAAAGAGAGAGAGGAGACAGGCCATAACGTCAGCAAGTTTTACCTTTCGAGCATCATTGCCAGAATTTACTCTCCAGCTGATAAGCATGCCGCTGTGGAATTGAGGGCTGTGGAGATTTAGAAGGGGTTTTTCCCAGCACCACAAAATTTCTCTGCAGCTGTAGAATCGGCACTGGCGACTTCACCGTGTACTTTAATGTTTTGGAAACCAGTGCAATGCTTGAACTTATTAAACCATCTGTTGCTTGCCACAAACTTGGTTTGGGGTTGCTGTACTTACCTTAATATCTTCATAAACACTTTTTGCTTGACTGCCATTGGATTCAGGGGCACTTGCTTCTGGATCTAATTTTCCATCCAAATTATTAATAGCTTTTCCATCTTCAATATAGCACCTGAACACTGTTTTGTAATCACTGTTGATCGTAAGTTCGTTGATCCTTTAACATGTTCTTTAATACGTGCACTGTCCCTTAAAACAGTACTCATTGTTGTAGCAGCGAGACCTTTGCATGTGACAAACTTCATTCTGCTTCATACTTCTTAATTAATCATCTTCATTTCTAAATCAATTTTGTTTCGTTTCCTAGCACTGCCAGCACTTGCACTTTCCGTTGGTCCATTTCCCTTCGCCATTGTAATAAGTAAATAGAAATGAAGAGAAGATTCTGAAATTTTATTTGTTTTTTTATACGATCAAAGATTTCAGTGAAGGGGAACTCGTTACACCATAATACCGTAAGGTAAAAACCCATAGAATTCCAGTTATCGGTATTATTGCAAATGCAATAAGGTCGAGTTCACTACCCATTTATATTAGATTGAAGTAACAGAAAAGCCCAATAAGCTGGAAAATGTAAATTTTTTTTGTTGTTTTATGGTAGTAACCTCCAAAATGTGTTTTAGAAAAATATCACAAAGGCGTTCAAAATTAGCATTAGATGACGCATATGATGCAAGAAAAGCAAGCTGATAGAGCATCAGCCAAAAAAAAAAAAAAAAACCCTTCCCATTTCACCCATCCGGTCACTCCAAATGTTTGTCTAGTTTAGCCTTAAGTTTATTTAAGCTATCAACTTCTACAGCAACAGATGGAAGTCTGTTCCAGCAATCAACTACCTGCTGGGTAAAGGCAAACTTCTGCACATCTATTCTACAACTGTCTATCCTCAATTTGAATGTATGTTTTCCCCTCAGGTTCTTAATCTCAGCAAGTGGAAGTATCCCATCAGTACTGAGCCTGCTCAAACCATTCAAGGCCTTGTACACCTCAGTCAGATTACCTCGCAGGTGCCTAGTCTCCAGATGCTGCAACTTACAGAATTTAAGCCTCTCCTGGTAAGAGAACCCTTTGTTCCTCTCACCAGTCTTGTTGCCCTTCTCTGTACTCTTTCTAGCAATTCCTCATCCTTCCTAAAATGAGGCTTCCAGACCTGTATGCAGTACTCAAGGTGTGGCCTGACTATTGCCTTATACAAAGTATAATCACCTTGTCTCTGCTAGCAAAATTCCTATATATCATTGACAGAACTCCATGGGCTGCTCTGGCAGCCCATCTGCACTGTTCAAAAAAAATTCATATCTGACTGCACAATTACTCCCAGGTCTTTTTCATTTTCTATCACCCTAAGTGTAGCACCACACATGGTACATTTTTCTTTTGGTTACTGCTACCCATATGCAGTACTTTTCATTTGCCAGTATTAAACTTCAGTTCCTATTGCAGTAGCATACTGTATTTACTATCATTAACAACCCTGCCAACCTTGGTATCATCTGCAAATTTGGACATTAAGCCTGATACACCTTCATCGATATCATTAATAAATACACAAAACAACAATGGGCCCAGCACTGAACTCTCGGGGACTCCGCTATTAACATTAGTCCATATAGAGCAGTGTCCATTTATTACAAAATTGTTGTCTCCCACTTATAGACCTGTTAGTTAAACTAACAGGTCTATAATTATTTGTGTCACCCTTTGCAACACCCCCTTTGTGAATTACTTCCATCACTGCCTTCTTCAATAACTGGATAGATTCCATCTGCCCCAGGTGCCTTTTTATGTTTAGCTTCAACAGTTTCTCCTCCATTTGCCCTCCGTCATTACAAAATCATTTAGCTCCCTGTTAGTATAGTAAACTTCTGTTACACAGAAGTTTACTATACTATACCCCCTTCCTTACACAATTCCTCATGTGAATGTAGATGTGCTAAAATTGATTCTTATAACGGAACATATGGTAATGATGAAAGTGTAGTGCAATTTCCATTATAAAAATGACCTTTTAGAGAGATAAATAGCTTAGTTATATAGCAAAAATTTCAACTTCCGAGGTCTTGGAGTGAATTACCAAAAAAAAAAAAAAAATGTTATTCAGTTCACATTATGATATTTTCACAATACTTCCATTTATTCCTACAGGATGCAAAATACATTTCCATGATTTTTTGTTTTTAAGTTTTTCACTGGCCGGCAAAAACTTACGTAAAGTCAATTATTACGTACGCCTGGGAAATGCCTGTACCATGGTTTCCGGAACAAACTTAAGATCTGCACAGTGTTTTTAAGTCGTACATATCATTTTACAGCAGTATGCTTTAACTGTGTATAAAGTGTATTAGATTTAAACTATAACTATAAAAGTGATAAAAATGTAATTGTAACCAATTTCATTCATTCTGCAATGAAACAATGTTATGTTGTATTAATCGATTATATGATCAGCAGTCATATTATGAAAATGACACCTACTAAGAAAAAACTGAAAACATTTTTGAAACTGGCATGCAAAACTGGTTTAGAAAAGTGTTTACATCTTTGATAAAAAAAAAAAAAAAAAATCGTTTCATTTTGTTCAGTGTGATCAGTTTACATTTTCTTCCAAGTTCCCTATCTGCTATGGCATATCATTACTCATAAAAGAAATTCTTTATATAAAATAAAGCTATTTTAAAATGTAAACTTGCTTTCCTTCTTTAGATATTAAAACTTTAGAAAATAGTATTTCTTGATAAAAGTAACCTATAAAATTTCTTGACATATAACAGCTTACTGGAACAGAAAATAACATTAGCATATGACTTTATGATAAAGGATATTCATGGAATTCATGAGTCTTGCCTGAATTTTAGCATTACCCTCCAGGTGGAATGATAAGTATTTTGATTGTAATTATGTTTAACAAGAGCAGGTAAAAGAATTGACAGGTTGTGTTTACATAGGCTATCAACGGTAGAAGTGTGCTTGCTCTTTGACAGTAAATTATGAAGTATTGTGATCATTCTTATTTTTTTATAGAAAGAAAGGGAAAAAAGAAAAAAAAGGTTAGTGGAGTTATTACCACCAGTTCCCAACCTTTTGTCGGTATAAATTAAAAATATGCATCTAGCCACCATAGGTAGATTATAAAAAGAACCAATTAGTTAATATACCCAGTGTGTTATGTTTCGGGCACATTTTTTTTTTTTTTTAATTTTATATCATTTTCTGTGATTGTAGTAAAAGAAAATAAGGAGTTCCTAGATGCTCTCCTATCCAAAAGGATCCTTGTCCTGAAAGTCAGGCCTAATATAACTGCCAGTGTCCTGTCTGGCATTCTTTGTGGCAATGTCATTATTATTATTATTATTATTATTATTATTAGCCCTATGGTGCAAGGAAGCCTGAGGCTTATGCTGCACCAGCCAAAAAAAAAAAAAAAAAAAAAAATTTCTGAATTACCCCGAGACAGACAGAGAGAGAGAGAGAGAGAGAGAGAGTAGAAGGGAATCACCAAGAAAAAGAAGAATGATGATATCCAGCTCAGTTTGTGGCCAACAAATGCAATTGGGTCACATATACCGATTATGTCAAGCTCTTTACTAGGATATATCCAGATGAAATCTGGATATATCCTAGTGGACAAATCAACAGGAATTGATTGATTGATTGATCCCTGAAATTGGCACAAATCATCTTCCTACTAAAGGACACCCTAACAATTCTGGAGCTTTTGCTCAGTGGTCCCTCATTTCCAAGAACTCAGATGTATGGAGATCTGGGAGTCATATTCATCTCCAAGCTATCATTCACTGATCACATTACTCTCATACATTCAAAGTTGACTTCTCTGTAGTGGATTACCAAGAACAGTTGCTCAACACAAATGATCCACACCTGGTAAAAAATATATTGTATCCATTCTATACCTTGTCATCCTATACTCCTCAGAGATATGGGCCTCAACTGCTGAATCCAAACTTGGAAGGATCCTTGCTGGGGAATTCTGGCCATTTAAAATTGTCTGACAACAAGCTCCACTTTCCTCCAGCTCTCAGAGCAATGCAGTTAGCAGATGCCCTTCAGCTGCACAGGTTGCAGGCCTCCATTGGAGAAAGAAGACTCCAATGGAGGCCTGCAACCTTCGCCATGAACAGCATGGCGAAGATAGCCATGGTTTAATAATAGAGAATTTTTGGGATCAGTACTCTTGGCAAATTTTCCATATCTCTGTTCTTCAGCACAGCTGTTAGCAAATCATAACTGGCTAGCACTCGTTGATAGATTCCTGCATAAGCAAATGCTGCCCTCATGCAAAGAGATCAGTGGTGACCTCCAAGAAGTGGTAGAAAACAAGAAATATAGAGAGGAAATCCTTCACTAAAAATTTAGAATGCCACATTTTACAGACAACTGCACTTTTACCTGCCTAATAGTGACACTCGTGACCACCACAGCCACATCCTTGAGATGCCAGTCTCCCCCCTGCACCTATGACCCTGGCTGACCATGCTTGGGATGCTACCAAGGCATGGAGCACTTGTTCACTCTGGACTGTTACAGTAAGAGTAACAGTCCAGAGCTGGCTTGCTTTATAAGAACTTATAGTAATGTTTCTAATACTATTTTATCTAAATTTCAATTTGTTTATTTATTAGTTTAATGTAATTATTTAATTTTACATATTTGTAAACCCCTGGAACCACTATGCCGTGATGGGATTAATTGTATATATCTTACACTGCAATTAAAGACTCTATAATTACAACTTATGCTAGGTCGCAATTAATGAGAGTTCGAATAATGAGATATTCGATTTAGTGCGAATTGTATAAGGATGCCAGGTCGCGTTTAATGCAAACCAAAATTCAGTTAATGCAAGGCTAGCACAGCTAGCCTTGTATTAGACGATTAGTCTCGCATTAGACTGCTACACTTGTTTATCTTTGCATATGCATGTGCTACTGCTTGTCGTAATATATGTTAGTTTTCATGATTTGTTTTGATCATTTTAAGAAGTGCCATTAACAAAATGGACAAAAGGAAGATTCCTTCAGATAAAAACACTAAGAGTACAAAAAAGAAGAGGCTCGTTATTAGATTAGAGCAAAAAAATTGATGTGATTGAACGACATAAACGTGGTCATAGCAACTCTAAAATAGGACGAGACGTTGGAATGCCTGATCCACGGTATGGTATATTATAAAACACGCAGGATAAATAAAATAAAAAAATGTAAAGTTGCATCAGCTTTTTGTGGTTTGTGAACATCTACAAGGAATAGAAGTATTCCTATGATAGAAACGGAGCATCTTTTAACTGTATGGATTGAGGATTGCACTCAAAAATGCATTCCCCTTAGCAGAGCAGCAGTTCAGACAAAAAGCTTTAAATTTGTTTAAGAGAGTGAAAGAAAAAAATAATGAAATAGAAGAAACGTTTAGTGCTAGTTGCTGGTTGGTTTGATCGATTTAAAAATAGTTCAGCTGAAAAATGTTAAAATTACCAGTGAGGTGGCCAGTGCAGATGAGGATGCAGCATCTAAATATCCTGATGTTTTAAAAAAAATAATCGAAGATGGTGGATACACCGAACAACAAATATTTAACATGGATGAAACTGGTTTATTCTGAAAAAGGATGCCTTCCAGAACTTACATTTCTAAGAAAGAAAAAACTCAACCTGGATTTAAAGTGTCTAAAAATCGCCTAACACTTTTATTGGGAGGCAATGCTCAAGGCGATTTTAAATTGAAACCGATACTTGTTTATCGGTCTCCAAATCCTTTTGCTCTAAAGGACTACAACTATATATCACTTACAGTTATTTAGTGATCAAATAAGAAAGCATGGGTGACCCAAGCTGTGTTCACTGACTGATTTTCAAGCTATTTTTGCCCAGCTATTGAAAAATATTGCAAGGAAAGCAACATCGCATTTAAAGTTCTACTAATTTTGGGTAATGCTCCAGGTTATCCCACTACACTCGGTTCATTATGTGAAAATGTAAAAATCATTTTTTTGCCGCCAAACACAACATCTTTGCAGCCCATGGATCAAGGGACCATCGCAACATTTAAGGCCTGCTACATAAGAAAAAAATTTGGACAGGTAATTGATAAAACTACAGGAGACTGCAATTTCCTTAACAGGGTTCTGGAAAAATTATAACATCAGACATGCAATAGAAAATATTCAGCATGCTTGGCAACAAATAACTGCAAACATTTGTGGAAGCGCATTTTGCCTCATTGTGTAAATAGTAGTTTAGAAGAAACTGTTATAGAAGAAATAACAAATATTGGAAGAGAACTTGGATTTGATGAACTAGAAAATGACGATGTTCGGGAACTGCTCAATTCACACTCAGAAGAATTGACTGATGATGATCTCCTACTTTTAGATCAACAAAGAGCATTTGAAGAAGCCAACAATGATGCCGAAGAATGAGATAATGTGCAAGTGAAGGAGTTCACTCTTAAGGAATTCGAAAATATCTTTCGAGCTGTAGAAGGTGTGAAGCAAAAAATTATGGATGGTGACCCTAACCTCGATCGAAGCATGCAGATTCGCCGAGATGTGGATAAAGCACTCTGCATAAGTACAAAGATTTAAAGAAGGAGAAAATGGTTCAGTCTACGCTGCTAAAATATTTCGAAAGACAAAGATGTTTTCGTCAGTGTAAGCTTGCCTTTAGGAATGATATTTAGAATTTTTTTGTTTTTATTTTGGTTTCTATAATTACAGTACTGTATGACTTTGTTAATAATAAATTTAAATTATAAGTATATTCTTTTTATCCTTTACTGTAATATTTCGTTAATGAACATATGAAAAACTTGTTTAAAATTTTTCATTACCCATTTCTGTCAAGCTGAAACCAATTACCATATTTTACACATAATTATAACTTCGAATAGTGCGAATTTGAATAATGTGACTTCATGGGATTCATTAGTCACACTAATCGCGACCTAGCTGGATTTTTTTTTTTGTCTCTTTTCTCTTCATATATATATATCACATTAATGAGTCTTATGTAACAATAAATGCAAAGCATGCACACTGTCAGAAGCTAACAACACTTCATTTAATCTATGAATTTCTTTTTTTCCATACACTTTGTATGGAAAATTGAAATAATTACTGAGTTTACATTGGTCCAGTTTCCACTGGCTTGACAAATATTTTTGAAATACCTAAATATAAAATTTTGCGGAAATCTGTCGAATGAGAGTAGAGTTGTTACATGCAGATGGAAGTATGGACAGACATGGTGAAGACAATTGGCACTTTGCATACATATATGCAAACACACCTAATTGATTACTGCTGAAAATTTGCTATAAAGAACTTTTAAATTAAACTATCTTGAAGTGGTAAATTTTTTATTTTTTCCCAGAATTGCTGCCTACTAGCATCTGTTGTATTATAGAGGGTAGTCCAAAAGTCCCTTATCCATTTGAAATAACTAAATTTTTAATAAAAACAAAACTGTACATGACAATTTGTGTCTCTTGAAATTCTATTACATATCACTTATGAAAAATTAAATTACATGCTTTGTGTATGCCATTATTGTTTTGATAAATTTTTGCTTGAGTGATGACACTCCATAAGTTTGTCATTATCTCTGGCACCACGTGATTAATTTTGTTCCAAATGTTGTCTTTTGTAATGGTGTGTATTGTCATGCAATAATAACCTTCAAGATAGATTCCTATAAGATTTGTTGTGTGAATGTGTCCCCAGTTCACAAAGAGGATCAAAAGCATGACATGAGTAATTAGACTGGTTAGCTTGACTTCTGTTCCAGGTAAATAATGGAGTTGCTGGTTAAAAAAGTAATGCAGAACCATCTAGATATGAATGCAATTGTAGTGAAGTCACAGCATGGATTTGTTAAGGAGTGATCATGTCTGACCAGTTGGAATACTATAAAGGAGTCACAAAGGAACTGGATGCAAAAAATAATTTTGGCATCATATACTTAGATTTCAGAAAAGCTTTTGATACTGTTGTATGTAAAAGACTGCTGTACAGATTGGAGCAGACTGGCATATTAGGGACAAATTACTGCTATGGATAAAGGGATGGTTGAGGTGGAAAAAAGACGGTAGTTATCAGTGGGCACTGCTCCTGGACTAATGTTATATTAGTGGAGGTTCCCTAGGGTTCAGTGCTGGGCTCATTGTTGATTCCAAATGGTACTGATAAGGCATATCAGGCTTAATGTCTAAGTGTGCAGATGACATGAAGGTTTGCACTGTGGTTAATTTCAGTAATCGGTATATGCTACTGCAAGGTCTAGAATGTGCTGAGAATTGGCAACTGAAGTTTAACATTGACAATTGCAAGGTACTGCATATGGGTAGCAGTAATCCCATATTAACATATACACTTGGGGTAGTGGAGATCTGATTGAGGTGTTTAAGACTTTGAATGGATTGAGTAATCTCAGTGCCAATGGCATCCATTCTCTTGCGGGGACATAAATTGAAATTGAGGAAGGATGGTTGCAGGATTGATGGTGGGAAATTTGCTTTCAGCTAGCAGATAGTTTATTGTTTGAACAAATTTTCACGTGATATTGTAGAAGCAGGTAGTTTGAATAAATTCAGTGAAGAACTAGACAAACTATTAGAAGTAATGAACAAGTGATTTGGGAAGGTGGTTTTTTTTTTTTTTTTTTGTGGCTGATGCTGTATAAGCTTGTTTCCTTGCATCATTTTCTATTACTAATACTACTGTTACTAATAACTAAACTAAAACCGATGTAACAAGATGCTCACACATCATTATAACAGATCATTGGTTTATTCTTCCTTAAATTAGGTTCAACAGAGAAACATTATTGATCAAGTTTAGAAAAGCTGCTCTTCTCAGTGAAGTAATTTTCATTGATACTAGAATGGTTTAGCTTTCTCAATTCCTTTTTTCCAGATATCATTCATCAAAATAAAAACACAGCACTATGTAACAAAAAAAAAAAAAAAAAATTGCTTATTCTGTACTACAAGTTTTTATTAGAACACTAACTAATGTCCCAACTTTGGAGAAGACAAGCAGTCATAAGCAATATCTTCAATAACTGGCAAGTTACTAAACTATAACTTTCTGCATTGACACTTTAGTACAAATTTTTAAAAATAAAAAGTGATTGGACTGGTTAGCTTGACTTCAGTTAATGGTACTGATTAAGGCATATCAGGCTTAATGTCTAAGTTTGCAGATGACATGAAGGTTTGCACTGTGGTTAATTTCAGTAATCAGAGTATATGCTACTCCAAGATCCATCATCTTGAGCTCGGCTCCTCATTTGGTTCATCTACATGCTTCTTCTTCACAAGCATTATGTACTATTCTCCTTGAGAGAGAGAGAGAGAGAGAGAGAGAGAGAGAGAGAGAGAGAGAGAGAGAGAGAGAGAGAGA